>NC_091318.1:13787428-13909928 GCF_038502225.1 Cherax quadricarinatus
TACCAAGTTTTTTGGATTCCCTCCTATGGGGTTTTCGAAATTCCCATTCCTCGGATCAAAGTTTTTGGAATCCCCCCTCTGGGGGTAAGCATTCAAAATAGGCTCCTCCTATGGGGGCATGCTTACTACAGGTCTAATGAAGGGTGTTTACTCGGCGGTCAGTGACGTCACACATACAAGCTAAATCTTGTCGACTTACCCCTATGTCAGTGACGTCACGCGCACACAGGTTGAAACTTGTCGATCCTTTTAGTTAATAAGGGGCCATAGTAGTGACGTCACGCGCACAGGTTGAATCATGTCGAACTTTCAGTTCATTCAAGTTAATAAGGGGATATAGTACCTACATCATAGTGAAAACATTTTCATCATCAGAAAGACACATTTCAGGATAACACTAATACACAATATTTTTTTTTTCATTATTTATTATACAGCCATTACATTTCTGGTAATACAAACAAATACAATTTCATTGAAAAAAGCTACAATTCATTGACTAAAATCAACGTAGAGTAATTTTTCTTCTCTTGTAGAATTTCTGTGCATTTTGTTCAGGGTCGTCATCTTCTTCCTCATCTGTTATACAATAAACTTCTGGGGGGGAAGCTGGTGGATAATAAATGGGGGAATCCTCATCCATACATGAAGTAGGTTGGGAATTTGTCATAAAATATTCCATCTCGCTCCATACGCATTTATCGCAATAACAACTACTAACACATTCTCCACTCATATGAGACTGGGGAGAAGGGTCGATCTCGGCGTGGGTAGGAGTTACAATATCCTGGATAAAAGCGTTAACATCAACCGCCTGAGTAGGAGGCACAGTCTCAACATCCACATGAGGTCGGGGAGAAGTCTCGTTGGTAGGAGGGGTAGCAACAGCATCTCCATATGGATGGGTAGGAGGCTGGGTGGATCTCGCTCCTAACAATCCCATCAACTCGCAAATCATTTTCTCCTGTCGGATTTGATTTGCGCGAATAAGTTCCAACAACCGCATTATATTCGCATCTGGCAAAGAAAAAAAATTTCTCGATTAGAAGAAGAATAAGGCATATCTTTAATTGCATTAAAAAGTTTTATTGGTTAATACATTACACTTCTAAAATCATTTATGTGTAAAAAAAGATTTTTTCAATATTAGAACAAGATTCACTCAGATAATGAACAAAAAAATCACTTACCATTTACCGCAGGTGGATTATTCCGACATACACAGGGATGCAGTCTTCTCTCCTCCTCGCAGACACCTCCAACGGAGTACTGAATTGGATTCATCCTTGACCCAACTTGAATGACAGTAGATGCAAAGAGTGACCCAGCACGGGCATTTATAGCAGCGTTATGACCTTTCGCCCCGCCTCTAACCTTTCGCCCCGCCTCTAAACGCCTCTACCCCACCGTATTATAATTCCAATATTTTACACAGATTTTCATAATTCCACGTTGAATTATTAGCAAATACACTTGAACATGAGGGTATATTGAAATGCTCATATGCATATTTCATTATAAATTGGTCATTCTTTAATTTATTTCTACCAAAATCTTTAAACAAATATGGTATAATTTTCTTGACGCTATAATTTGTTAACTTATACACAAAATATATAGCATATAAGCCGCACACCAATGATTTTTCATGTTGAATCCTCTGATTAATACCGTACATGAAATTTCTCTTGTATATAATTTTCTCATATATATTTGTATAATGTTTTAAATCCACCCCGAAACTATCTAAATATAATAATATGTATTTGTTCACATATATACTAATCCAATGACCCATATTTTCATCTTGATCGTTCAATATATTAATGATGAAAATTACCGGCTTATCTTTTATCCTCATAATAACTTCATTTATATTATTTGCGGCAAAACATCCCAAATACGAGGCGTATCTTCCCGTATGATGTTTCAAGGCAATATTTATTTCTTCACAATTCATGATCTATACTCGCGTATGCACTATCACTGTTCTATTTTCATTTATATTTAAAATCGCATTAGTTTCACCAAACATCAGACAAATTCTATTCTCATCTTTCGGTTTACCAAATGTCATATCTATTCTCAAATTACCATTCTTCTCGACAGATATAGCATTCTTAACCTGTTCACTTCTCAGGTCAACACCTAATATAGTTCTGCCTTGGAGAAAACTCTTATATGTAATCAGATGATCAGTCTCCAAACCCAGAGATTTCAAGGTAGCGTAATATAACCTACTCGCGTGGGTAGGGAACTTACAGTCAATATTAAGAATCATTTCTGAATTAATTGTAACCCCGAAATGATTCAAATCTTCATGTTGAAAATATAATGGATTAAAATTATATCCTCCATCATATGTCTTCATATCAACTAATATAATAAATATCTTATCGGGTATGACTTGTCCCCAAGGATTATCTGCGATCAATTGTGTTTGATTAGATGCCAGAATATATGATTTAAATAATGTCTTCTTGAACAGATATTCACACCCCTGCGGGTTTGCCCTCATGCTTGAATTCAATGCAATTAATGCATTCGTATACGGAATAACTTTATCGATCCATAATTTAATGGAATTAATATTATATTTATATGTTTTTCCGCTTAATGGAGTCATAATTGCCCATGCGGGTGAATGCATTTCAAGTCTCAATCGACATTCGACACTATCCAGGATATATTCGTGAAAACTACTCACATCCAGCATCAAAGGGAAACAAGTATTCACTTCATTCGTTAATTTACCTTCGTCTTTCTTAATATCATCTAAATCAGCTGTTGTAATAGTACTACTTGCTGTGTCTTTATTACGAAAGAATGCTATTCTTCCCAATGTATCTAATTTTGATGGGGATAAATGCTTAAGCAGTTTAATATAACCCGTATATGAATAAAATGGATTCGATTCTATAAGTTGTTCATTGAGATACAAACACACAGATTTGAATATTGTCTGACTTATAGAGTTCACAAATATGACCTTATCTCCGTCTCCCAGTGCACTCCCATCCTCATTTGTTATATTTATGTTCATTTCCAAGGCCAGACTCGTTAAATCTAAAAAATGACCTTCTGAACTTTGTATTCTAAATTCGAGAAATTTATCAGATCCTTGATTTACTGGTAATACTTCACAGGTGCGTCTAGCTGCTATTGAGGATTCAATAATGGTATGTCCTGGTAATTTTGGGAATCCATCAGTTATGGAATGAGAATAAGTGGGGACGGGGGCGTTGAGTCCCCCCGGTGTAACGTATAGAGCACCAGCCGACATACTAACAATATGACAGTTAACAATAAACTAAAATTAATTAAATATTCCAGTTTCTTTTATTATTAAATTTCAATCGTTTCAAACCAATCTTTCTACTTCCTCCGGATAATAACTTCTGTCCGACACCCTTCAATGTTTCTACGCCTCTATTTCTCGCAGAATTTTTCAATGCAATACCATTATTAACATCGTTCAACACATTTTGCCCGTATTGTAATACTCCCGGAGCAAAGGTATTCAATAAGAATGGTAATGCTTTTCTGGCCATCCCACCGAGAAATGACAATAATCCTCCGCCCCTCCCTCTAGCTTTATATAATATAATATCATCTAAACCTCCCCCTTTCACCCTCGAAGTATCAAAGAGTTTCAGGAATGATTCCACTGAAGGAGGAGAGAAACTGGTTCTCATCTTGACGGTTCGTTCAATATTAACTCAACTTGATCATTCACTCTCGTTTTATAGGTCTTAAATGTAGTACACATACAGTAGAACACTTGTCATTATATTGAATTAACCTTCCTTTCTGATCAGCGAGCTTAATACTCACTTGATCAATTATCTTTTTATTAAGTGGTTTATACATTGTGGGGTCATAATTAGATCTTAATGTATTAATATCAACTACTCCCAAAAGAGATACCAACTGATCGCCAAAATTAATGGGATCAATCAAATCGCTATATATTAACATATAATTAATACCTGATTCAGGATCGGGTGGGTTTACCGCCTTCACACCAGACTCGTTAAAAATAATCTCTTTTTTATTGGTAAAGACATACAAAATTTCATTACCTAAGAACCCTAGCATATCGCTTCCTTCTTTATCAAATTCCAACCCCACATAACCACTGGTAATATCAGAAGGTAGTATAATTTTTTTTTTCAAGTTAATAACCACTCTGTTTATTCCTGGATGATATGTGAACACAATTGAGTTTTTGGGGATGATAATACCCGTTGTATGTTTAACTGCTATTAAGAGATTTGCATTAATATCCTCATTTATTGCCTCTAAAATCCTTGCCATATCACCTCCAATAATTTTGCTCATATCAATTTTATGCATATATTTATTTACTGTAGATTTCTCATATGTAATACATATCTTCAAATTCTTTTGCGGTATATAATGCGTCTTGGGGTAAATTATATTTTTCAGAGCAACCTCATAATCAATTTTATTATCTAATATAATGGGGTCATATAATTTATTAATGAAAGCCGAAGGTGTATTGGCGGGAAATAAATCGAGACTTGAATCGCTACACACGTATAGAAGACGTTCAGCCATCTCTACACTCTTATAACACACACTAAATAAAAACATAACATCACAGAGTTTATATACTCACCTAATATGATATCCACGATGTTTCTCTCCTTACACCGCCTCCTTTATGTAATAATTGTTTTCTCACTTTTGTATTCCTCACAAAATCAAAATGTATACCTGATATATTTAATAAATGCTTTATTTCTGTTAAGTAATCAGAATCGATTCTTCTCGCTGATTTCACATTATTTTCTGATAAAACATTTAATATTTCAATAATATTACGTCCAGTAATGGGGGTAAGAAGGTCACCATTCTCATCCCAACTCACCAAAGGATTTCTTTGCAATAATACCAACATTGATTTCACATATTCTATATTTCTCGCACTCACTCTTATGTGCATGAATCTTGACAAATCTGGGGTTTTCTGAGGTTTCACCGAGGTGAGAGCAGGTGGGTTGACCTGCCTAGCGGGAGTAGTCTTAAACTTGCGTTTAACACCACGCTTCAAGCATGCACCACCACCACCCCCTTCTAAATTCTCATCACCCTCCGATTTTACTAACTCGAGAGGTTTCCGATTCATAACTGAAGTTGGTACAAGATAAAATTCTTTCATGATTTATTAAACAATCTCGAAATAATATTTACTGCTAGAGGTAATATAATGCCAAGAAGATTTCCACCTCTGATACTCAGCAAATATTTCTTTTTACGCTGAAAACCGATTTTCTTACAAGCTAATGATTTAATCTCGTTCTTGTACTTTTTAAATATTTTAGGGTCTAATGGTATTTTATTCTTAATCAAATTCTTGAAAATCTCACTGATACAACTTATGTGTGTTTTCTTAAACTGTTGTAATAAACTCTTCCGATGATTGCGTGGGAGACTATTAAGTAATGTAATTAATTCTTTAAATTTTTCTAATAATGATTTTTTCATTGTACCTTCAACAAATCTCCTTCTTTGACCCACGAATTAAAAGTGGAATCATAACCTTTATAAGATACCAAATAATGCGTAATTCCACCAATTTTTTTTCGTTTCAATACTCTGTCGATAATATATTCTGGAGGTGGTATGACTGGGGTCAATTCTTCGCGATAAAATATTCCTTTAATCTTTTCACCTTTCAAATCTTTCAAATGATATGTTGTTATAGGTTGAGAATTATTAATTCTATATATTTTAAATATTTCCTCTGTATTTTGTGTGTGAAACCCTCGGTTAAACGCGGATGATCTGCTAAGAGTCACTCTTGTTGTGTCTCCAACAGCCAATTTCTTACTGATTCGTTTCTTATTGGATCTTCCATTTTTATAATTTATCCGAAACTGATTCCTTATATCATTCAATGACGTAATACCATGGACTTGCAATGGGGTTTTACCGCCAATCCCCGAGTGCGGAGATGAATTATACGCATCTACTAATTCATTTAACACTTTTGAATAATTAAATGTATTGGCACTTGTCATATACTTGTATAATTTACGTTTCAGCGTTTGCAAGCCTCTCTCTGCAATGGAAGCTTTTGTTTCTTTCGAAAATACATGATATAACTTTATATGCTTACTCTGGAGATAATTCTGTACCTGTTTATTTAGAAACTCCCTGCCTTTATCTGTAAATAATCTCGATATATTCTTCGCCTTTTCATTCTCCAATATGTTTTGTAATGCATGTAAAGTGCTCGGTCCGTCTTTCTTTTTCATGAGTACTGCTTGTAAATATCTTGAAAAAACATCGATACACACGAGAATGTATTTATATCCATCATTATATCTGGATAATTTAGACATATCACCCAAATCACAGGTTAATATCACTCTGGGTTTAGGAGCAATTATTTTCCTACGAGGAAACTTCTTAGGTTTAAGAACGTATAAAGTATATGATCTTTCTGAATTTAAGAAATTTCTGACCTCTTTCAAGGTTATGGACGGATCGATCTTTTTTACAGCTGTATATAAACTGTTTACACCAGAGAATGACCCAGCAGATCCAGGATCTCTATAAACCTTTTCAATTAATTTTGCTCGCTCCATTGGTATACAATTTCGTAGGAATCCTGCCGTAACACATTGGTTCGCAACTGTAATGCTTCTGGTGTATTTAATGCAAGGTCTATGAATAAATAACCAAAGGGTGATCGTTTTATAGCAGATTTATATATATTTACAAATTCCTTATTTTTTCCGAACACTTGTCGCCCCAGAATCTCTACTTGTCCAAGATCCCTCATTTTAAATAAAGCAAAATGCGTGGCGTTTAAAGCCATGGTACGACTATATCGTCCTCCGTGAAATATATTTTGAGTAATCAGAATAATGCTTATATTATGATGTCTACCTTTAGTAAAACATTCGAGAATAATTTCACTGTTACCTGCTTTTAAAAATAGATCATCAACAATAATTATTGTATTTTCATCAGGTGATGCAATGACATTCTGCGGGTCGATAATATCGTTACTTAATGTTAATTTATGAGTTATCTCTGAATCTTGTTCTAAGGGATGTGATGTCACCCCGCATATTATAATGTTATGAAATTTCTCGTGGTATAACTTTATTAATTTTGATGTGAAATAAGATTTGCCACTATTCGAATAACCGGCAATGATAATCCTTGATGGATAACGAAATATATCAACGTCATCAGATGTGTATGTTGTCAAGTTCAACATCTTCCCCTTATTATTTTAAAATGATCTAAAAGCTTCCTCTCTTTAAGTTGAATGAACTAAAAAGGGTGTTTACCATAGAGAGGCGTCTTGTACACTGTAAGTCTTAATGGGTTTTCAAGATATATAATACTTTTAGTTCAATAAGGGGACACAGTTAATGTGGAGCAGGACTGCCTCACCAAAATTAGTTGCTTTAGGGTGACGATTGACCCAGGTGTTTCAGTAAGGATATACTGGTATTATATTCTATCTTGGATGTTACCCGCATTTCATGGCGCCTGTCTGTCCTGAGTTGACGCAGGTGTTATGTTCTACCTTGGGTGTGAACCGCATTACATGGCGCCTGTCTGTCCTGAGTTGACCCAGGTGTTAAGGCGATGTTCTACTACCTTGGGTGTGAAGCGCATTACACCATGTGTTGGGGTGACCCACAATGAGTCTCTCAGAGCGAGGACAGTGCTTCCATCCGTGACTGAGCTCATCTTCCCCATATTATTTTAAAATGAACTAAAAGTTTCCTCTCATTAAGTTAAAGGACCTCATCTTCCAACGCTGAACCGCACAACATGCTGTCTGTCTGACCTGTGTTGACCCAGGTGTTCATGATTATCTTAAATCTACCTTAGGTGTGAACCGCATTATACCGTGGTGTCGGGAGGAGGGGGCGGCCTATATAAGCTCAATGAGACACTCAGAGCGAGGACAGTGCTTCCATCCATCATCCGTGACTGACCTCATCTTCCCCCCCACAGTATTCCTCTCATTAAGTTAAAGGACCTCATCTTCCAACGCTGAACCGCACAACATGGAGAAAGGTAAGTTGTACTTAGAAAATTCTTGTTTTTTTTTTACATGTTTAATTTTTGTTGAAGCATACGAGTGAAATTTGGGTTAATTTTTGTTGAAGCATACGAGTGAAATTTGGGTTAATTTTTGTTGAAGCATACGAGTGAAATTTGGGTTAGTGCGTTAATAAGTGAAATTTTTAATGGGTTAAATAAGTGAATTGGTGAAGAGGAGATTGTTAGAAAATTCTTGTTTTTTACATGTTTAATTTTTTGTTGAAGCATACGAGTGAAATTTGGGTTAATTTTTGTTGAAGCATATGAGTGAAATTTTGGGTTAGTGCGTTAATAAGTGAAATTCTTAACAGGGGATAGCATATATTCGAAATACTTGGAAGCATTGGTGAAGAGAAGATTATCGATTAGAAAGCAGCGTTCGTTGGTAATCGAGAAAGGCGGTGTACAACGCAATGAAAGGTTATTGCAATTGGATAATGAGTGGGCACGTGTAGATGCTTTATGGAAGAAGGCTATAGAAACAGGTATGTAACCAATTGTGATCTTTTGTTGTGCTAGTCACTCGAGAAAAGATTTTGTTCTATTCATTGAAATCTTAATATTTTGGGTTATGAATTGGATATACTTTTTTTCCTCTGTTCATTGAAATCTTAATATTTTTTGGGTTATGAATTGGATGGGCTGAAAGATTTTTTGAAATCTTAATATTTTTTGGGTCTGTTCATTGAAATCTTAATATTTTTTTTGGGTTATGAATTGGATATGTCACCTGGTAGTGTTGTGAATCAAACTGCCCAGCTTGGTGGTGAGAGTGCTAGTGTTGGTACCTCACAATGCGGAGGTGCGGGTACTTCTGCCCCCATTAATGATGATGAGAGAGCAACTACCTCGCATGACGTGTCTGACACGCATAATAGTGAAGATGAGAGCCCAGAAGTTATTACATATATCCAGAATTTTAGAGGTAGACATACAGTGAGGAAATATAGTGTTCCTTCAACTTATAACAGAGAGTTAAGAATGTATTTACATGTTTATAGGGATTATTTTATAGAACAGATGCGAGATATGTATGATAGATCGCCTCTAGCAATGTCGCTCAGAATCCACCCAATTATAGTTATAAGGACATTACGTCAAAACATATCGGGTGATGATCAAAATGGACAATTTGTGATAAATTTAGCGTTTGAGTTAGTAAGTGAAGAGGAAATCTCTGAAGTATTTGATCGATGGGTGGGAACGATATTAGAAAGATACGAGTCAGAGTTGCAAGATCAGGAAGGATCTGGCTGGATCATAGATCAAATCGAATCTTTCAGTATCGAATATGTTAAAGTAGAATTCAGAGTGCAAGTGGGGTCATATGTGGCATATCCCGAGAAACTGCGAGGGAAGAAATATGTATTTAATCCAGAGATTAATGATGGGTTATGTGTACTGCGTGCTTTTGCCGCCTATCAATGTCATAAAAAGAACATGCCATGGAATCATATTCGCAGAGCAGTTAATACTAAGAGAGGATGTCTTAATCATGCAAAAACTTCTATAGATGATTTTCCCATTACGCGTGATAAGTTAGGTATATTAGAGAAGGAAAATAAAGTGTCATTATATGTTTATCAATTAAGAAAGGATCAAGATAGGACATTTATGGCTATGTGTCGTAAGGGGAATAAGAAATATAAGGACATTATGTGCGCGTTATTGTTGAATGAAAGACATTTGGTTTTAATCAAAGATTTTGACGGGTATGTTAGAACGATAATGACAGAAAAAGGTGAAAAGAAGCACTGTCATAGTTGTTTGATGAAGTTGAATACACAGGAAGAGTTAGATATCCACGAAGATGGATGTAAAATCAATCAGGTTCTCGTATTCCCCCCGGAAGGAACAACAGTACACTTTGAAAATTTTAGTCATACGCATTCCAACGAATATATCGGTGTATTTGATTTCGAATGTGCATTAGACACAACTCTCCCAGCAGGTAAAATTGAGTCTCGTCATAAAGCCATTGCCTATTGTTATATTATATTTGATCGCAAAGGAGAAATAGTGTGTATAAAGAGTTATAAGGGGGAGGATGCTGTTAATCATTTCATTTTAAATGTTAGTGGTGAATGGAATAAAATAAAGTTTAGAAGACAGTATCATGAAATCCATATGACAGAGGAGGATGAGATGAGACATGATTCTCAGAACACTTGTGAATTATGTGGTAACACCTTCAAAAACCCCAAAGACAAACATAAACACCATGACCATACTTTAAATTTCAATAATTATATTGGAGCCTATTGTGCACGATGTAATATGCAGTGTAAAGACAAGAGAGAGAAATTATTGCTTTTTTGTCATAACATGTCGTATGATTTAGGAATAATTTTAAAGGAATTGAATGTTGATAAATATAACGTTGAAATTCATTCGAAACAAGGATTCAAATTCTTGAAAGTAGACATAGGTAAGGTTAGGTTTCAGGATTCACTGTCTTTATTGAATGGATCTCTTTCCACGTTAGCAGAACAACATATCAAGGCAGGTAAATCCCTGAAATATACAGAGACTATTCTGAAAGATGTGCCTCGAGATGTCTTACCTTTATTATGTAAAGGAAAACAAATTTTGTGTTATGATTATATTGATAGTTTAAAGAAGCTCGATGAAACAAAATTACCGAGTAAAGATCATTTTTTTAATTCTTTGAGAAATAGCGCTATCAGCCAAGAAGATTATGAACATGCATTGAAAGTGTTTGAGTTGGGTAAATGTAAGACTTTAGGAGATTACTTGATGTTATATCTCAAGACAGATGTTGGTTTGTTAGCCGATGTCTTCATGGAGTGGCGTAAAACACTCAAAGATATTTATAAGTTAGACGTTAGTAATTATATAAGTTTACCATCATTCAGTTGGGATGCATTCCTATTGAAAACTAATGTAAGATTAGATATGATATATTCCCATGAATTATATGACTTGATTAAAAGGAATCTCAGAGGTGGGTTTACCTGCGCAATTAATCAGTATTCTAAAGCAGATAATCCCCTAATTAACCCTAATTTTGATGTTGAGAGTGGAATGGGCACTCATATTCTATATCTAGATTTCAATTCTTTGTATGCTAGTGCGATGGTTGAAGCTCTTCCACAGAATGGTATCAGAAAATTATCGAATGACGAGAAGAATGCTTTCCTCGATGTGGGATTAAGTAATGTTTCCTGTGAAGGACAAAAGGGATATTGGATAGAATGTGATACCAAGCACATATCCCCCGAGGTAGCTAGACTCACTGATGAACTTCCTTTAATATTATCACATATGAATATATCAGAAGAGATGTTATCTCCTTATTGTGAATCTATATTGAAAAATGAAGGTAGAAAGATCCCCAAATCTAATGGGAAATTAGTGGCTAGTCATTTACCTCAGAAAAATTATTTAATCAGTCTAGAATTGTTACAGTTATTACTGGAACTTGGGTTAGAGGTGGAAAAGGTTCATACCATATATGAATATACACAGACAAAATTTTTAGAACCTTTCATATCAACTAATATTGCACAGAGAACAGCTACAAGATGTCCTATCAAGTCAAAAGCCTTCAAATTAACTAATAACGCCATATATGGGAAATCATTGCTGAATATTACAAAGTATGCTGAGAAATATAGATATATCAATAATGAGAAAGCATTTATTAGAGCGAGTAAGGATCCTTTGTTAAAAAATATCACACATTTAAATCAAGATAGAGTGATTTGCACATTCAATAAAGATATATTAGAAGTTAAGCAACCACTTTATCTCGGTTTTCAAATTCTTGAGATAGCTAAAAAGAAATTGTATCATTTTTGGTATAAAGTTTTAAAACAGCATTATGGTGATGATGTAAGACTTCTTTATACCGATACTGACTCGTATATTTTTAGCTTGAAATGTAAAGATTTGTACACCGAGTTAAAAAGTGAACCATTGTTAGGTTATATGGATTTTTCAAATTTCAGTCCTGAGCATCCCTTATATGATGATAGTAGAAAAGGTGAGCTGGGGTTATTGAAATCTGAAATGTGTGATAACCATATTAGCGAGTTGATAGCCCTGAAAGCTAAAATGTATTCTGTCAAGATTGCTGGAAGATCAACTAATGTCAGCAGAGCCAAGGGTATTCCTTCGCAATTTATGCCATTATTAACACATGCAAGATATAAGAATGTTTTATCAAATGTAGATAGAGAATTATTCACGTGTAAGTCTATAAGTAATGTAAAAGGTGAAATATGTACGGTAAGAATTAATAAGAGAGGTTTGTCAGCCTTTGATGATAAAAGATATCATTTGAATACTAATGAATCCTTGGCTTATGGACACCCTGATATTCCACCATCTAAACGTAGGAGAATAGAGTGATGTAATGGCTGTATAATAAATAATGAAAAAATATTGTGTATTAGTGTTATCCTGAAATGTGTCTTTCTGATGATGAAAAATTTGGGTTAAGAGTGAAAATGTTTTCCCTATGATGTAGGTACTATGCCCCGGATTCCAAAAAACTTGATCCGAGGAGAATTTCGAAAACCCCATAGGGGGGATCCAAAAAACTTGATCCGAGGAGATGGAGAATTTCGAAAACCCCATAGGGGGGAATCCAAAAAACTTGATCCAAGGAGATGGAGAATTTCGAAAACCCCATAGGGGGGATCCAAAAAACTCGATCCGAGGAATTTCGAAAACCCCATAGGGGGGGGATCCAAAAACTTGGTATTGTCGAGAAAATTTGGGGTGAAAGGAGGGGTACCCAAAAAAACCTTGATCCAAGGAGAAATAGGGGGGATCCAAAAACTTGATTGGATGGAGTCTTGAATTCGATTCCAAAAACCCTTGATTTCCCCAAGGGGGGAGATCCGAGGAGATGGAGAATTTCGAAACCCCCCCAAAAACTTGGAGGAGAAAGTGGAGTCATGGTTTGATATCGAGAAATTTTGGGGTTGGGGGGTGAAAGTGGGAGGGGGAACCTCAAAAATTTGATTCGAGGAGATGGAGAGCACAATAAAATGAAATTCAAAAAAAATTCGACAAAAATCGGAAAAAAAAATCGAGGCGCGGGGGCGATCCGGACGACGCTGCAGAAGGCGCGGGGCGCGGGCGGGCGCGCGGGCGGGCGCGCGGGCGGGCGCGCGGGCGCGCGGGCGGGGCGCGCGGGCGGGCGCGCGGCGCGACGGCGCGGGCGCGAAGGGGGGGTCGCGAAGGGGGGGGGGGGGGTCGTGGGGGGTGGGGGTATTGGTTGGGGGGGTCAAGGGTGAGGTAGTCTCGAGGGCGAGGTCATGGTCAAAACCGGAAGTAACACCTAGGTGTGAAAAGGTGACCCTCCAGCTGCTGGTCCTAGACCGGAAGGTAGAAGGCCTAAACCGGATCTCTGTAGAAGGCCCAAACCGGAAGAGACCTCCCAGTGGAAGGCCCTAAACCGGAAGGGATGCCCCTGTAGAAATTATGACTACTTATATATATATATATATGTATATATATATAAATATATATATATATATAAATATATATATATATATATATATGTATATATATATAAATATATATATATATATATATATATAAATATATATATATATATATATATATATATGCCAAAATCATTCTGAACCTAACGAAAAAAATATATTTCACGGTGTTTGTTTAGCATTAAATTATTGTAAACAAATCTAAAATATATTTAGTTGGGTTAGGCTAAAATAAATAAACTGTTTTTGTGATAATAAGGTTAGGTAAGTTTTCTAAGATTCTTTTGGAGCAAAATTAAAAAATGGTATATTACAATTAATAAAAAAATATATCTTTAAACGTATAAGAGAAAATTTTAGAAAGGACTTAATTTTAAATGAGTTCTTGCGTATTGACCAGTTTTACATATTCGGCACGACATATATATATATATATATATATATATATATATATATATATATATATATATATATATATATATATATATATATATATATATATATATATATATATATATATAAATGGACGATTTTTTTCCGAAATATTCATTTTTTTTTTTGGTTTTAATGCAGGTCGAGTTGCTTAAAAACGTCGACATGTGGAAATCAACATATGAAAATTAATTAGCATCAGTTTAGAGACCAGTTAGCAAAAATTTAACTTCGTTTACAAAAGGAAATTGTAAAGTTGACCCCAAACATTTTAATCTCTCCTTTAAATATATGACAATAAAATGGAGGAATGTAGAAAGTCCAGCAATTGTTGAGAAAGCTTCAGGAAGCTGCGTTTGAACTTTAACATATATTCGTAATTTTAAAAGATTGAAAAGAAAATGGTTTTAACCCGGTAAGAAAGAAAACTGACCAGGATGAAAAAAAAAAAAATGCTACCAGGCTTTGTATTAGCCAACAGCGATGAAATGTTTTGTGATAAATCACTGATTTATTTGCCTCTGTATGTTGTCTCAGGTTCCCTCCCTCAATTCAGTATTTATTTGCCATTTAGTCCTGAGTATCTTATATACAAATAACCCGCACATGGAGAATGAAACTCATGGCGACGCTTCAGTCCGACTTGGACTGTTACTGGTACAAGTCAGACCGAAATGTTATCGTTAGTTTCATTCTATTTTTTGCTGGTTATTTGTGAATTGTTCTAATCACGGTATTGTGCCTTTTTTTATTCTTTTCTCCGAGTATCACATTCTTCGTAATCACGTCTCTCCTGGTTCTTTCATCCTACTTCCCTTCGTCTTTCTTCTTAGGGACCAGTGTCGTGTTTGTGTGCTCATTTTTCCGAGCTTAATACATACTTCTGTCTGCTTTTGTTCAGTCACAGATGTTATTATTTTTGTTAGCGGGAAGGTGTCGTTGGCCTTTCCCAGAACCTGTACTTCCGCTTATATTTCGGAGTTGAAGTTAGAGTTGCATTTATTCCATTGCATCAGTGCTGTTCTTAACTGTGTAAAAACAAACGAAAAACACAACCGGATATACAATTCAAATAATATTTTGAAGCAGTGTAAAAGAGAGCGGTGGGTAGCAGGCTGCCGCTGAGACGGTGTTAAAATATAGAAGTCATTCATTACATGTCACACTATATAATTACCTGCGCTAACTATTTTATGCTACATATACGTTGCTATTTGTATCTGGGTGTGTTTACAGCCGAGCTTTCCACAGTCGGCAGCCAAGTTCGGGGTCATCTGTCAGTTTCTTTCACCTGCGGGAGAACGCTACACAAAACAAGGCAATGGTTCGTTATTTTGCTGACAGAATTGTAAATAACTGAGATACACTACGAATACTGGCATCCACTATTTCCTGATAACATTGGGAAGGGTGTATTTCTGGACAGTTACAAAGAAATCTAAGAAACGTGTAATGGTCGTTATTCTTGACGAGATGAATCTGCTTCCACGCAGCCCTTCAGAATGCTTCTGGAGTACACAGAAATTTATTTTTATGGCCTTCATGAACTCCGAAAGGAGAAAGCTGTAGCATACTGCACACTACTTACTATATTCGTCGCATCCTAGAGGAAAAGAACAATAGATCTCAACGTAAATGAGTCACAGTATCACTGTTAGATTATCCAGCGTTGTAATACTACTACTAGTACTGCTACTACTACTACTACTATTAATAATAATAATAATAATAACAAACCTAACTGGCATCAGTGACAAATTATATAGAAAGCTCCTTGTTATGCAGAACATTTTGGATAAATTAGGTTAATTTTGTCCCCAGAACCCCCTCCAGGTACACTCCAGGATGCGACCCACACCAGTCGGCTAACACCCAGGTACCTGTTTAAACTAAGCGGGGTTAATAAGCCGAAGAAAGTTTGGTCATCATCCAGTAATGTTTATCTGTGAGAAGACTGTAGGACAGGGAAGTTGATTGTAATGAATCTTGGTATATGAGTCGCATGTTCGGCAAGCAAGATAAATGTTGACACATTAGATAAAGTCGTACAAGTGTGCTGAAGTCGCTTCCCGAGTGAGCACCCAACGAGCACAAAGTGAGCACGCAATGACCACACAGTGATCACCCAACGAGCACACAGTGAGCACCCAGTGAACACACAATGAGCACCCAGTGAACACAGTGAGCACCTAGTGAACACACAGTGAGCACCCAACGAACACAGAGCACTGGTAATGTGAGTGCAGCTTGACACATTGGTTAAATGTCTAATGAGAGCCATCAACCATAGGGAGGCTTGAGGTGCCAAGTGAAGGCTGGAACCTTAAGTCAGTGGCCTCTTCCTCGTAGACTGTAGTGCATTTCACGAAGCACTAAACCTGTGTGGACTGACTGAGGCTCGATCCTCCGTCTTTTCTTTCCAGTGTAGGCCGTGCAGGATGAAAAGTAGCCTGCTCACTAGTGCAGAAGAATACCATATTGAACAATATCAGCTGTTATGTCGTATCTTAATTGTCATGACAGAGTGAAACTTCTAAGATATATATATATGTACATACGTGCACACACACACACACACACACACACACACACACACACACACACAAATATATATATATATATATATATATATATATATATATATATATATATATATATATATATATATATATATATATATATATATATTTATATTACTGTAACCACGAACGAGTGGTATTAATCAGCAGCAGCACTTCGACTAGCCAAGGACTCGAACCCATGATGTTTTGGCCTCCTTATGGTGAGCGAAAATCACATGACGCTCTAACCCACAGGACCACCAAATCCTACAAGAACCAAGCACCCAACCAAGCTAGGTGTGTTGCCTTGGTCCGCGGACATACAGTGGTGTGGGAGTAAAATGAAATTAGCTCAGAGGCACCCACACCACCGTATGTCCTCGGACCAAGGGTCACACACCTAACTTGGCTGGGTGCTTAGTTCTTGTAAGATTTGGTGGTCCTGTTGGTTAGAGCGTCATGTGATTTTCGCTCACCATAAGGAGGGCGAAAACATGAGCTCGAGTCCTTGGCTAGTCGTTCGTGGTTACAATAATATATTTATATATTATAGCATAGCTTAAACATTTGTAATTCTAGGTTAGGTTAAGTAAGGTTAAGTCAAATTAGCCTATAATTACGTTTATAACAGACATTAATAGCATAAACGGGCGGTTGATGTCAGGAAACACGGGACTTATCGTCACGCATTACAGCGTTGGTATGTGCACGTATGTTGGCTGAGAGGACTGGCTGGCTGGCTGGTTGGCTGACTGGCTGGCTGGCTGGTTGGTTGGCTGGCTGGCTGGCTGGCTGGCTGGCTGGCTGGCTGGCTGGCTGGCTGGCTGGCTGGCTGGCTAGCTGGCTGGCTGTGAGTGTCCACTGATGAGTTTGAATTACACAGTCAGTGTTTTGATTTATGTTAATGGTGGTGTTATATATGGTATACAGCTGATGCTGTGATTTATGCTGTGAGTATTGTGATTCAAGCGTTTGGTGTTGATTTATGCAGCTCAGGCTGTGATTTATGCTGTGAGTATTGTGATTCAAGCTCCCGGTGTTGATTTATACAGCTGGTGCTGTGATTTATGGTATGGTATATGCTATAAGAACAGAAATATCCAAAGGGAGGCTTTAGTCATGTGATGACCTGTCCACTGACTGATCAGATCTAGCAGCGCTTAACCGGACTTCCTCAGTTGATTGATAATCACGCACACGCATCTTACCCACAACCAACTGCATGCAACTGTCTGTGTAGCTTGTACTGTGCAGCTGATTGTAGCTTGAAGCATGCAGCTGACTGTAGCTCGTAGCATGCAGCTGACTCTATGTACTTAGTAGCATGCAGCTGACTCTGTGTACTTAGTAGCATGCAGCTGACAGTATCTTGTAGCATGCAGCATGCAGCTGACAGTAGCTTGAAACATGCAGTTGACTGTACCTTGTAGCAAACAGGTGACTGTACCTTGCAGGAGGCAGCTGACTGCATCTTGTAGGGGGCAGCTGACTGTACCTTATATCATGCACCTGACTGTGCCTTGTAGCATGCAGGTGACTGTAGCTTGTAGCATGCAGGAGACTCTTGGTTGTAGCATGCAGGTGACTCTAGGTTGAAGCATGCAGGTGACTCTAGCTTGTAGCGTGCAGCTGACTGTACCTTGTAGCGTGCAGCTGATTGTACCTTGTAGCAGGCAGCTGACCCTAACTTGTAGCATGCAAGTGACTATAGCTTGTAGCATACAGGTGACCGTAACTTGTAGCATGCAGGTGACTGTAACTTGCAGCATGCAGGTGACTGTAACTTGTAGCATGCAGGTGACTGTAACTTGTAGCATGCAGGTGACCGACAGTTGTAGCATGCAAGTGACTATAGCTTGTAGCATGCAGGTGACTGTAACTTGTAGCATGCAGGTGATTGTAACTTGTAGCATGCAGGTGACCGTAACTTGTAGCATGCAGGTGACTGTAACTTGTAGCATGCAGGTGACTGTAACTTGTAGCATGCAGGTGACTGTAACTTGTAGCATGCAGGTGACTGTAACTTGTAGCATGCAGGTGACTGTAACTTGTAGCATGCAGGTGACTGTAACTTGTAGCATGCAGGTGAGTGTAACTTGTAGCATGCAGGTGACTGTAACTTGTAGCATGCAGGTGATTGTAACTTGTAGCATGCAGGTGACTGTAACTTGTAGCATGCAGGTGACTATAACTTGTAGCATGCAGGTGACTGTAACTTGTAGCATGCAGGTGACTGTAACTTGTAGCATGCAGGTGACTGTAACTTGTAGCATGCAGGTGACTGTAACTTGTAGCATGCAGGTGACTGTAACTTGTAGCATGCAGGTGACTGTAACTTGTAGCATGCAGGTGACTGTAACTTGTAGCATGCAGGTGAGTGTAACTTGTAGCATGCAGGTGACCGTAACTTGTAGCATGCAGGTGACTGTAACTTGTAGCATGCAGGTGACTGTAACTTGTAGCATGCAGGTGACTGTAACTTGTAGCATGCAGGTGACTATAACTTGTAGCATGCAGGTGAGTGTAACTTGTAGCATGCAGGTGACTATAACTTGTAGCATGCAGGTGACTATAACTTGTAGCATGCAGGTGACTATAACTTGTAGCATGCAGGTGACTATAACTTGTAGCATGCAGGTGACTGTAACTTGTAGCATGCAGGTGACTGTAACTTGTAGCATGCAGGTGACTATAACTTGTAGCATGCAGGTGACTATAACTTGTAGCATGCAGGTGACTGTAACTTGTAGCATGCAGGTGACTGTGGAACACATTTCAACTGTCTTCCTGTAACTTAGATTAACATGGTTAACATCACGGACCACTGATGAGTCTAACATTGATACATTAAAGTGATGTTCTTTATTTTAACTTGATGTAAGAGTACTTTTTTTATGTTGTCTTTTATTCATGTCAGTAGTTTTTATTTCTGCCTCTAATGTTCTAATGTGAGTTATATTATCATTTATTACCAAGAGATGTGAGTGGTGTGGCAGGTCTCAGAGTTTATCACATCTCACGTTTATCACGAGCAAGTCCACGATTCTGATTTATGCAGTTGATATTTGTGACTCTGGTGGTGACCCTCAAGCAGTAGTCAGGATCGAAATAAAGTAGCCATCTTCCTGACCGCGTTCGCTGCGTATTTAAGTCGTTACAGAGGCCTCTTCTCTTATCTGCGGTGTTATCTTTATCATTATTTTCATATCTGCATATAGTATTATGTGGCATTCAATTTCGGAAGAAACTAACCCCTACACACCATGTAATATAATTATAGTTCTATTAATTTATAAAATTTAAGAAGAGCACTGATCCTTGGGGGACTCCTTCCGTCACCTGTGCTAACTTCGATATCATCTTTATTGCCATTACTTTCTGTCCTCTATTCTTTTAGTATTCCGCTCTCTACTTTTGCACCTTTAATGATACTCCTACTTCCTCTTCCAGTTTGTAAAAAAGCCTCGTTAGGAAGACAATGCCAAATGGTTGCTTACAGTCATGGAAGATACAGACTACCCAAGCTTCTCTCTCCTGCTATAATCAAATAATTTTGTCATATAAATCAAGAGCATTCCTGAAATAAGTTTAGCCATTACCGAACTCGTACATTTTAACTTAGCTCCAGGTCCTCTGCTACTATAGTGTCTTTAGTCCCACTTCCATTTCTCTGGTTGCTTACTGGGGACACAGTGGCAGTTTTCCAGCTGTTTTGTAGTTGCCATCGACTTGTACATTGTTGCTAAAGGGGCTGTAGTTCTTCTACTCCTTGCAATGTGATGTCAGTTGTTTAGAAAATCGACAAGTTGAAGAATGAGACACTTGTGCAACATTTGGGAATCTTTATTGAGGAAACCTTTCGCCAGCCAGTGGCTTCAGTCCAATACAGAATAGAACGGCGACAACGAGGAGGAGAATGAGGTAATCAGTCCCTCAGCCTGGAGTCAACACGTTCAGTGCATCAATGTTAATGGACTGAACACATCGACTCCAGGCTGAGGGACCGATTTCCTCATTCTCATCCTCATCTTCCACCGTTCTACTCTGTATCGGACTGAAGAAGCCACTGGCTGGCGAATCGTCTTCTCAATAAAGATTCCCAAATGTTGCACAGATGTTTCACTCCTCGACTCCTCGCAATACTAAAGGTGATATTATGTCTGGTTCATCTGCTTTAGTTGCCTCCCCCACTTCTGGTATCTCTCGGCTCCTCGGTAAAGACCTCTTTGAACTTATATTCATTCACCGCATTCTGTCATCCTTGGCTGGTTCACCCCATCTCCCTCCATGCTGCGGCTTACTTCATGGTCCTTTACTGTCACCATCTTTTATGTGGATAAGACTCAGCTTGGGAACTTTAAGCCTTTGTTACTGTCATATATGAACTCCCACACTGCTTGGGCACTACTATTTTTTCTGCTTAGTTCCCTATTTTCTGCCATCCTTTCTTAGTGTGTTTTCCATGCCCATCTGTTCCTATTCTTTGCGTCTTTGTAAACTATGAGTATGCACGTGTGTGTGTACTCACCTAATTGTACTCACCTAATTGTGGTTGCAGGGGTCGAGACTCAGCTCCTGACCCTGCCTCTTCACTGATCGCTACTAGGTCCTCTCCCTCTCTGCTTCCTGAGCTTTGTCGTACCTCTTCTTAAAACTATGTATGGTTCCTGCCTCCACTACTTCACTTGCTAGGCTATTCCACTTCCTGACGACTCTGTGACTGAAGAAATACTTCCTAACGTCCCTGTGACTCGTCTGAGTCACAGGGACGTTGTGACCCCTTGTTTCTGTGTCCCCCCTCTGGAACATCCTGTCTCTGTCCACCTTGTCTATTCCCCGCAGTATCTTGTATGTCGTTATCATATCTCCCCTGACCCTTCTGTCCTCCAGTGTCGTCAGTCCGATTTCCCTCAACCTTTCCTCATACGACATTCCCCTGAGCTCTGGGACTAGCCTTGTTGCAAACCTTTGTACATTCTCTAACTTCTTGACGTGCTTGACCAGGTGTGGGTTCCAGACTGGTGCTGCATACTCCAGTATGGGCCTAACAAACACAGTGTACAGTGTCTTGAACGATTCCTTATTAAGGTATCGGAACGCTATTCTCAGGTTTGCCAGGCGCCCGTATGCTGCAGCAGTTATTTGGTTGATGTGTGCCTCCGGTGACGTGCTCGGTGTTATGGTCACCCCAAGGTCTTTCTCCCTGAGTGAGGTCTGTAGTCTTTGTCCACCTAGCCTATACTCTGTCTGCGGTCTTCTTTGCCCCTCCCCAATCTTCATGACTTTGCATTTGGCAGGGTTGAATTCGAGAATCCAGTTTCTGGACCACATGTCCAGCCTGTCCAGGTCTCTTTGCAGTCCTGCCTCATCCTCATCCGATTTAATTCTTCTCATCAGCTTCACATCATCTGCGAATAGGGACACTTCAGAGTCTATTCCTTCCATCATGTCGTTCGCATATATCAAAAATAGCACTGGTCCTAGAACTGACCCCTGTGGGACCCCGCTCGTCACAGGCGCCCACTGTGATACCTCTTCACGTACCATGACTCGTTGTTGCCTCCCTGTCAGGTATTCCCTGATCCATTGCAGTGCCCTCCCTGTTATATGCGCCTGATCCTCCAGCTTCTGCACTAATCTCTTGTGAGGAACTGTGTCAAAGGCCTTCCTGCAGTCTAGGAAAATGCAATCAACCCACCCTTCTCTCTCGTGTCTTACTTCTGTTACCATGTCATAAAACTCCAGAAGGTTTGTGACACAGGATTTGTCTTCCATGAACCCATGCTGGTTTTCCTTTATAATCTTGTTCCATTCCAGGTGTTCCACCACTCTCCTGATAATCTTCTCCATGACTTTGCATACTATGCATGTCAGAGACACAGGTCTGTAGTTTAGTGCCTCGTTTCTGTTTCCTTTCTTAAATGTGGGGACTACATTTGCTGTCTTCCATTTCTCAGGTAGTTGCCCAGTTTCAAGGGATGTGTTGAAGATTGTGGTTAGGGGCACGCACAGCATCTCTGCTCCTTCTCTAAGGACCCACGAGGAGATGTTGTCCGGTCCCATCGCCTTTGAGGTATCAAGGTCATTTAGCAGCTTCTGCACCTCCTCCTCGGTTATTCGTATGTCATCCAACACTTGTTGGTATATTCCCTCTTGATGTTCCCTTCTGTGCTGTCTTCCCAGAGCCCTTCCTGTCTCTACTGTAAAAACTTCCTTAAATCTCCTGTTTAGCTTCTCACATACCTCCTGATCATTTCTTGTGAGTTCTCCACCTTCTGTCCTCAGTCTGATCACCTGGTCTTTGACTGTTGTCTTCCTCCTGATGTGGCTGTACTTTTTCCATTCTCTATTGCACTTTGTTTTTGCCTCCTTACACCGTCGGGTAAACCAGGGGCTCGTTCTGGTCTTCCCATTGTTTCTGTTGCCCTTGGGAATAAACCTTTCCACTTCCTCCTTGCATTTTGTGGTTACGTATTCCATCATTTCATTTACTGGCTTTCGAGCCAGTTCTCTGTCCCATGGAACCCCCTGCAGGAAGTTCCTCAAACCTATGTAGTCCCCTCTTTTATAGTCTGGCTTTTCCCATTCAACTCCTGTTACTCTCTCCACTTGCAACTCTACTATGTATTCAAAGCATAGAACCACGTAGTCACTAGCTCCTAGGGGACTCTCATATGTGATGTCCTCAATGTCTGAACTGCCCAGGGTGAACACAAGGTCCAATCTTGCTGGTTCATCCTCCCCTCTCACTCTGGTAGTGTCATTAACATGTTGGTACATGAGGTTTTCCAGCACCACATCCAACATCTTGGCTCTCCATGTTTCGGGGCCCCCATGTGGCTCCAGGTTTTCCCAGTCAATCTCCCTGTGGTTGAAATCCTCCATAACCAGCAACTTTGCTCTGCTGGCGTGAGCTCTTCTTACCACCTCAGCAAGTGTGTCCACCATTGCTCTGTTGCTCTCTTCATATTCCTCTCTTCTCCTCCTGCAGTTCTGTGGTGGATTATACATCACTGCAATGACCACCTTGTGCTCCCCAGACTGAAGTGTACCTACTATGTAGTCCCTTTTCCCTGTCTCGTCTATGCCTCCCATTTTCTCGAATTTCCATCTGTGTGTGTGTGTGTGTGTGTGTGTGTGTGTGTGTGTGTGTGTGTGTGTGTGTGTGTGTGTGTGTGTGTGTGTGTGTGTGTGTGTGCATGCGTGCGTGAGTTCGCGCGTGTGGGTGCACATATAGATCTCCCTGGGTTTCGTTTTCGGCACATAATTACCTCTGGCCTCCAAGTCTCCCATAACTACACACACTCGCAGGACTGGTAGAAGAGAGCCCCACGGCAAGAAGATGGACTGCCGCCAAGTGATTTAAATACGCTGTCGAGAGGAGGTAATGACCCCCTCCTGTATGAGGTTCAATCATCATTTGCAGATGAATTAGCCAAGTCCAGCACGGTATATCACAGAGAGGCTTGTTATTAACCCAGTGTGTCTGGTGCCAGTCGTTGTCAGAGACGCCAGTACTGTTTTTACCTTCCTGATCACCCTGTGACCTATAGCCCTCCTGTGACCTGTGTGTGGGGAAAGGGGATGGACCTTGAAGCATTGTTGTGACATCTGGTGCGTCTTACACTAACTCTGTTGTTATACAGTGGACTTTAAAATGGTCTCACTTCCACGAATGGTCGCTCATTTGCTCAGCGAGTGATTTACGTCCTCGTAACTTTGCATACTGTTTGCCTCTGGTTAAAGTTGGAGTTTGTGCTATCTTGCCGTGCTGAAAAGTTCTCTTCAAGGAGGAAGAAATGGTTTTTGAATTGGAAGTTTATCATGTTGAAAAGCTCTCTTCAAGGGAGAAAAGTTGCTTCTTGAACTGGAGCTGCATTAAGCCAGATTACCTTCGATTTTCAAGGTGTTGTGTTATCCCTGATACCTTTGATATACCTTTGATGTACCTTTGATGAGTTCGGAGAGGTTTTTCTACGCTCAAAGCCCGGCCATGGACCAGACTCGTCTGGTGCTGTTTCAGCGCTTTCCAACGATATAATTATTGTTGTATTGAGCTTTTGTGGCACTATTAAGGTGCCTCCTACACCTGCCTCATCCACGCCACTCACAGGATTTCGTTTGTTAATTAGTGGCACTCTTTTCATCGCTGCAGCACTTTCACACAGTGGCACTTTTTTCTTCTCATACACTCCTCTTCGACCTTTCCTTATTTTTTTTGGACTCAATTTCCCTGTTTTCCTAATTAAATCATTGTCTTTCCCATTTTCCTTCTCATTCTTTGCAATCTTCATTTCTTTCCCAAATCTGCACACAGAAATCACTCCCTACGAAAGTAAAAGACTGGGCAAGCGATGCAAAATGCCCCCAATAAAAAGTAGAGGCGCCATTGGTACACTAAGGGAAAACACCATAAGTGTCCTGGGCCCAAGACTGTTCAACAGCTTCCCATCAAGCATTAGGGGAATTGCCAATAAACCCCTGGCTGCCTTCAAGAGAGAGCTGGACAGATACCTAAAGTCAGTGCCGGATCAGCCGGGCTGTGGCTCGTACGTTGGACTCTGTGCGGCCAGCAGTAACAGCCTAGTTGATCAGGCCCTGATCCATCGGGAGGCCTGGTCATGGACCGGGCCGCGGGGGCGTTGATCCCCGGAATAACCTCCAGGTAACCTCCAGGTAACTTCATTTATTAGCTCCCATTCTTCGAACTTGATTGACTCCTTTGCCATTCACCTTTCTAGATTTGTTGAAGTTAAGATCTTTTTCTTATGCAAGATTTCCTTGTTTTCAAGATTTCCAAGTTTTCCATCTGTCTAAAGAATATATATATTACGTGATGGACCAGTAAGCCAGTGAAAGGCATCTTCCCATGACCTTAAGTTCCACTGAGCTGGGGACCAGTAAGCCAGCAATGATCTCCGTCACATGACCAAAAACTCTACTGAAGTGGACCTTCCCTTCCATCCCCCCCCCTCTCATCTCTGGGGGATTAGCGGTTTGTGTCTAGGGGTAGGGGGTCCTCTTCTCTGGGAGGGGTGCCACTCTCCCCACAGGATATGGTTGCCCAAGAACCCAGCATCTCTTTCGGCATAAATGCTAGGGATATTTCCCATTTCGTTTAAATTTGCTCACACACTCGCACAATGATCATGAAACGTTTTATGCACATGGATTGCAGAATGTGAAAAAAAATTAACTAAACTTGTATAACATGAGAGTGAACTGGTTGTGACAGTAACAAGTTTGTACTGATAGTGCAAATTTGTTATATAATGCTAGAAAAGGAATATGATTTAATTTCTGAATATGCCAAAGGTCCTGGTGGTTTGTAAATACCCTAGAATAACAAGAATCCACCGAACTGGTCATCATCTTTGTTACAGTTCATCATTATTCTCAATTTATCTTTGTCGCTTCCAAGTTATCGTGTGATTTTGACTTATAGTTATTTTTAACTTCGTTTTTCTTCTCAGCATTCCCATATCCTCCTTTTTTTTTATTCCTTCTGTATTTCTCCCACATTAATAATGAGTTCGACTTCTCTTATGTTCATTCTCTCTCTCTCTCTCTCTCTCTCTCTCTCTCTCTCTCTCTTTCTCTCTCTATTTTACACAAGGATTGACAAGGTTATGTTAAGATCTCTAGCTTTATTGACAAGCTATTTATAAGTTACGGATTCCTAACTTTATTGACAAGCTAAGAGCTGTTACCTACATCAGCTCATTTGAAAGTATTTTTATTGTTATGAGACATACAAGTAGGGAACAGGATGAAGTTGGAGCCATCTGTAGGCCAACATTTTTATTTGATCAATTGACTTTATCTCGTTGACATCATAATGCTGTACGAATGTGTTCCAGACTCGAGTCATCCTGGGGATAAATGATCTCAGATGAAGTGGAGAAGGGTACAGCCAGAGTGAAGTTGCTGCTTTCTGCCCGTCTTGTGGTATAGATGCTTGCTTCACGCTATCCTCGAAGTGAATCCAAGTGTGTTACTTTGACAGTGTTGGCCTTATACATAACAGTAAGGCCACCCATATCCCTCCTTTGTTGAAGGCTCTGCTGAAATGACAGATCTCTCCAGGATGGGTCCAGGCGAGAGATGAGGCGTCTTGCTCTGTTCTCTACTGTCAAGCAGTTGCAGAAGAGAGGGGGGAGGGGCAGGCAAACCAAGAAAGTGGAGTCAAGGTGTGAGTGTACTTGCGCCTCATACAGAATTTTGCAACCCCTACTGTCAAGCAGATGCGAGGTACGGCGAAATACTGTAAGCTTCATTGCTGCATTGTTTGCAAGATTTACATCGTAGTTCTTCATGGTCAGCTTGGAGTCATATTTCACCCCAAGGATATCAACTTCTTCCCAAGGTACCAGCACTCTCCCAGTCATATTTACTAATGCACCGGCATTACCATCATGGTGCCTAGAGACCATCATTTGTGTTTTCTCAGGTGCAAATGTTACTTGCCATCGGTTTCCCCAAGCTGATACAGCTCTTAGCTGGTGATTAATGTACCTTAGAGCAGCTGACATTTTTTCTCTTGGATAAGTGAATGCCACAAGTACTGTTGTCTGCATATGCATGGAATTCTGGAATGAGATGAAGGTAATTGAAGTAGACATTCCATAACAATGGTCCAGCCATTCCATAACAATGGTGCCAGCACACTTCCTTGTGGAACAGTTGCCCTAATAGGATGTCTTGCTGATTCTGTTCCATTGAGAACTACCTTTAGAGATATACCATGAAGGTAATCACTGAGGAGACATAGCATAGAGCCCGTAGTTCTCAGTGCTTGCAGTTTTGCCAAGAGGTCCTGGTGCCACACTCGGTCGAAAGCACCAGCAATGTCCAGTGCTACCACACAGCTGACTTTGGATTCATCCAGTGACTGGTGCCATTTTGAGGAGAGGGTTAACAAAAGATCAGCAGCAGAGTAACCATTCCTGAAGCCATATTGACGGTCACAAAGTAGTGAGTGGTAGTCAAAAAACTCTGTCATTTGTCTTGAGATTATTATCTCAAGGATCTTGCTAGTACAGAGGTACTAGTGTTTATGCATAGCTTGAAGAACATCATTTCAAGATGAGTAGGGATGGCAACATCAATGTGCTGGGCATGTACATTTTTAGAGAAGCACATAGCAACACCTCCTCCTTGCCCTTGCCTGCCTCTTCTCATCCATGAGATGTAGCCAGCAATTCTTGCAAAATTTTCTGGAGTCCTGCCATTCAAAAATGTTTCAACAACAACTATCATGTCGAGACGTCGAGTGTTCACAAAATTGTGTGTGAGCTCTTCAACATTGGTAATGTAACCTCTAATGTTGGGCGACAGGATGCTGATAGACTGTCTCCTCATGATGTGGTCAGCTTGAGGTGGTGGGTGTGTAAGGCGTGTAAGGTGCCTGCCCTTGAGAGAGGTAGGGCACTGAGGGAGCTGCTGGGATGTAGGTCTGTGGTCTTGTATAAGGCACAGTACCACCTGCTGGGCTGAGACAAGAATAGCTGAGTGGGTGACGTGTGAGTGTGTTCACCAGTTCAGAGATCCTGCTGGTTTGTTCCGAGAACAGGTCTCTAAACAGGTGGTCCTGTCTGTCAAGTTCCTGTTTCTTCCGACACTGATCCTCCCGATGTCCTTTCTTGTGGCAGTAATTGCACCTGGTATCTCGCAGGCAGGTGTCAGTAGTGTGCCCCCTCCGGTGATAGCGAGAGCACTGCCTAGGTGACTCTTTGTTGCACCTCCTGTGTTTCGCTGCTGATTTGTCCACAGGTTCTGCTGCTAGTGAGCCTGATGATTGTGTATCTGATAAACGTTTTCTTGGGACTGTGTTGGTGGAAGGTGAGACGGCTGTAGATGTCTTCCTCCTCCACGTCCTCTTCCACGTCCTCTACCCCATCCTTTACCACACCCCTATACAATTCTGTACAGTTCTGTACAGTTCTCTCTCTCTCTCTCTCTCTCTCTCTCTCTCTCTCTCTCTCTCTCTCTCTCTCTCTCTCTCTCTCTCTCTCTCTCTCTCTCTCTCTCTCTCTCTCTCTCTCTCTCTCTCTCTCCCTCTCTTTCCCTCTCTTTCCCTCTCTCTCCCTCTCTCTCCCTCTCTCTCTCTCCCTCTCTCTCTCTCCCTCTCTCTCTCTGTCTGTCTCTCTCTCTCATTAATCACAACACAACTTTTTCATCCTCATCATTATCATCGTCGTTCTTATGATCTCCTTGCATCTCATAAATCACACTCTGATTCATTTAATAATCAAGGCGTGATTTTCCCTCATAATTCAGGACTCTGTTATATCATTTACGTTCCGTGGAGGAGGAGCTATGTAGAGAGGATTTAAATCAGAGAAGAGTGGCTCCGTAAAATGCAATTCGGGAAGGTGAGGTGGTGAGGGAAGGGGGTGTAAATTTAAATACCAGAGGTGTGGGTATTAAAATTGTAAATTTTCTATACAGTACGAGCCTGTGATCGGCTGTGTGGCGACGACGATCGCTTTTGTGTACACGTTCCCGTTTGGCTGTGACCTGAACGACATGTGAAGCCTGCGCAGTGCTGCTGGAAGGTTTTAATTCGCTGTGTGACCTAGCTGCTGTGCTGGCTTCACACCGCAGGTGACAGACACACAAGAACAGTGGCTAGAAACTTTGTTTATACAAAGCAGATAAAAAAAAGTGATTTTATGATAAAAAGCTGAACCTTGTTTATGATCAAACAAAACAGTTGTATACAAATATTCCGTACATATAAGAAAGACGTTTCGGTCCGACTCGGACCGAAACGTCGTCATACTTTTCTTTCTCCTATGTGCGGGTTATTTATATATTGTTCCAACCACGGTATTGTGCCCTTTTTATCCAGAACAGGTTCTCTTAGGCGTACACAGTATTTAGCTTATTATTATCGAACATTTTTTTTCATATATTCTTTTTTTTTTCGTGAGGTTTTAGTTTTTTTCAAGTCCTCTGCGTCTTGAAAATTTGTCTATTGTCTTTCAAATCCTTTCATATTTCTTCCACCTCCTTTGCTTTAGCCAAAGCTTCTTCCAGACACATCTGGCACTGTCACGTTCCCCTGGATACCTGTACGAGGAGCGGGAGATGTAAGTCCTCTTGGTAAATAGTGTGTAGGAAATGACAGATGTTGCGGTTCACAAGGTATGAGTGGGTTCACAAGGTATGAGTGGGTTCACAAGGTATGAGTGGGTTTACAAGGTATGAGTGGGTTCACAAGGTATGAGTGGGTTCTGGAGGTAATATTGCGTGGTCTCAGGCAGTGGCTTAAGGGGAAAGATCTGATGGCTCGGGTTCCTGGGAGAATTTCAGGGCGAAGGGGGAAGATTTGCTGGCGTGTTTTGTGATAACAAACGTTGTGATTTGTGAGGAGCGCTGGTTAGGTTCTCATTGGGGTGAGTGGATATATCAGGGGTTTGTGGGAGAGAATGGGACGATTTGTTGTGGCCTATATTGTGGTAAACTGGTGGTAGTGTTTGTGGTGGTAGATGGTGTGGTTTGTGGTGGTAGGTGGTGTTGTTTGTGGAGGACTGATGGTGTGGTTTGCGGAGGCAGGTGGTAGAGTTTGTTGCGACAGATGAGGTTTAATGGTGGCAGGTGGTCAGGTTTTTTATTGGCAGGTGGTGTTTGCGGTGTATTTTGTAATGGTAGGTGGTGTGTTTTGTGGAGGTAGATAGTGTGATTTGTGGGGGTAGATTGTGTGGTTTGTGGTGGTAGATGGTGTGGTTTGTGGTGGTAGATGGTGTGGTGTGTGGTGGAAGATGGTGTGGTTTGTGGTGGCTGATGGTGTGGTTTGTGGAGGTAGATGGTGCGATTTGTGGTGGTAGATGGTGTGGGTTGTGGTGGTAGATGGTGTGGTTTGTGGAGTTAGGCGGTGTGGTTTGGGGAGGTAGGCGGTGTGGCGTGTGGTGGTAGATAGTGAGGTTTGTGGTGGTAGTTGGTGTAGTTTGTGGTGGCAGATGGTGTCGTTTGTGGTGGTAGATGGTGTGGTTTGTGGGGGTAGATGGAGTGATTTGCGGAGGTAGATGGTGTGGTTTGTGGAAGTAGATGGTGTGGTTTGTGGTGGTAGATGGTGTGGTTTGTGGAGGTATATGGTGTGGTTTGTGGTGGTAGATGGTGTGGTGTGTGGTGTGGTTTGTAGTGGTAGATGGTGTGATTTGTGGTGGTAGGTGGTGTGGTTTGTGGCGGTAGATGATGTGGTTTGTGGTGGTAGGTTGTGTGGTTTGTGAAGGAATTTAGTGTGTATTTTTGACGCAAGTGGTTTGCGGAGGTATGTTATTTGGTTAGTAGTAGCAGGTGGTGTGGATTGTATCGTCAGGCGGCGGGCGAGGAATGTGCAGCAGCAAGTGGCACGATTACTAGTGGCAGGTGTGATTCAATGTTCTTGGCGTTTTTTGCAGTTAATGGCGATTGACCGTGATGCAATCTACCACCAAAAACCACACCATCCACCTCCACAAACCACACCATTTACCTCCACAAACCACACCATCTACCCCCACAAACCACACCATCTACCCCCACAAACTACACCATCTACCTCCACAAACCACACCATCTACCCCCACAAACCACACCATCTACCACCACAAACCACACCATCTACCCCCACAAACCACACCATCTACCATCACAAACCACACCACCTGCCTCCACAAACCACACCATCTACCCCCACAAACCACACCATCTACCACCACAAACCACACCATCTATCTCCACAAACCACACCACCTACCTCCACAAACCACACCATCTACCCCCACAAACCACGCCATCTACCCCCACAAACCACACCATCTACCATCACAAACCACACCACCTACCTCCACAAACCACACCATCTACCCCCACAAACAACACCATCTACCCCCACAAACCACACCATCTACCACCACAAACCACACCATCTACCATCACAAACCACACCACCTACCTCCACAAACCACACCATCTACCCCCACAAACCACACCATCTACCCCCACAAACCACACCATCTACAATCACAAACCACACCACCTACCTCCACAAACCACACCATCTACCCCCACAAACCACACCATCTACCCCCACAAACCACACCATCTACCACCACAAACCACACCATCTACCATCACAAACCACACCACCTACCTCCACAAACCACACCATCTACCCCCACAAACCACACCATCTATCTCCACAAACCACATCACCTACCTCCACAAACCACACCATCTACCCCCACAAACCACACCATCTACCCCCACAAACCACACCATCTACCACCACAAACCACACCATCTACCATCACAAACCACACCACCTATCTCCACAAACCACACCATCTACCCCCACAAACCACACCATCTACCCCCACAAACCACACCATCTATCTCCACAAACCACACCATCTACTCTAGTACAAGATATTAAATCCCTAACACATATAGGAATACGTTTAATATCTTTGCTCAATCTGTTTTGTCAAACACATCTTTAATATGCAAGTCAGCCACAGGGGGAATTGAATGATAGCTCTAGGCCTTTCGTCTTTTAATCAACACATCCTCAGGAGCTTGCAATATTATATAAATGAATATGAAGTCCAGGTAGATTCGTTCAGGGAACCGGCTCTAGCTAGAATGAGTTAAATGGTGTCAACTCATTCTAGTTAGAGTCGTTCCCTGAACGAATCTACCTTGACTTCCTACTCATTTCTGCAATATTGCAAGCTCCTAAAGATGTATTGATAGCAAAACGAAAGGCCTAGAGCTATCATTCAATTATCCCTCTGGTTGTTTTGCATCTTGTGTCGCTTCTTCTTTTAACAATCCGGCTGTATCCCACTGAGGCAGGATGACCCGAAAGGGAAAAAAAACGAAAGTTTCTCCTTTTAAACTTAGTAATGTATACAGGAGAAGGGACATTTTAGCCTCTTACGACGCGCATGGCTTACGGAGGAAGAATTCTGTTCCACTTCCCCATCGCTTGTTCGCGGTTATTACACATCCTTAATATATATTTACATAAATACGTTTAGAATCATCACATTTTTTTATTTCTTTATCTCTTGCACTTATTTTCGCCACACTTACTCATCACTTATCGCCACAACTATTCTACGTGTTTCATCACACACTTTATGTATCGGTCCACCCATTCTGTATGCCCACCCATTCTGTATGCCCACCCATTCTGTATGCCCACCCATTATGTATGCCCACCCATTATGTATGCCCACCCATTATGTATGCCCACCCATTCTGTATGCCCACCCATTATGTATGCCCACCCATTCTGTATGCCCACCCATTATGTATGCCCACCCATTATGTATGCCCACCCATTATGTATGCCCACCCATTATGTATGCCCACCCATTATGTATGTATGCCCACCCATTATGTATGCCCACCCATTATGTATGCCCACCCATTATGTATGCCCACCCATTATGTATGCCCACCCATTATGTATGCTCACCCATTATGTATGCCCACCCATTATGTATGCCCACCCATTATGTATGCCCACCCATTATGTATGCCCCCCCAATATGTTTGCCCACCCATTATGTATGCCCACCCATTATGTATGCCCACCCATTATGTATGCCCACCCATTATGTATGCCCACCCATTATGTATGCCCACCCATTATGTATGCCCACCCATTATGTATGCCCACCCATTATGTATGCCCACCCATTATGTATGCCCACCCATTATGTATGCCCACCCATTATGTATGCTCACCCATTATGTATGCCCACCAATTATGTATGCCCACCCATTATGTATGCCCACCCATTATGTATGCCCACCCATTATGTATTCCCCCCCATTATGTATGCCCACCCATTATGTATGCCCACCCGATATGTATTGCCACCCATTATGTATGCCCACCCATTATGTATGCCCACCCATTATGTATGCCCACCCATTATGTATGCTCACCCATTATGTATGCCCACCCATTATGTATGCCCACCCATTATGTATGCCCACCGATTATGTATGCCCACCCATTATGTATGCCCACCCATTATGTATTCCCACCCATTATGTATGCCCACCCATTATGTATGCTCACCCATTATGTATGCCCACCCATTATGTATGCCCACCCATTATGTATGCCCACCCATTATGTATGCCCACCCATTATGTATGCTCACCCATTATGTATGCCCACCCATTCTGTATGCCCACCCATTATGTATGCCCACCTATTATGTATGCCCACCCATTATGTATGCCCACCCATTATGTATGCCCACCCATTATGTATGCCCACCCATTATGTATGCCCACCCATTCTGTATGCCCACCAATTATGTATGCCCACCCAATATGTATTCCCACCCATTATTTATTCCCACCCATTCTGTATGCCCACCCATTATGTATGCCCACCCATTATGTATGCCCACCCATTATGTATGCCCACCCATTATGCAAATTTCCCGTCCTTTTTTTCAGATGCAAACAATCTTATTACAGCTTCATAAAGTACTGTTATTGTTAATTTTTTTTCGGAGTGGGTAAAATAAATTTAATTTAAGTTAATTTTGTGATGGCGGCTCACGCATCGAGCTTTGTCTGAACACATTAAATCCAATTACGCTGGTTTTATTATCATAATTCACGCCACCCCGAGTTAGCGGCGGCGCCAGTAACGTTAGCAGTAAGTGGCCGGGTCGTAAATCACCTGTCACCATCTATAATTGACCACAGCGTTATTATTTGCCGTAAAAAAAAATTAATTTTGATTTCATTGGGAAAGATATAAGTAAATATTTTCTCTTCGGCCTGTGTTATAATTTAATACCAGCCTTGTGTGGAGTGTGCACGGAGCCAAGGAGGGCTGCCGCCAACACATTTGCCTCCTCAATAAAGCCCCGAGCGCCTGGCTGTTTAGTTAACTAGAAGGCTATGAATAGAAAATACGGTGGGAACTAGAGGTCTGGAAGGTAATGAAAGTAAGAGCAAGAGGTGTGGGAGAGGCTGTCAATCACCTGTGGTAAGTAACCCCGGGTCGGTGGAACGAGTAATAACCTCCATTACCTTCTCTTTTACCAGTAGTCTCATCTGCCTGCTCACTAAACCCCATCATTTGCACCGGCTTCTGAGTGCCGTGTTTCCCTGATGGATTACCGCATTATGTCTTGCCTGAGTAATACACTTTCTTCGGGTATTCATACCTTGAGGTAGTTTATCATGTCTTCCATGAATACTTGTAAATATAGACTTGTGATACATTTGATTTATACCTCTGGGGCAAAAAGGTGACCACTGTTATTATTGATCCGCTCTCGAGATTACTTGAATGGTGTGTGTGTGTGTGTGTGTGTGTGTGTGTGTGTGTGTGTGTGTGTGTGTGTGTGTGTGTGTGTGTGTGTGTGTGTGTGTGTTTGTGCGTGTGTGTGTGTTTGTGTGTGTGTGTGTGTGTGAAGCTATCAGTGTGTATCTGCGTGGCTGAGACTCACCTTAGCTTGCAAAAGCTCATCTTCAGGCAACTCACCTCCAGGTAACTCACCTTCAGGTAACTCACGTTCAGGTACCTCATCTTCAGGTAACTCATCTCAGATAACTTATCTCCACGTAACTCATCTCCAGGTAACTCACTGTCAGGTAACTCACCTTCAGGTAACTCATCTCCAGGAAACTCGTCTCCAGGTAGCTCATCTCCAGGTAACTCATCTCTGGGTAATTCATCTCACACAGCAGCTAGCTGCAATTTACCATAACTCACCTTAATTCACCTCAACTCCATCTTACTTTACTATAACACGTCCCAGTTCACCCTCACTCATCACAATTCACCGTAACTCACCTTCATCGTGGGTGGAGGCGGTTTGATCTCCAGGTGATGGGAGGGTGTAAGACCCAGCCTTCTATCATCTGGGTCACCATCACTCACCTGAGGGAGGTGAAGAAGCCTCAGTTTGTTCCGCTGTCGTCCTTTACTGTACACACAGGAGTTCTCCAGTGGGGAAAGAAAAGAGATTAATTACATTTTTTATAGGAAACTTGACAAGAAATGATTGCGTTGCGAGCAATGGTTATCAAAGGTGTCCGGGAGGTGGCAGATATGTTGCATGTTGTGGCACTGTGGTGAGAACAGAGCAGCATGGTTGATGGTGCGCTCATGGAAGTACTTTATCAAGTGAAACAAGGAGAGAAGCGGCAGGACATTGTATGCAGGTGAGGTGAATAGTGAGAAATGGTTTGGTGATACCCACCAAATGTGGAAAAAGACACTTATGTACAGTTCAGTCCTGACGAAGCCATTCGTGGCGAAACGTTTTCTCTAATAAATGTCCTGATCTCTATGTCTTTTCCCACAAGTGCCAAAAAACAGGTTAGAGAGACGTGTCCTCTGTGGAAGTGATGTGTGTGTGTGTGGACACAGATCTTACCAGTACTTCTAGGTATAATCAAAGGTTCTACACTACTGGTAGTTAGGTTAGCAATACTAAATAGTCCTTGATTCTTCTTTATGCTCTTGGAGGTCTGCATGGTGGCTGCTTCCAGACAACTCCTTCTGATCTCGTAGTTTTCCTCGGAGTTCATCGCGTGAGGTGAGCGAGTTGGCTGCTCACTTTAACACTGATGTTGTTCTGACTGAAGACATTACTTGAGGTCTGAAGGTTTTATTATATGCCAAGTCTGTCAAACCATCTTCCCAATCAACGCCAATATGTCACTTGTGCTAAGAATGTCAGATGTGTGACTGAGATACTGTAATGAAAACGTGATTATTCTGACTGTTGGTTTTAACGTGCACTCGGTAGGTCTACGTTTCCTGATCACGCTTCAAAAACTTCTATCTTCTTTGTATATCATTGCATTTATTGGTTTATGGTAAGTTAAAAAATGTGATAAAGATTTGCTTATTGACGGTAGTCTCACTTACACAAACCTAACCAAACCTAAACAATGTATATCAAGAAATTTGCTTAAAATCGTATGTGAGAATAATTCGTTTTGCTTAAAAACACGATATAACCATATCCTTGATGCCTTGGTGCTGTAACTCGTCCGTTTTGCAAAAAAACATTTTGTTGTCTGTATTTCTGTTTACATGTCTCTTGTCATTTTTGTTTACATGTTTTTCTGTTAATCTGTCTTAGTCTGACTCTCTGTCTGTGGTATTTACTCAAAACATATGAATGTGTTGACCTATAAATATTTCTCGGGTCCTTGCAGTGCGAGTGAGCAACGAATAGGGTACAGTGTCATCAAAATAAAATTAAAATGATACGTAGTGTAGATTATGTGAGTGATAGCATGTGATGATGTGTAGGTTGTGCGGGATGATGTTTAACGTGAGCATGTGACATGATAAATACGCCAACAAATGCGTCCCGTAACGATTATAGCAGCTGGAAAAAAGTTTACAACCTTTATCAAGTAGCGATGCAGCGGTGAGTGCCTCGTTCCGCCTTAACACACTCGAAGCGTGGCTGGCCTGTGTGGGTGTGGTAACTGCACCAACCACACTCTGCACAGCCTCCTATCGAACACAATCTGGGGCAGAGTCAGTGTTGTTGTTATGTTTCCACACGTGCCTTTGAAACCACGCCCGGCTGACTTCTTACTTGGTTCCCCTTCTCAGCACATGGGATTAAATATCGCGCATGAGAGCTCTGTACTTAAAAACTCATTCCACACGGAAAATGTAAACGCGAGATCAGTTTGATGTTTCCGCCGAAACATCTGATATTGTGAAGTTTGTGTCGCATAAGACAAACTACAAGCGCGGAAACTGCAGTATTCTGGTCCGTGCATCACGTGAATGGCCAATTCTCCACAAACGTCACGATCATTCACACCGGCGTTGATTCAAGCTGGTTTCTCCCATTTGAGCTCTCACATGTGCAGCAGACCTGGGGGCCAGTGCCACAGCAGTGCCCTAGCAGTGCCCCAGCTCCACTGAGACGGGTATAAAACTTCTAGCCGAGAGATGGAGGCAACAAGATGGGTCATATCTACATAAAATTGCAATTATCAAAGAAAGCACAGATTTATTGCCTAGTCCATTAGGATGATGAGCTTGGCGCTTCTCTTAATACCGATACTTTTATTTATTAATATTTTAAGCTCATAGTTGTACACGAGATATCCGGCTCCCTCAAATTTAGTGAAGACAGTGGCAGGGCGTTTATTGAGCAAAAACCCACTTATATTTCTGGCTGGGAACATGTGAAGAACGCGGAAGAAATGGCGCAGAATGGGTACATCTGTTTGTGATTTCTAGCAATTTTGGTCAGCCACAAATTTATGCATTTTTTAAGGTAATATTTATGTTTATTACATTACGAGATGTAGCGGAGTTACATATGTAGTTGACTGAGAGTCGTAGTCAGTGAGTAAACATGAACAAACACACAGAGACAAGATGTTCCAGAGAGGGGACACAGAAACAAGGGATCACTCTTGGAAACTGAAGACTCAGATGAGTCACAGGGATGTTAGGAAGCATTTCTTCAGCCATAGAGTGGTCAGGAAGTGGAACAGTCTGGCGAGCGATGTAGTGGAGGCAGAAACCATACATAGCTTTAAGACGAGGTATGATAAAGCTCATAGAGCAGGGAGAGAGAGGACCTAGTAGCGTTCAGTGAAGAGGTGGAGCCAGGAGCTGAGTCTCGACCCCTGCAGCTACAATTAGGTGAGTACAATTAGGCGAGTACACATAGTACACATAACACATACACACACACACACACACACACACACACACACACACACACACACACACACACACACACACACACACACACACACACACACACACACACACACACACACACACACACACACACACACACAAGATGAGAGTATCTCCGTAAAAATACAGAAACAATTTACTTCAAATCTTAATTTAGGAAAAACAATATTCCTGACTTTATGTTTAGGGAAGAAAAACAGCTTTAACGTTAAGACTTTCATGTTCTCTGTGTACTTGAAACCTCACTAAGGGATTATGTTAACCATCTGATCAACGCTCCTGGAACATTGATCAACGCTCCTGTAACATTGATCAACGCTCCTGTAACATTGATCAACGCTCCTGTAACATTGATCAACGCTCCTGTAACATTGATCAACGCTCCTGGAACATTGATCAACGCTCCTGTAACATTGATCAACGCTCCTGTAACATTGATCAACGCTCCTGTAACATTGATCAACGCTCCTGTAACATTGATCAACGCTCCTGTAACATTGATCAACGCTCCTGGAACATTGATCAACGCTCCTGTAACATTGATCAACGCTCCTGGAACATTGATCAACGCTCCTGTAACATTGATCAACGCTCCTGGAAAATTGATCAACGCTCCTGTAACATTGATCAACGCTCCTGTAACATTGATCAACGCTCCTGTAACATTGATCAACGCTCCTGTAACATTGATCAACGCTCCTGGAACATTGATCAACGCTCCTGTAACATTGATCAACGCTCCTGGAACATTGATCAACGCTCCTGTAACATTGATCAACGCTCCTGGAAGAGTGATCAAGGCTCCTGTAACATTGATCAACGCTCCTGTAACATTGATCAACGCTCCTGTAACATTGATCAACGCTCCTGTAACATTGATCAACGCTCCTGTAACATTGATCAACGCTCCTGGAACATTGATCAACGCTCCTGTAACATTGATCAACGCTCCTGGAACATTGATCAACGCTCCTGTAACATTGATCAACGCTCCTGGAACATTGATCAACGCTCCTGTAACATTGATCAACGCTCCTGTAACATTGATCAACGCTCCTGTAACATTGATCAACGCTCCTGTAACATTGATCAACGCTCCTGTAACATTGATCAACGCTCCTGTAACATTGATCAACGCTCCTGGAACATTGATCAACGCTCCTGTAACATTGATCAACGCTCCTGGAACATTGATCAACGCTCCTGTAACATTGATCAACGCTCCTGGAACATTGATCAACGCTCCTGTAACATTGATCAACGCTCCTGTAACATTGATCAACGCTCCTGTAACATTGATCAACGCTCCTGTAACATTGATCAACGCTCCTGGAACATTGATCAACGCTCCTGGAACATTGATCAACGCTCCTGTAACATTGATCAACGCTCCTGGAACATTGATCAACGCTCCTGTAACATTGATCAACGCTCCTGTAACATTGATCAACGCTCCTGGAACATTGATCAACGCTCCTGGAACATTGATCAACGCTCCTGTAACATTGATCAACGCTCCTGTAACATTGATCAACGCTCCTGTAACATTGATCAACGCTCCTGTAACATTGATCAACGCTCCTGTAACATTGATCAACGCTCCTGTAACATTGATCAACGCTCCTGTAACATTGATCAACGCTCCTGGAACATTGATCAACGCTCCTGTAACATTGATCAACGCTCCTGGAACATTGATCAACGCTCCTGTAACATTGATCAACGCTCCTGTAACATTGATCAACGCTCCTGTAACATTGATCAACGCTCCTGTAACATTGATCAACGCTCCTGTAACATTGATCAACGCTCCTGTAACATTGATCAACGCTCCTGTAACATTGATCAACGCTCCTGGAACATTGATCAACGCTCCTGTAACATTGATCAACGCTCCTGGAACATTGATCAACGCTCCTGTAACATTGATCAACCCTCCTGTAACATTGATCAACGCTCCTGTAACATTGATCAACGCTCCTGTAACATTGATCAACGCTCCTGTAACATTGATCAACGCTCCTGGAACATTGATCAACGCTCCTGTAACATTGATCAACGCTCCTGTAACATTAATCAACGCTCCTGTAACATTGATCAACGCTCCTGGAACATTGATCAACGCTCCTGGAACATTGATCAACGCTCCTGTAACATTGATCAACGCTCCTGGAACATTGATCAACGCTCCTGTAACATTGATCAACGCTCCTGGAACATTGATCAACGCTCCTGTAACATTGATCAACGCTCCTGTAACATTGATCAACGCTCCTGTAACATTGATCAACGCTCCTGTAACATTGATCAACGCTCCTGTAACATTGATCAACGCTCCTGTAACATTGATCAACGCTCCTGTAACATTGATCAACGCTCCTGTAACATTGATCAACGCTCCTGTAACATTGATCAACGCTCCTGTAACATTGATCAACGCTCCTGTAACATTGATCAACGCTCCTGTAACATTGATCAACGCTCCTGTAACATTGATCAACGCTCCTGTAACATTGATCAACGCTCCTGTAACATTGATCAACGCTCCTGTAACATTGATCAACGCTCCTGTAACATTGATCAACGCTCCTGTAACATTGATCAACGCTCCTGTAACATTGATCAACGCTCCTGTAACATTGATCAACGCTCCTGTAACATTGATCAACGCTCCTGTAACATTGATCAACGCTCCTGTAACATTGATCAACGCTCCTGTAACATTGATCAACGCTCCTGGAACATTGATCAACGCTCCTGTAACATTGATCAACGCTCCTGTAACATTGATCAACGCTCCTGTAACATTGATCAACGCTCCTGTAACATTGATCAACGCTCCTGTAACATTGATCAACGCTCCTGTAACATTGATCAACGCTCCTGTAACATTGATCAACGCTCCTGTAACATTGATCAACGCTCCTGGAACATTGATCAACGCTCCTGTAACATTGATCAACGCTCCTGGAACATTGATCAACGCTCCTGTAACATTGATCAACGCTCCTGTAACATTGATCAACGCTCCTGGAACATTGATCAACGCTCCTGGAACATTGATCAACGCTCCTGGAACATTGATCAACGCTCCTGTAACATTGATCAACGCTCCTGGAACATTGATCAACGCTCCTGTAACATTGATCAACGCTCCTGGAACATTGATCAACGCTCCTGGAACATTGATCAACGCTCCTGTAACATTGATCAACGCTCCTGGAACATTGATCAACGCTCCTGTAACATTGATCAACGCTCCTGGAACATTGATCAACGCTCCTGTAACATTGATCAACGCTCCTGTAACATTGATCAACGCTCCTGGAACATTGATCAACGCTCCTGTAACATTGATCAACGCTCCTGGAACATTGATCAACGCTCCTGGAACATTGATCAACGCTCCTGTAACATTGATCAACGCTCCTGGAACATTGATCAACGCTCCTGTAACATTGATCAACGCTCCTGGAACATTGATCAACGCTCCTGGAACATTGATCAACGCTCCTGGAACATTGATCAACGCTCCTGGAACATTGATCAACGCTCCTGTAACATTGATCAACGCTCCTGGAACATTGATCAACGCTCCTGGAACATTGATCAACGCTCCTGGAACATTGATCAACGCTCCTGTAACATTGATCAACGCTCCTGGAACATTGATCAACGCTCCTGTAACATTGATCAACGCTCCTGGAACATTGATCAACGCTCCTGTAACATTGATCAACGCTCCTGGAACATTGATCAACGCTCCTGTATTGATCAACGCTCCTGGAACATTGATCAACGCTCCTGTAACATTGATCAACGCTCCTGGAACATTGATCAACGCTCCTGTAACATTGATCAACGCTCCTGGAACATTGATCAACGCTCCTGTAACATTGATCAACGCTCCTGGAACATTGATCAACGCTCCTGTAACATTGATCAACGCTCCTGTAACATTGATCAACGCTCCTGTAACATTGATCAACGCTCCTGGAACATTGATCAACGCTCCTGTAACATTGATCAACGCTCCTGGAACATTGATCAACGCTCCTGTAACATTGATCAACGCTCCTGTAACATTGATCAACGCTCCTGTAACATTGATCAACGCTCCTGGAACATTGATCAACGCTCCTGTAACATTGATCAACGCTCCTGTAACATTGATCAACGCTCCTGTAACATTGATCAACGCTCCTGTAACATTGATCAACGCTCCTGTAACATTGATCAACGCTCCTGTTGATCAACGCTCCTGTAACATTGATCAACGCTCCTGGAACATTGATCAACGCTCCTGGAACATTGATCAACGCTCCTGTAACATTGATCAACGCTCCTGTAACATTGATCAACGCTCCTGTAACATTGATCAACGCTCCTGTAACATTGATCAACGCTCCTGGAACATTGATCAACGCTCCTGTAACATTGATCAACGCTCCTGTAACATTGATCAACGCTCCTGGAACATTGATCAACGCTCCTGTAACATTGATCAACGCTCCTGTAACATTGATCAACGCTCCTGTAACATTGATCAACGCTCCTGGAACATTGATCAACGCTCCTGTAACATTGATCAACGCTCCTGGAACATTGATCAACGCTCCTGTAACATTGATCAACGCTCCTGGAACATTGATCAACGCTCCTGTAACATTGATCAACGCTCCTGTAACATTGATCAACGCTCCTGTAACATTGATCAACGCTCCTGTAACATTGATCAACGCTCCTGTAACATTGATCAACGCTCCTGGAACATTGATCAACGCTCCTGTAATCAACGCTTGATCAACGCTCCTGTAACATTGATCAACGCTCCTGGAACATTGATCAACGCTCCTGTAACATTGATCAACGCTCCTGTAACATTGATCAACGCTCCTGTAACATTGATCAACGCTCCTGGAACATTGATCAACGCTCCTGTAACATTGATCAACGCTCCTGGAACATTGATCAACGCTCCTGTAACATTGATCAACGCTCCTGTAACATTGATCAACGCTCCTGGAACATTGATCAACGCTCCTGGAACATTGATCAACGCTCCTGTAACATTGATCAACGCTCCTGGAACATTGATCAACGCTCCTGTAACATTGATCAACGCTCCTGGAACATTGATCAACGCTCCTGGAACATTGATCAACGCTCCTGTAACATTGATCAACGCTCCTGGAACATTGATCAACGCTCCTGTAACATTGATCAACGCTCCTGGAACATTGATCAACGCTCCTGTAACATTGATCAACGCTCCTGTAACATTGATCAACGCTCCTGGAACATTGATCAACGCTCCTGTAACATTGATCAACGCTCCTGGAACATTGATCAACGCTCCTGGAACATTGATCAACGCTCCTGTAACATTGATCAACGCTCCTGGAACATTGATCAACGCTCCTGTAACATTGATCAACGCTCCTGTAACATTGATCAACGCTCCTGTAACATTGATCAACGCTCCTGGAACATTGATCAACGCTCCTGGAACATTGATCAACGCTCCTGTAACATTGATCAACGCTCCTGGAACATTGATCAACGCTCCTGGAACATTGATCAACGCTCCTGGAACATTGATCAACGCTCCTGTAACATTGATCAACGCTCCTGGAACATTGATCAACGCTCCTGTAACATTGATCAACGCTCCTGGAACATTGATCAACGCTCCTGGAACATTGATCAACGCTCCTGTAACATTGATCAACGCTCCTGGAACATTGATCAACGCTCCTGTAACATTGATCAACGCTCCTGGAACATTGATCAACGCTCCTGTAACATTGATCAACGCTCCTGAAACATTGATCAACGCTCCTGGAACATTGATCAACGCTCCTGTAACATTGATCAACGCTCCTGGAACATTGATCAACGCTCCTGTAACATTGATCAACGCTCCTGGAACATTGATCAACGCTCCTGTAACATTGATCAACGCTCCTGGAACATTGATCAACGCTCCTGTAACATTGATCAACGCTCCTGGAACATTGATCAACGCTCCTGTAACATTGATCAACGCTCCTGTAACATTGATCAACGCTCCTGTAACATTGATCAACGCTCCTGGAACATTGATCAACGCTCCTGTAACATTGATCAACGCTCCTGGAACATTGATCAACGCTCCTGGAACATTGATCAACGCTCCTGGAACATTGATCAACGCTCCTGGAACATTGATCAACGCTCCTGTAACATTGGCTTCCATTCTATTTCTTGATGACTGAAATCCGCTTTGACTAGTTAGTTTTCATAGTATATTATGCAGTCAATCATTTATCTATTAGCAGTCTTCTTTCTATAGATAGGTTAGGTTAGGTTAGGTTAGGTTAGGTTAGGTTAGGTTAGGTTATGTTAGGTTAGGTTAGGTTAGGTTAGGTTAGGTTAGGTTAGGTTAGGTTAGGTTAGGTTAGGTTATGTTAGGTTAGGTTAGGTTAGGTTAGGTTAGGTTAGGTTAGGTTAGGTTAGGTTATGTTAGGTTAGGTTAGGTTAGGTTAGGTTAGGTTAGGTTATGTTATGTTATGTTATGTTAGGTTAGGTTAGGTTAGGTTAGGTTAGGTTATGTTAGGTTAGGTTAGGTTAGGTTAGGTTAGGTTAGGTTAGGTTAGGTTAGGTTAGGTTATGTTAGGTTAGGTTAGGTTAGGTTAGGTTAGGTTAGGTTAGGTTAGGTAAGGTTAGGTTAGGTTAGGTTAGGTTAGGTTAGGTTAGGTTAGGTTAGGTTAGGTTAGGTTAGGTTAGGTTAGGTTAGGTAAGGTTAGGTTAGGTTAGGTTAGGTTAGGTTAGGTTAGGTTAGGTTAGGTTAGGTAAGGTTAGGTTAGGTTAGGTTAGGTTAGGTAAGGTTAGGTTAGGTTAGGTTAGGTAAGGTTAGGTTAGGTTAGGTTAGGTAAGGTTAGGTTAGGTTAGGTTAGGTTAGGTAAGGTTAGGTTAGGTTAGGTTAGGTTAGGTTAGGTTAGGTTAGGTAAGGTTAGGTTAGGTTAGGTTAGGTTAGGTTAGGTTAGGTTAGGTTAGGTTAGGTAAGGTTAGGTTAGGTTAGGTTAGGTTAGGTTAGGTTAGGTTAGGTAAGGTTAGGTTAGGTTAGGTTAGGTTAGGTTAGGTAAGGTTAGGTTAGGTTAGGTTAGGTTAGGTAAGGTTAGGTTAGGTTAGGTTAGGTAAGGTTAGGTTAGGTTAGGTTAGGTTAGGTTAGGTTAGGTTAGGTAAGGTTAAGTTAGGTAAGGTTTGTCAGGAAATAGGTTCAGTTCTCTTCTCATCTTCCTTACTCTCTGTCTTTGCATTAAGTAATTGATGTGAGGGAACGTTGATAATTGTGACCTGTGGTGAGTCTTCCTCGCTTACGGAGATTCACCTGCCTCCTGATCTGTGTTCATTGCTAATGTTATCTTAGCATTATGTTACATCAGTGATCTGCCATTAATATCTTCACCACACAGGGATAACACACTCGCCTGTGGTTATACACTCGCCTGTGATCATACACTCGCCTGTGATCATACACTCGCCTTCACAATACACTGTCATCACACACTTACCTTCACAGTACACTGTCATCACACACTTACCTTCACAGTACACTGTCATCACACACTAACCTTCACAGTACACTGTCATCACACACTAACCTTCACAGTACACTGTCATCACACACTTACCTTCACAGTACACTGTCATCACACACTAACCTTCACAGTACACTGTCATCACACACTTACCTTCACAGTACACTGTCATCACACTACATGATCACTCATCCTTCATCACAACACAGCTCACCACACTTCATTTCTCGAAATAAATTAAACAATAAAAGTCAATACTCTCGACTGATTCATAAATTCTTCACAAGACAGATAAAATACACTGGATATATTAAATATTTATACTTCATGTCATTACTTATATGAAAGTTATCATAGACTTGATTCCATATTAAATATATATATATATATATATATATCTATCTCTATATATATATATATATATATATATATATATATATATATATATATATACATACACTTAAACAATATTCACAATATACATGAGGCAAAACACACAGTATATGTAGGATGCAACATAATGTCCACAATACAACATCGTAAGATACTTCTGGGTAGTGATCCTTCCATTTTGTCAATGGGTATGAGAAACCTGGCTTCGCAAAGCCAGGACCCATGTCCTAGTTCAGTCCCATGTCCTACTTAGTTTAGATTCGTGTCCTAGTTTAGACCTGTGTTAGGACACAAGTGACTTGTTTCCTGGCGAATACTTCCTACCAAGCACCACCACCACCACCACCATCACCACCACCACCACCACCATCACCACCACCACCAATACCATCACCTCCACCACCACCACCACCACCACCACCACCATCACCACCATCACCACCACCACCACAACCATCACCACCACCACCACCATAACCACCACCATCATCACCACCATCATCACCACCACCACCACCACCACCACCACCACCACCACCACCACCACCACCACCACCACCACTAAGACCACCACCACCACCACCACCACCACCACCACCACCACCACCACCACCATACCAACAACAATAACAGTACCCAGTGTTTGTGGTTGGTGTTATCGGAGTGGTAGCTGAGAGGAGGGCAGCTCAGGGTATATTTCAACGATACGTGATTTGGCCTGCAGCCAGCACAGCCTCACCCATACCCTATACCCAAGGCGACCCACACATCTGAATACCCCCAGACTGCCCACACATCTCCGTTCCCAACGCAACCTTCATCACACCTGTACCCAAAAGGCTTCCCTGCAACCCATTTTCCGCAAATCTTACGTGCAACCCGTTGTTAAATTACTCATACAAGCGCACACACACACACACACAAACAAGCACATACACTCCGATGGTTATCACACTTCATACTTCTTCTCTTCATCACATTGCTCTGTCACTCCTCTATTTACAACCATGACTTCTTGTTATCCCTTTTGCAGGTGCTAAAAAATCCTCCTTATTTTATCTTTCATGTCTCTTCATCACCTTATGTGTGATTATCATCTCTCCTCTTTTCCTCCTCTCATTCAGCGTGGCCATTTTTAACCTTTCATCATAAATCATATTTTTTTAAACTCTGGTAACCATTTTGTGGCTCTTCTTTGGGCCTTTTCAAACTTATTCACGCACTTTTGAAAGGTTTGGCCATCACACCACCTTCTGGATCTTCTTCCCAATGATCCAACGTGACCCCAATGAACAATTTTTTGAAAAGAACTGGCTGTAGTCTTCAAAGTGGACTGAAGATTCTCTTACTTATAGAGTCCTCCTGGAACAGTGAAAGATGGAATATTTAGCACGAATGAGTAAATGACATTTTCCAGCATTTCACCGTCCATATACTTGAAGCCAATTTTATAATTTACCAGCGTAGTATTCTCACACTTTCGTTTATATGATCCACTAATAACAACTCCTGGATTCATCTGTTTGATGATTTCAGCATTTTGTGATATTGTCTATATTCTTAAAGCTATCTGACTATTGAATGTACACATATACATGCATACACTGTGGACGTGTAGTAAGGAGACGAATGACTGTATAGAAAAATGAGTGTATCAAGGTGATGATTGACTGTACACAGTGTGTGGATATGACAGGGTGATGTGACTGCTTCACGGAGTCAGGTCAGCAGATTGTAACCTTCTTTACACTAGGATCTGGATAGGTCTGACAAATGTAGTTCTGTACCTACTTTATTTGACCTGTTCTCTTGTGTTGTGTACCTACTTTCCTTGACATGTCCTCTTGTGTTGTGTACCTGCTTGGTTGAATCTCTGTTACTGCGCACCTATTTGTCTTGGCTAGGCTTCTGCCACATCTAAAGCCCATCGAGCTGTATCTTCACTACGGCAGTCATTTTCCACTCCCCAACACTCCACAATAATCTCCATCGCTCTCCACCACTTTCTAACACTCTCCGTCACTTTCCAACGCTCCCTACACTCTAACACAACCCCAGCACTACATTATTCAACACATTCAACACACTTTTAATACTCTTGACGCCACACCCACACTGTCACTTGCGAAACATGTCCCAGCACCAACACCAGAAATTTTCTCCACCCCTCCCACAAACACACCAGCAACAACACCACCACTTCAACACCATCACTCCCAACGCCACCACCACAACACTGCCACCCTAACACTACCTCCCCAACACCACCACCCTAACAACATAACCCCAACATCACCACTCCAACACACCGCCCAAGAAGAAATCACCCTCAACACTACCCATCACCACCCCACCACCACCACCATCAGCACCACCATCAGCACCACCATCAGCACCACCAACCCCAACACTCCCACTCATTCGCTAGATCGTGTGCAGAAAAAGGCTCACACATGACATGTATCTGCTGGCTCAGCATAAATAAAAATTTTCTCTGTCTGCCTTAGATCAAAATATACACCTTGAGGAATGTGAAAGTGGAAAGAGGAGGTGATTAAGGAGCGTGAAGATGAGGAAGAGGAAGATGGAGGTGAAGAGGAGAAGGATGAGGGTGAAGAGAAGAAAGGAAAGGAATATGACTTTGACGAAAAGGAAAAAAAAAAACAGATATGTGTAGAAAATAGAATGAATTTGAAGAGGAGAGGAGGAGGAGAAGGATGAAGAGGGTGAGGAGGATGTGAAAGATGATTAAGAAAAGGGTAAAAAAGAAGAGGAGGATGAGAAAGCCATGGATGAGAATGTGGTGGAAAAAGAACGGTAAGAAAGAAGATAAAGATAAAAGTAGAAAAAAGAGAATAGATGTCAGAGGAAGAGATAGACGAGGAAACTTAAGAGGAATAAAAATGAAGAAGAGACGTGAAGGTCAAGGAATTTTAGATCGGAACTTCGGAAAAAATATAACGACGGAAACGAAAGAGAAGATAAAGAGAACGGAAGGTGAAGGAGACTAAAGAAGACAGAAGAGGAAGAAGGAATATGAGGGGAAAAATGAAGGGTAGGAAATGGGAAGGAGAGGTTTTAAAGAAGGGAGGGAGGAGAAAAATAAGGGGAAAATAAGTGAGAGTTTGACATACAAGAGGGTACGGCACTGTCCCTCTGGCACTGCCTGGGTAGCAGAGGGGAGGCACGGTGCCGCTAGCACTGCCTGGGTGGCAGAGGGGAGGCACGGTGCCACTAGCACTGCCTGGGTGGCAGAGGGGAGGCACTGTGCCTCTGGCACTGCCTGGGTGACAGAGGGGAGGCACGGTGTCGCTAGCACTGCCTGGGTGGCAGAGGGGAGGCACGGTGCCGCTAGCACTGCCTGGGTGGCAGAGGGGAGGCACGGTGCCACTAGCACTGCCTGGGTGGCTGAGGGGAGGCACTGTGCCTCTGGCACTGCCTGGGTGACAGAGGGGAGGTACGGTGTCGCTAGCACTGCCTGGGTGGCAGAGGGGAGGCACGGTGCCGCTAGCACTGCCTGGGTGGCAGAGGGGAGGCACGGTGCCACTAGCACTGCCTGGGTGGCAGAGGGGAGGCATGGTGCCGCTAGCACGGCCTGGGTGGCAGAGGGGAGGCACGGTGCCGCTAGCACTGCCTGGGGTGGCAGAGGGGAGGCACGGTGCCACTAGCACTGCCTGGGTGTCAGAGGGGAGGCACGGTGCCGCTAGCACTGCCTGGGTGGCAGAGGGAAGGCACGGTGCCGCTAACACTGCCTGGGTAGGAGACGTGAGCGTGCGACGTCTCAGCTGGGAAGAATATGTATGAAACATAGGCAGTCAGCTGACACGTATTGGTGACAACATTTGTTGTGTTTGTGTCTGGGAGGAACATAATGGAAAGATTAATTACGAGTGAGGATCGTGAAGTCTTGTTGTCCAGGATTGTGCCCAGACATGACTAGACCTATCAAGTGTTAGTGTTATTTTCTGTGCCCTGCCAAGATTCAGGGCTGCAAGAACATCAACTAGCCTGTATTGAGTGTTGGATGCTGAGAAGGAATGCTGGGAATGCTGCCAAAGGACGGAGTCATCACTCGCGAAATCGTAATTGCACGATTACAAGCAAATCACGGAATCGTTGGGGCACGCACATCTATATTCACTCACACAAATATACACAAACGAGGGGTAAGTAAGTAAGTTTGTTCAGGTACATGTACACATAAATACAGTTACATTAACTATCATACATAGCAGCATATATGTAGATTACCCAGGATAATCCAAAAAAAAAAAAAGGTCAGAGAAAGTGACTTATTTCCACAGGGTTCCAGAGGGGACTCACAGTCACATGTACGTGCACCATATACGTGCACACTTTTATAATCACACATACAACCATACACGTATGTCATGTGGGTTCGATTACGTGGATGGGGTAAAAATACTCACGTAGGCTGGTAGTACGTATAATATATATCGGGAAGAATGGGAAGCACCATCAGCCGACCTGCCTCTCTCTGCTCCCTATCTTAGACTGACTCACAAGTGCCTACAGGGTGAGGGGTGTTTGAAATCCTGCTATGGTCAGCAGCAATATGAATAACAGTCAGTGATTCACGCAGATGGTTGGTAGTGAGTCATCTACTGGTACACTGGTTACTGGTAACTGGTTACTAGGAACTGGTACTCTACTGAGAGCTCGGCGACGCTAACGTGTGTTGTCCCGACATACAACTAATACAAACTAGAAACGGCAGGTGTATGGCTTGGGCTGATTCTATACAATGTCAAAGTACACAACAATTGAACATTATAACATACATAAGTAGAATATTGGAATGGAAGCTTACGTAATTGAAACTGTAATAAAACTGTAATGCATTACAAGGTATGATATAGCACAACTCATCGAATGAAACTCAACATTGGGATTACACAATAGAAGTGATAAAAAAAATTTGATCGATCGATCTGTATTCATGTGATCTACGGATTCTGAGGAAAAATTATATACAAAGAACGAAGTGTGTAACAGAAAGGCAGATTCGGTGCACTCAAATCTAGACTGTTAACTCTCAGAATTCGGAGAGAATGTGAACACAAAAAAAAATTCTTGAATACTGATAAGTTGATACTGTAGTTATTCATCTATACAGGTTATTTACATTTAACCCCAACTCTGCTAGGGTGAGATTGACATATGCAGAATGGGTGTCATCTCTGGGAGGATCGAACTCTGTTGCACTGGCTAACTCATGCTGTATTTGAGGCAAATTTGGATTGGTAGTTACAAATGATACTTGAGGATTTCTCAATACCTGTCGTGTACATAGGGAATAACGACATTCAGGTTGGTCGTCTGACTGAGTATCAGAGGTAGAGAGTACAGGATCAGGAGGATTGTCAGAGTCTGTCACATTAGTCTGGATTGGAACATCATTATCATCACATACTAACTTCAAATGTTGATAAATTAGACACATGTGCAACTCTTGGGTATCTTTATTAAGGAAACGTTTCGCCTACACAGTAGGCTTCTTCAGTCCATACAAAGGAGAAACGTGAAGAACAGGAGGAGAATGAGGTAATCAGTCCCTCAACCTTGAGTCGATGTGGTCAGTCCATCAATCTTGAATAGAATACGGCATATGAGCGGAGAAGCAGCTTATAAACCGTAGGCAGGAGAGGTGCAGCAGTTGTAGGTGGTGTCACATTTGCCCAATGTGGAAGTAGGTCGTGCCCAAGGGTTAGGCAAGCGAAGAATTCCCAAGTATTAAGATCTTAATACTTGGGAATTCTTCGCTTGCCTAACCCTTGGGCACGACCTACTTCCACATTGGGCAAATGTGACACCACCTACAACTGCTGCACCTCTCCTGCCTACGGTTTATAAGCTGCTTCTCCACTCATATGCCGTATTCTATTCAAGATTGATGGACCGACCACATCGACTCAAGGTTGAGGGATTGATTACCTCATTCTCCTCCTGTTCTTCACGTTTCTCCTTTGTATGGACTGAAGAAGCCTACTGTGTAGGCGAAACGTTTCCTTAATAAAGATACCCAAGAGTTGCACATGTGTCTAATTTATCAACGTGTCGGTTCTGTGAACCATTCATCTACAAAAACTTTATATGATCTAAATGCGATTCTTTATACTGACCAGTACTAGTTTCTCTTATATTTATTACCAGTGATATGTTCAACTACTCGATAAGGACCAACAAACTTTTGATCAAGCTTAGGCATTGCAGACGTTTTGTTAAAGTTAGTCAGCATAACTCTCGAACCTACTTTGATTTTGGATGGCTTTGCTCGAGTGTTTGCGACTCTTGTAAATTCTGCTGTTGATTTATGAAGTGTTTGACGGATTCTTCTAAAAACGCTTTGAGCTAAACTGGTACGAGTTGCTATGAAATCATTAGGGTTGTAATTTGGTTTCGGATTAGAATATAACAACTCATAAGCAAACGTTTATCTACACCATACAGTGCATAATGTGGAGTGTCACCTATAGAAACATTGTAAGCAGAATTTATAGCACACTGCACATCAGGTATAACTTCATCCCAAGTTTCACTGTTGGGATTGATAGTGGCTCTCAAGACATCAAGTACTTTCTTATTGGTTCGTTCCGCTAACCCATTGCTGGCAGGATGATGACGAACAATGGTGGATTTAGAGATCTTGTACAAGGTGCACAAATTTTCAAGAATCTCATTACAGAATTCACCACCATTATCTGTTACTAGGGACTTAGGGGTGGTATGCCTGCAGATAATGCGTTCTTTAAACGCTTTAGCTACTGTCTCTGCAGTCTTATCTGCAATAGGAACTAACTCACAATATCTGGTGAAATGGTCTACCATAACACACAGATGTTTGTTGCCCTGGAGGGAACATTGGAAATTAGTTAACAAATCTAGCGCAATTCTTTCCCACGGTTCGCTAGTAGTTGGATACACTTGGATTGAATTAGGGCCATTATGTTGCATGCAGACACTACATTTCTTAACATACTCAGAAACATCAGTTGCCATACGAGGCCAAAAGTATTTCAATCTGGCTTGTTTTACTGAACGATCCATACCAGGGTGTGCAACACCTGGTACATCGTGAACTAGCTGTAAGGCTACATTCACTAGTGACTGTGGAATTACTAACTGGTAAACTCTTCTGCTAGGAGTACCCAACTCGGCTGTTCGATACAGTAATTCTTGGTTCATGAGAAAGTCACTGATGGGTGCTGGTGGCTTCACAGTCAGAATAAGATCTTCCTGGAGCAGGAATCGAATCACACCAGACCACATGGGATCTGTTCGTTGAGCATTCTTTACATCCTCAGCACTAAATGGAGGGTCTGCAGTTGCTATACTAACATGTCGCGATAAGGCATCTGCGACTACATTTGACTTGCCAGGTAAGTGTTCAAAGGTGGGATTGAACTCTTGGATAGTCAAGGTCCATCTGGCTAACCTTCCAGTAGGTTGTTTGCTCTAGAATAAAGGTATCAGTGGAGCGTGGTCTGTCAAGACATGAACAGAGTACTGATAAATAATGTCTCGGAAGTGCTTTAAAGACCATACTATTGCTAAAGCTTCTTGCTCCGTTACTGTATAATTACGTTCAGCCTTCGTAAGGACTCGGCTAGCAAATGCAACTGCGTTGTACTTGCTATCAGTCTTCTGAGCTAGTACGGCACCTATGCCAATTGAACTAGCATCAGTTGTCAGATAGAAGGGCTTAGAAAAATCTGGAAATTTCAAAATTGGAGCAGATGTTAGCTTTTCTTTTAGAGTTTGGAATGCTCTTTCTTGACGGAAGGTCCAAACGAAAGGAGCATCTTTCTTAAGCAACTTAGTTAGAGGAGCAGCTATGGAAGAAAAATTGGCAATGAGAGATCTTTAAAAACCTGTTAAGCCCACAAAGGATCTTACGGCATCAGCAGTTTTGGGAGTTGGAAAATTTAGTACTGCAGTTACTTTACTTTGGTCAGTCGTAACCTCTCTAGGAGTGACTATGTGACCAAGAAACTTAATTTCTGATCTAAAAAATTGACATTTAGACAGTTTGATCTTTAAATTGGCTTCTTCAAGCTTACCAAGTACTACATCAAGTCTTTTCAAGTGTGTATCCACGTCTTTAGACATGAGGATTACGTCATTTAAGTACACCATAAGTGCATTACCTATGAGACCTCTAAAGATTTTAGTCATGAGCCTTGAGAACGTGATAGGGCAGGATTGTAATCCAAATGCCATACAGAGGAAGTGATAATGACCTGTAGGAGTGGAGAATGCAGTTAGCTCTTGGCTGTCCTCGTGAAGAGGGACTTGCCAAAACCCTTGTAACAAGTCCAGGGTTGAAAAGATTTTGTTATCTCCGATGTTACGTAAAAGATCACCCAGTACAGGAAGTGGGAAGCGATCTGGAATAGTTTTCGCATTTAACTTCCTAAAGTCAATCACTGGGCGCCAAGTACCATCCTTCTTAGGTACTAGGATCAAGGGCGCATTCCAAGGTGAATTGCTAGGTGCAATAACTCCATCATCAAGCATTTGATTGATCAATTCTTCTGTGACAGCAACTTGTGAATGAGGCATTCTGTATGCAGGTATATAGATAGGTCTAGTACCAGGTTCAAGTGGAATATGATGGGACAATAAGTTCGTTATACCCATCTTCTCACCTGGTAAGGCAATGGCTTTACGATGTTTGTTCAACAGAGTCAACAAACACTTGACTTCATCTGGGAAGTCAGTGGGAGCTAAGTCTTTCTCCTCAACTGGTGGAACAGATTAATCCAGTGAAGTGGATGAGGTCTCCCCGGTAGAAATAGCACCGACCCACTGGTCAGGTGACAACTCATCCTCTACCTGAACAGGGTAAGGATAGTGAACAAGGTCAACAAGATTGGTATTTGCTCTGAGACAAACACTGTGACCAGAAGTGTTAGCTAGGAAGAAATGGATCTTACTATCTCTTACAACATGTAAGGATGGTTCAACAAGTAGACCTTTTACTTTGCAAGAATCACTGTCAGCTAGGACGTTATCACCATCTGGAACACTAGGGACAACAACAGACACTCTAGTGAGGGCACTAGCCGCGATAGAAACGTCTTTCTGCAGATGGCATGTGACATCAACAAGAGATGGCATTACTAGTTGCAAGTAATCGTTTTCCGACAAGGCGTCCCCTGTGGAGAAACTACTACTTGAACTAGCAGACATTGCAGGGATAGGCTCAGCACTCAAGGTAGTCAGAGCGTCCTCGGACACTTGAGGTAACTGGACACTATCTTGCAAGTCTGAAGTTGCAGCAACACAGACAGGAGTGACAGGATCATCAGTGCCTGACCCACAAATAGTCTTCTAACGTCTGAAATACCCTTAAATCCACGCCCACACCGCTGTCACCAATTTGTCATGTGGGTTCGATTACGTGGATGGGGTAAAAATACTCACGTAGGCTGGTAATACATATAATATATATCGGGAAGAATGGGAAGCACCATCAGCCGACCTGCCTCTCTCTGCTCCCTATCTTAGACTGACTCACAAGTGCCTACAGGGTGAGGGGTGTTTGAAATCCTGCTATGGTCAGTAGCAATATGAATAACAGTCAGTGATTCACGCAGACGGTTGGTAGTGAGTCATCTACTGGTACACTGGTTACTGGTAACTGGTTACTAGGAACTGTTACTCTACTGAGACATATACAAATCACACATGAACAAGATCAAAAAAATAACCACACTCGAGATATTTAAACGTTTATTTTAAAATACAGAAAATAACATCGAAAGAATTATTAAACAGTCATAGAAACGCGACGCGTGTTGCTCCTTTATACCTCATAATTTAACTTATCCTTATTTTACTACAGTTGTTTCTTAACGTGGTGTCTTAGGTCAGTGTCTTAACACTTCTGCATTTTATAGATTTTACTCGGTGTAGTTTTCAACTCATAACATGTGAACATAATAATTCCCGGAAAATTTTAAGGGATTTTTAACTTCAGTTTAGGTTATGTTGGGTGAGGGTAAGTGACTTAAGCCTGTAAACAATTTACATTTTTTTTTTTTTTTTTTTTTTTTTTTATCACACCGGCCGATTCCCACCAAGGCAGGGTGGCCCGAAAAAGAAAAACTTTCACCATCATTCACTCCATCACTGTCTTGCCAGAAGGGTGCTTTACACTACAGTTTTTAAACTGCAACATTAACACCCCTCCTTCAGAGTGCAGGCACTGTACTTCCCATCTCCAGGACTCAAGTCCGGCCTGCCGGTTTCCCTGAATCCCTTCATAAATGTTACTTTGCTCACACTCCAACAGCACGTCAAGTATTAAAAACCATTTGTCTCCATTCACTCCTATCAAACACGCTCAAGCATGCCTGCTGGAAGTCCAAGCCCCTCGCACACAAAACCTCCTTTACCCCCTCCCTCCAACCCTTCCTTGGCCGACCCCTACCCCGCCTTCCTTCCACTACAGACTGATACACTCTTGAAGTCATTCTGTTTCGCTCCATTCTCTCTACATGTCCGAACCACCTCAACAACCCTTCCTCAGCCCTCTGGACAACAGTTTTGGTAATCCCGCACCTCCTCCTAACTTCCAAACTACGAATTCTCTGCATTATATTCACACCACACATTGCCCTCAGACATGACATCTCCACTGCCTCCAGCCTTCTCCTCGCTGCAACATTCATCACCCACGCTTCACACCCATATAAGAGCGTTGGTAAAACTATACTCTCATACATTCCCCTCTTTGCCTCCAAGGACAAAGTTCTTTGTCTCCACAGACTCCTAAGTGCACCACTCACTCTTTTTCCCTCATCAATTCTATGATTCACCTCATCTTTCATAGACCCATCCGCTGACACGTCCACTCCCAAATATCTGAATACGTTCACCTCCTCCATACTCTCTCCCTCCAATCTGATATTCAATCTTTCATCACCTAATCTTTTTGTTATCCTCATAACCTTACTCTTTCCTGTATTCACCTTTAATTTTCTTCTTTTGCACACCCTACCAAATTCATCCACCAATCTCTGCAACTTCTCTTCAGAATCTCCCAAGAGCACAGTGTCATCAGCAAAGAGCAGCTGTGACAACTCCCACTTTGTGTGTGATTCTTTATCTTTTAACTCCACGCCTCTTGCCAAGACCCTCGCATTTACTTCTCTTACAACCCCATCTATAAATATATTAAACAACCACGGTGACATCACACATCCTTGTCTAAGGCCTACTTTTACTGGGAAAAAATTTCCCTCTTTCCTACATACTCTAACTTGAGCCTCACTATCCTCGTAAAAACTCTTCACTGCTTTCAGTAACCTACCTCCTACACCATACACTTGCAACATCTGCCACATTGCCCCCCTATCCACCCTGTCATACGCCTTTTCCAAATCCATAAATGCCACAAAGACCTCTTTAGCCTTATCTAAATACTGTTCACTTATATGTTTCACTGTAAACACCTGGTCCACACACCCCCTACCTTTCCTAAAGCCTCCTTGTTCATCTGCTATCCTATTCTCCGTCTTACTCTTAATTCTTTCAATTATAACTCTACCATACACTTTACCAGGTACACTCAACAGACTTATCCCCCTATAATTTTTGCACTCTCTTTTATCCCCTTTGCCTTTATACAAAGGAACTATGCATGCTCTCTGCCAATCCCTAGGTACCTTACCCTCTTCCATACATTTATTAAACAATTGCACCAACCACTCCAAAACTATATCCCCACCTGCTTTTAACATTTCTATCTTTATCCCATCAATCCCGGCTGCCTTACCCCCTTTCATTTTACCTACTGCCTCACGAACTTCCCCCACACTCACAACTGGCTCTTCCTCACTCCTACAAGATGTTATTCCTCCTTGCCCTATACACGAAATCACAGCTTCCCTATCTTCATCAACATTTAACAATTCCTCAAAATATTCCTTCCATCTTCCCAATACCTCTAACTCTCCATTTAATAACTCTCCTCTCCTATTTTTAACTGACAAATCCATTTGTTCTCTAGGCTTTCTTAACTTGTTAATCTCACTCCAAAACTTTTTCTTATTTTCAACAAAATTTGTTGATAACATCTCACCCACTCTCTCATTTGCTCTCTTTTTACATTGCTTCACCACTCTCTTAACCTCTCTCTTTTTCTCCATATACTCTTCCCTCCTTGCATCACTTCTACTTTGTAAAAACTTCTCATATGCTAACTTTTTCTCCCTTACTACTCTCTTTACATCATCATTCCACCAATCGCTCCTCTTCCCTCCTGCACCCACTTTCCTGTAACCACAAACTTCTGCTGAAGACTCTAACACTACATTTTTAAACCTACCCCATACCTCTTCGACCCCATTGCCTATGCTCTCATTAGCCCATCTATCCTCCAATAGCTGTTTATATCTTACCCTAACTGCCTCCTCTTTTAGTTTATAAACCTTCACCTCTCTCTTCCCTGATGCTTCTATTCTCCTTGTATCCCATCTACCTTTTACTCTCAGTGTAGCTACAACTAGAAAGTGATCTGATATATCTGTGGCCCCTCTATAAACATGTACATCCTGAAGTCTACTCAACAGTCTTTTATCTACCAATACATAATCCAACAAACTACTGTCATTTCGCCCTACATCATATCGTGTATACTTATTTATCCTCTTTTTCTTAAAATATGTATTACCTATAACTAAACCCCTTTCTATACAAAGTTCAATCAAAGGGCTCCCATTATCATTTACACCTGGCACCCCAAACTTACCTACCACACCCTCTCTAAAAGTTTCTCCTACTTTAGCATTCAGGTCCCCTACCACAATTACTCTCTCACTTGGTTCAAAGCCTCCTATACATTCACTTAACATCTCCCAAAATCTCTCTCTCTCCTCTGCATTCCTCTCTTCTCCAGGTGCATACACGCTTATTATGACCCACTTCTCGCATCCAACCTTTACTTTAATCCACATAATTCTTGAATTTACACATTCATATTCTCTTTTCTCCTTCCATAACTGATCATTTAACATTACTGCTACCCCTTCCTTTGCTCTAACTCTCTCAGATACTCCAGATTTAATCCCATTTATTTCCCCCCACTGAAACTCTCCTACCCCCTTCAGCTTTGTTTCGCTTAGGGCCAGGACATCCAACTTCTTTTCATTCATAACATCAGCAATCATCTGTTTCTTGTCATCCGCACTACATCCACGCACATTTAAGCAACCCAGTTTTATAAAGTTTTTCTTCTTCTCTTTTTTAGTAATTGTATACAGGAGAAGGGGTTACTAGCCCATTGCTCCCGGCATTTTAGTCGCCTCATACGACACGCATGGCTTACGGAGGAAAGATTCTTTTCCACTTCCCCATGGACAATAGAAGAAATAAAAAAGAACAAGAGCTATTTAGAAAAAGGAGAAAAACCTAGATGTATGTATATATATATATGCATGTGCGTGTCTGTGAAGTGTGACCAAAGTGTTAGTAGGAGTAGCAAGATATCCCTGTTATCTTAGCGTGTTTACATAAATAAGCCGCACATAGGAGAGAGAAACTTACGACGATGTTTCGGACCGACTTGGACCATTTACAAAGTGTGACTTTGTAAATGGTCGAAGTCGGACCGAAACATCGTGACAAACTTCTCTCTCCAATGTGCGGGTTATTTGTGTTTTGTTCCAGTCACGGTATTGTGCCATTTTTGTTCTTGACATTTAACTTACATTTGTGGCAACAGTAATAGAAATGAAGAGTGTGAGATACGTCTAGCAACGAAGCGGCATTAGAATAACCAGGAAACACTCAGATGTGAACTTCTAATCTCTCGTGGTGATAAGAATGAGCCGAACATTTGCTCTGACAAGCGATTGCTGAGGCATCTGGTAGAACGGTAAACAAAACTCTAACACACGTACTTTATAACTATATTAAAACTAATGAAGACGAGACTTTCCCCCGTTGTGATGAAGTTGTTTATTATGTCATTAAAAATTGCCTCGAAATATTTTTATCGTGGGTAATTGGATGTAGAGAGCGACGTGATCTGCCTTCAAAGCGCTTCTGGGAATTCCGTCTCCATACATACACTCACTAACCACACTGAACCTTACAAGGGAGGTGAGGAGGTTACCGGTTACCGGTTACCGGTTACCGGTGAGGGATTGTTTGGTACGAAGACCTGGGGTTACCCTTCTCCTTCCACTTCCCCTTCCCCTTCCCCTTTGATTGTTAGTGATTGCCTCCCATTCCTCATGGGGTTGTGTAACCCTTACGGGTTTCAATTCCACGTGAAAGTTATAATAACAACAATAATAATAAGTATTTTAATAAACAGTAATGATAACAATTATGATAAAAATAATGATAATGAAATAATAATAATAATAATAATAATAATAATAATAATAATAATAATAATAATAATAATAATAATAATAACGTTAATAAATAACCGAACCTGTTTGAACTTGGGTATCACAGATGTTTCACTCTTCTTACCATAGAGGTAAAAACATTGAGTCCAGAACGTTTCGCCCAGAAATGGGCTTTATATAATAAATCCGATTAAAGTCTTTGACGAAACGTCGTGGTAAAGTTTCGCTGCAACCATGGTGTCAATGGTGTCACAATGCTTTATTCTTGCGTACGTACTTGCGTCATTAAGAAGTGCCAGTTGCTTCAGTGTCATAGTCTGGTGCCATGTTACTCTTACCAAGGTGCCAGAGTCACAGGTTGTTATCTCCGTTCTTTTGGCACCTCCCTAAAAAATGGCACTTATTGCAATGTTTCACTTAAAACTGCCACCAGTGCCAATTCTTAAAACTCTCAGAAGTTGCCAAAAGTGCCAACTCTTACACTCTCAAGCTTCCATTAATACCAGCTCTCATAGCCTCTGAAACTGCCATCAGTGCCAACTCTCACTTTCAAAAGTTGCCACCAGTGCCAACTCTCACTTTCAGAAGTTGCTTTTAGTGACGACTCTCACTTTCAGAAGCTACCATTAGTGCCGGCTCTCGCTTTCAGAAGTTGCCATCAGTGCTGACTCTTACTTCCAGAATTTATTTTTAGTGCCGATTCTCACTTTCAGAGGCTGCCATCAGTGCCAACTCTCACTTTCAGACGCTGCCATCAGTGCCAACTAAGAAGCTGTGATTAATATTAATTCTAGTTTTCTCAGCTTGCCTTCAGTACCAACTGTAAAGCTTGTCACCGGTGCCAACTCTGATGCTGCAGTCAGTGCCAGGTCCCTGAAGTTGTCATCAGTGAAATGCCATATCCCGCGCAGATGTCACCCTTGCATTATTCTATACCCACATGTGCATTCCGAGAGGCAAACGTTATGCGAGAGTGCCACAGGGGTGCCACTCATCTGTTCCTTTTAGCAATGTTTTTATACCCAATTCCTTAAAGCTGATACCATGATTCCAAAGGTACGAGACTTTGTGGCACCGTTAGTGAGCAACTTTTTTGGCACCCTCAGAGTGGGACTTTATAAAATATCGAGTGTAAGACTTGTGACGCCTAATTTGGATTAGGCTTTGTTGCACCTTCTTAAGTTGAGAATTTATGGCACCTCTGTTGAAGGACTTTATGGCACCTTGTTTAGATTAGGACTTTGGGATACAAGTTTCTGACGTTCTTCAATGCTCCAGAGTTTTGACCTCAATGCTCCAGAATAATGGCATCAGTGGTCCACAGCATTGGTATCAGTGCTCCAGAGTGCTGGTAATAATGCTCCAGGGTGTTGGTATCAGTGCTCCTGATGATGTATCTTTCTAGCCTGCATGCCAAGGAGTATAAGTCAAGGGACTTGAAAAGGTCCCAGTATTTGAGGTGCTTGACTGTACTTACATGTGAGGTGAAAATTCTTTGTATATTCTCCAGATTTGCAATTTCGCCTGCCTTAAAAGGGGACGTTAGTGTACAGCAGTGTTCCAGCCTAGAGATAACAAGCGACTTAAAAAGGATCATCATAGGCTTAGCATCCCTTGTTTTGAAGGTTCACATTATCCATCCTATCATTTTTCTAGATGTGATGATGCAGTTGTGATCACTGAAAGTGAAATCCTCTGACATTATTAATCCTAGGCCCTTTACATTAGTTTTCAGCTCTACTGTATGGTTAGAATTTGTTTTATATTCCTCTCTACTTTTTATGTCCTCAAGTTTTTCATAGCGGAGTAATTAAGATTTATCCTCAATGAATTTCATGTTGATTTCTGCGGCCTATTGGAAGACTTGGTTTAAATCCGCTTAGAGATTTACAGTGTCCTCAATGGATGACACTCTCCTGCATATTCTAGTATCGTCTGTCAAGGAAAACAGAGTGCTGGGGTTAATATCCATATCTGATATAAGGATGAGGAAAAGGATGGAAGTGAGTACTGTACCTTGTGGAACAGACGTTTTCACTAGAAGTGAGTACTGTACCTTGTGGAACAGACATTTTCACTGGAAGTGAGTACTGTACCTTATGGAACAGACGTATTCACTGGAAGTGAGTACTGTACCTTGTGGAACAGAGGTTTTCACTGGAAGTGAGTACTGTACCTTGTGGAACAGAAGTTTTCACTGGAAGTGAGTACTGTACCTTGTGGAACAGAGGTTTTCACTGGAAGTGAGTACTGTACCTTGTGGAACAGACGTTTTGACTGGAAGTGAGTACTGTACCTTGTGGAACAGACGTTTTCACTGGGAGTGAGTACTGTACCTTGTGGAACAGAGGTTTTCACTGGAAGTGAGTACTGTACCTTGTGGAACAGAGGTTTTCACTGGAAGTGAGTACTGTACCTTGTGGAACAGACGCTTTCACTGGAAGTGAGTACTGTACCTTGTGGAACAGAGGTTTTCACTGGAAGTGAGTACTGTAACTTGTGGAACAGACGTTTTCACTAGAAGTGAGTACTGTACCTTTTGGAACAGACGTTTTCACTGGAAGTGAGTACTGTACCTTGTGGAACAGAGGTTTTCACTGGAAGTGAGTACTGTACCTTGTGGAACATACGTTTTCACTGGAAGTGAGTACTGTACCTTGTGGAACAGACGTTTTCACTGAAAGTGAGTACTGTACCTTGTGGAACAGACGTTTTCACTGGAAGTGAGTACTGTACCTTGTGGAACAGACGTTTTCACTGGGAGTGAGTACTGTACCTTGTGGAACAGAGGTTTTCACTGGAAGTGAGTACTGTACCTTGTGGAACAGAGGTTTTCACTGGAAGTGAGTACTGTACCTTGTGGAACAGACGCTTTCACTGGAAGTGAGTACTGTGCCTTGTGGAACTAACGTTTTCACTGGAAGTCAGTACTGTAACTTGTGGAACAGACGTTTTCACTGGAAGTGAGTACTGTACATTGTGGAACAGACGTTTTCACTGGAAGTGAGTACTGTACCTTGTGAAACAGACGTTTTCATTGGAAGTGAGTACTGTACCTTGTGGAACGGAGGTTTTCACTGGAAGTGAGTACTGAACCTTGTGGAACAGAGGTTTTCACTGGAAGTGAGTACTGTACCTTGTGGAACAGACGTTTTCACTGAAAGTGAGTACTGTACCTTGTGGAACAGGCGTTTTCACTGGAAGTGAGTACTGTACCTTGTGGAACAGAGGTTTTCACTGGAAGTGAGTACTGTACCTTGTGGAACAGACGTTTTCACTGGAAGTGAGTACTGTACCTTGTGGAACAGAGGTTTTCACTGGAAGTGAGCACTGTACCTTGTGGAACAGAGGTTTTCACTGGAAATGAGTACTGTACCTTGTGGAACAGACGTTTTCACTGGAAGTGAGTACTGTACCATGTGGAACAGACGTTTTCACTGGAATTGAGTACTGTACCTTCTGGAACAGAGGTTTTCACTGGAAGTGAGTACTGTACCTTGTGGAACAGACGTTTCCACCGGAAGTGAGTACTGTACCTTGTGGAACAGACGTTTTCACTGGAAGTGAGTACTGTACCTTGTGGAACAGACGTTTTCACTGGAAGTGAGTACTGTACCTTGTGGAACAGAGGTTTTCACTGGAAGTGAGTACTGTACCTTGTGGAACAGACGTTTTCACTGGAAGTGAGTACTGTACCTTGTGGAACAGAGGTTTTCACTGGAAGTGAGTACTGTACCTTGTGGAACAGACGTTTTCACTGGAAGTGAGTACTGTACCTTGTGGAACAGACGTTTTCACTGGAAGTGAGTACTGTACCTTGTGGAACAGAGGTTTTCACTGGAAGTGAGTACTGTACCTTGTGGAACAGAGGTTTTCACTGGAAGTGAGTACTGTACCTTGTGGAACAGACGTTTTCACTGGAAGTGAGTACTGTACCTTGTGGAACAGAGGTTTTCACTTGAAGCGAGTACTGTACCTTGTGGAACAGACGTTTTCACTGGAAGTGAGTACTGTACCTTGTGGAACAGAGGTTTTCACTGGAAGTGAGTACTGTACCTTGTGGAACAGACGTTTTCACTGGAAGTGAGTACTGTACCTTGTGGAACAGACGTTTTCACTGGAAGTGAGTACTGTACCTTGTGGAACAGACGTTTTCACTGGAAGTGAGTATTGTACCTTGTGGAACAGACGTTTTCACTGGAAGTGAGTACTGTACCATGTGGAACAGAAGTTTTCACTGGAAGTGAGTACTGTACCTTGTGGAACAGACGTTTTCACTGGAAGTGAGTACTGTACCTTGTGGAACAGACGTTTTCACTGGAAGTGAGTACTGTACCTTTTGGAACAGAAGTTTTCACTGGAAGTGAGTACTGTACCTTGTGGAACAGAGGTTTTCACTTGAAGTGAGTACTGTACCTTGTGGAACAGAAGTTTTCACTGGAAGTGAGTACTGTACCTTGTGAAACAGACGTTTTCACTGGAAGTGAGTACTGTACCTTGTGGAACAGAGGTTTTCACTGGAAGTGAGTACTGTACCTTGTGGAACAGAGGTTTTCACTGGAAGTGAGTACTGTACCTTGTGGAACAGACGTTTTCACTGGAAGTGAGTACTGTACCTTGTGGAACAGACGTTTTCACTGGAAGTGAGTACTGTACCTTGTGGAACAGAGGTTTTCACTGGAAGTGAGTACTGTACCTTGTGGAACAGACGTTTTCACTGGAAGTGAGTACTGTACCTTGTGGAACAGAGGTTTTCACTGGAAGTGAGTACTGTACCTTGTGGAACAGATGTTTTCACTGGAAGTGAGTACTGTACATTGTGGAACAGACGTTTTCACTGGAAGTGAGTACTGTACCTTGTGGAACAGACGTTTTCACTGGAAGTGAGTACTGTACCTTGTGGAACAGACGTTTTCGCTGGAAGTGAGTACTGTACATTGTGGAACAGACGTTTTCACTGGAAGTGAGTACTGTACCTTGTGGAACAGATGTTTTAACTGGAAGTGAGTACTGTACCTTGTGGAACAGAGGTTTTCACTGGAAGTGAGTACTGTACCTTTTGGAACAGAGGTTTTCACCGGAAGTGAGTACTGTACCTTTTGGAACAGAGGTTTTCACTGGAAGAAAGTACTGTACCTTGTGGAACAGAGGTTTTCACTGGAAGTGAGTACTGTACCTTGTGGAACAGACGTTTTCACTGGAAATGAGTACTGTACCTTGTGGAACAGACGTTTTCAATGGAAGTGAGTACTGTACCTTGTGGAACAGAGGTTTTCACTGGAAGTGAGTACTGTACCTTGTGGAACAGACGTTTTCACTGGAAGTGAGTACTGTACCTTCTGGAACAGAATTTTTCACTGGAAGTGAGTACTTTACCTTGTGAAACAGAGGTTTTCACTGGAAGTAAGTACTGTACCTGGTGGAACAGACGTTTTCACTGGAAGTGAGTACTGTACCTTGTGGAACAGACGTTTTCACTGGAAGTGAGTACTGTACTTTGTGGAACAGAAGTTTTCACTTTGAGTACTGTACCTTGTGGAACAGAGGTTTTCACTGGAAGTGAGTACTGTACCTTGTGGAATAGACGTTTTCATTGGAAGTGAGTACTGTACCTTGTGGAACAGAAGTTTTCACTGGAAGTGAGTACTGTACCTTGTGGAACAGAGGTTTTCACTGGAAGTGAGTACTGTACCTTGTGGAACAGACGTTTTCACTGGAAGTGAGTACTGTACCTTGTGGAACAGAATTTTTCACTGGAAGTGAGTACTGTACCTTGTGGAACAGAGGTTTTCACTGGAAGTGAGTACTGTACCTTGTGGAACAGACGTTTTTACTGGAAGTGAGTACTGTACCTTGTGGAACAGACGTTTTCACTGGAAGTGAGTACTGTACCTTGTGGAACAGAGGTTTTCACTGGAAGTGAGTACTGTACCTTTTGGAACAGAGGTTTTCACTGGAAGTGAGTACTGTACCTTTTGGAACAGAGGTTTTCACTGGAAGTGAGTACTGTACCTTGTGGAACAGAGGTTTTCACTGGAAGTGAGTACTGTACCTTGTGGAACAGACGTTTTCACTGGAAGTGAGTACTGTACCTTGTGGAACAGACGTTTTCAATGGAAGTGAGTACTGTACCTTGTGGAACAGAGGTTTTCACTGGAAGTGAGTACTGTACCTTGTGGAACAGACGTTTTCACTGGAAGTGAGTACTGTACCTTCTGGAACAGAATTTTTCACTGGAAGTGAGTACTGTACCTTCTGGAACAGAATTTTTCACTGGAAGTGAGTACTTTACCTTGTGGAACAGAGGTTTTCACTGGAAGTAAGTACTGTACCTGGTGGAACAGACGTTTTCACTGGAAGTGAGTACTGTACCTTGTGGAACAGACGTTTTCACTGGAAGTGAGTACTGTACTTTGTGGAACAGAAGTTTTCACTTTGAGTACTGTACCTTGTGGAACAGAGGTTTTCACTGGAAGTGAGTACTGTACCTTGTGGAATAGACGTTTTCATTGGAAGTGAGTACTGTACCTTGTGGAACAGAAGTTTTCACTGGAAGTGAGTACTGTACCTTGTGGAACAGAGGTTTTCACTGGAAGTGAGTACTGTACCTTGTGGAACAGACGTTTTCACTGGAAGTGAGTACTGTACCTTGTGGAACAGAATTTTTCACTGGAAGTGAGTACTGTACCTTGTGGAACAGAGGTTTTCACTGGAAGTGAGTACTGTACCTTGTGGAACAGACGTTTTTACTGGAAGTGAGTACTGTACCTTGTGGAACAGACGTTTTCACTGGAAGTGAGTACTGTACCTTGTGGAACAGAATTTTTCACTGGAAGTGAGTACTGTACCTTGTGGAACAGAGGTTTTCACTGGAAGTGAGTACTGTACCTTGTGGAACAGACGTTTTCACTGGAAGTGAGTACTGTACCTTGTGGAACAGAGGTTTTCCCTGGAAGTGAGTACTGTACCTTGTGGAACAGAGGTTTTCACTGGAATTGAGTACTGTACCTTGTGGAACAGACGTTTTCACTGGAAGTGAGTACTGTACCTTGTGGAACAGACGTTTTCACTGGAAGTGAGTACTGTACCTTGTGGAACTGAGGTTTTCACTGGAAGTGAGTACTGTACCTTGTGGAACAGAGGTTTTCACTGGAAGTGAGTACTGTACCTTGTGGAACAGAGGTTTTCACTGGAAGTGAGTACTGTACCTTGTGGAACAGAGGTTTTCACTGGAAGTGAGTACTGTACCTTGTGGAACAGAGGTTTTCACTGGAAGTGAGTACTGTACCTTGTGGAACAGAGGTTTTCACTGGAAGTGAGTACTGTAATTTGTGGAACAGAAGTTTTCACTGGAAGTGAGTACTGTACCTTGTGGAACAGACGCTTTCACTGGAAGTGAGTACTGTACCTTGTGAAACAGACGTTTTCACTGGAAGTGAGTACTGTACCTTGTGGAACAGACGTTTTCGCTGGAAGTGAGTACTGTACCTTGTGGAACAGAGGTTTTCACTTTGGTCACCTTTTACATAACTTTGTTTACTATTTTTATTCTATTGGTTAGAAAATTAAAGATCCCACTTTCTTCGTTATTCCTTTATCACGTATTATGTGTGCGATTACTCCATGATTACACTTGTCGAAGGGTTTCGCAAAGTCTGTGTATACTACATCTGTATTCTGTTTTTCCTACAGTGCATCCAAGACCATGTCATAGTGGTCCAGTAACTGTAAGAGACATGAGCGACCTGCTCATGTCTCTTGCAACCTGGATGTCTTTCATTTTCATTTATTTCTTTAAGTTCTTTCTATCTCTTCTGGATCCTGTACGATTCATTTAACTTAAGTTTTATTTTTTCTATTTTTCTAGTTAAAGAATCTTACAGGAGTCAAGAAACGCGGGAAGAACTAAAAGCCATGAATTGAAAGAAACCCAAAATATTTATATTCTTATGCGAAATCAAAGTCGAGAACAACATCCAGTATTGGGTCCTTACTTAGACGAGATGGATCCTACACAGATGACAGCAAGGAAATGAGTGAGCTACTCAAGTCCCAATATGACTCAGTTTTTAGCAAGCCGCTAACCAGACTAAGAGTAGAAGACCTAAATGATTTTTTTATGAGCGAGACAGAATTTGGTAGACGCAAACCTATCTGATATTATCCTGACGCCAAATGACTTCGAAAAGACGATAATTGACATGCCCATGCACTCTGCCCCAGGCCCAGACTCATGGAACTCTGTGCTCATCAAGAACTGCAAAAAAAAAAAAAAATTATCATGTGCTTTTAACATCCTATGGAGAGGGAGTATGGACACAGGGGTCGTCCCGCAGTTGCTAAAAACAACACATGTAGCCCCACTCAACAAAAGGGGCAGTAAAGCAATATCAAAGAACTACAGACCTATAGCGCTTACATCACATACCATAAAAATCTTTGAAAGGGTTCTAAGAAAGATCGCCACCTAAAGTTAGTACCCGACCAGCCGGGCTGTGGTTTGTACGTTGTGTTGCATGCGGCCAACAGTAACAGCCTGGTTGATCAGGCTCTGATCCACCATGAGGCCTGGTTACAGACCGGGCCGCGAGGGCGTTGACCCCCGAAACCCTCTCTAGGTATACTCCAGGTATACCTTATCCAAGACAGACTGGTCTTTTTGAGAAGCTCTAATTCTTCGTCTTCTGCTGTATAGGGAGCATCTCTCTCTTTCTAGATTATATCTTCTCTTCTTTTTCCTTAGGGAAATGTGCTTTGAACATACCTCAAGTGTCACAGAATTAATCCTTTCTAGGCACTGGATCGGATCCATGTTATTTAAGAAAACTTACCAGCACGTTTCGTTAATATATTTTGGTAGAATTACCGACAATATGTAAAGTAAAAGGACACGAGTGCAACTCCTGGAGAGCGAAACGTTGCTACAATAATATGTCATATTAGTTGCACTTGTGACCTTTTACTTTACATGTTTCGTTAAGTACATGGTTAATTTGATCCCGCTGGATGTTTTTGTAGTTGAAGTTGAATTTGATGAAGACACCCTCATAACTGATCACATTTTGCTGATTTAGGCCCCTGGGCATACATGTCTGAATTTCAGTTAGGTTGTGATCTAGATTTATTGTCTTTGATATTGTTAAGTTTCGTGCCAGGTCTTCATTATTAGTGAAAATAAGGTCAAGTGCAGTTTCCAGTCTTGTTGACTCCACTATTTGCTGGCTTTAGGTGAATTTGTTTCAGAGATTCAATAGTTCATATATGAGAGAATTTTTATCTGAGCTGGGACTATCTCCGCTTTAACATTACTTGCTACGTTTTTCCATCTTAAATGTCTTGAAATGAAATCACCAAGCAAAAATATATTTGGAGCTTGGGTTGGAAGGAACAGTCAATCTTCAGTAACTGTTCCTTGACTTGTTGGGAGGAGGAATTCAAATTTCCTCTTCATAGCCTGTGAGACGAGGTGAGTTCCATTCTATTTAGCCGAGAACACAACACAATCCCTGGTGTGTTCCAGCCCGTTTAGCTGAGAGTAGAACACGATCATTGGTGTGTTCCAGCCCGTCTAGGTGAGAATGGATAGTGATTACTCGGGTGTTTCATCCTATTTAGCTGAAAAAATGAAACACTATCTGTGACATGAGACAAGAACAAACAAAATTCTGACTCTTGTGAGAGCACGAGTATATCTCAAGGTCACCTGTCCATTACCTTTAGTGCTCCCTTCTAATGGGGAGTCCTCCTCAAAGATTAAATAATCATATAACACAGCGTTCCTCACAAAAAAGTGACGTTGTATCCGTATCATCACGAGACAGTGCGGCAGTAAGCAAGATTCCTTTGATCAATTAGTGTCGCATTTGTCAGCGTGACTGTTGATACGGACGAGGGCAAGACGTATACTGCCCTATGTCCCATTTAACATCATAACTTTTAGAAACGACAAAAGGTGCGGCGGAAAATGTTTCCAAGGTGGGTAGTGCGAGAGACGGAGGATGGTTTCTGTTAATGTGTTGTGCTGTGTTGCTTGTTTGTCTCTGTCTTTTTGAGTGTCCGTTGTACATTCGTCTTCTGTTACTGTAGTTAAAGCTCGTTGCTTTTACCATGAGTAGCGTGAAACTGAAGGAGAAACCCGCCAGATAAATTTTCAAAGTACGTCCAACTCTGAATGGTTCTCTTTCGGACAATGGCAAATGTAGGTGGTGCCCTGAAGTCATGGGCCCAGAGATCCCGCAAATTTAGGGGCTTTGGGCATCTAACGAAGGTCAGTCTTGGAGGTCGACCTTGACTGCAGTAGATGCAGAGCGCCCACTCACCTGGTATGTGAAGGGTAGTCTCAGAGATCGACTTTGACTACGGTTTGTCTCACGACATGAAGTGTGACTGCGAGTTGCGATGCTGTAGTAGGCGCTACTGGTCTTGTCTGTACAATGAACTTCTCTGTGTTCCTAGAGACGGACTGGTATGATCAACCTGTCTCAGTGATATATACTTAGTGGCACTCTGCACGTGGAATTTTGTACACCCTTGCATTCTTGTTCCCGGTGTATGGAGTCAGGGTCTTCTGAAGTCTCGCATGATTTTTTTTTAATGGAAACTACCACAGTGTCGATGCTGGATTTATGAAGGACTGGGGACTGTTTGCCACAATATCTGCCCCTTTTCCCAGCCTGGCTTAGAAGCCAAGAAAAGGGTACTAACTGTGTTCTTCCTACAGGCATTTAGAATCCTGGAAGAGGAATATAACTACATCAAGAACACCGTCACTAGTCTTAAATTTCCTCCATATATAATTCTACTCAACAGTCATAAAGTCAAAGACACACTACAACGCCATCAGCCGGGAAGACAACATGCGAAGTTACATATTACCTACAAGTCCCACCATAGGTGCATGGTTACACCTCAGAGCGTGGGACAAAGCTGAACTTCTGTACCAGGAACACAAGTAGATGCTTGGAGTCATCTGTTAAGCAACACTACCAACAAAACCATATGAATGTTTGTTTTATCTGCTCGCATGGTGTATATTGTACTGTAACATAGTAAGTCGAGCAGCTTGATTCACAGAGGAATGATGGGGAACTCGATATTAAATAAAGGGAAGATATGGGCCCTCACATGAAATTATGAATTCACTTTTATGTAGGTTCCACACTGCACAGTGTCAACATAACAGTGCTGCCATCATCACATATTTGACCATCAAATGTGACCCACTTGTGAAGGAAGGTTGAGGACCACGGAACTTTTTTTTAAATGAGCACTAAAACCGACACTTGTGCAACATTTGGGTATCTTTATTATGGAAACGTTTCGTCAGCCATTGTTTTCAATAGTCCAATACAGAGAAGAATGGTGGAAGATGAGACAGAGTTAGAGGTAATCAGTCACTCCTGGAGATGGTGTGTTCAACCAATCAATCTTGATAAAAGTACAACAGTCTGGTTAATTAGACATTCAACAAGAAACTCGCCACGTCACAGACACCACTAAGCCACTGAAAATTCGCATGAATAACAAGACGTCTTATCCTCTCCACGGATTCACAATGGGCCCTAATGTTGCCACAAGCCACTTTGTTTTACGGTATCCGCGATGTCATTCTGGCAACAGTGAGTACCAGCATAGATTAGTGACTCGAGTAAGAAATGTGGTTGATATCCTACTGTTGGTTCACTGGCTTTGTGGTAACGCCTCCGCCTCTCATTCGCGTGAGGGCTGGTCGGGTCTGCATGATTCCTCCTCCATCATTTGGCCGGTAAATATAGCTACTGAACCAGACAAAGATTTGTATTTCTACATATTAAGATGTTATATGGGGTTCTTGCATCTGTAGATCTGTCCCAGGTATTATCAGAGGAGTGGAAGACAGGTATTGTACAAGAAGTGGTCACGAGTTCGGCTCCTTCACTCTTTCGTGACCCGTGATTGGTGTCAGTATTATAGCTAAGCATCAGAGTAAATATGCTGATTCTACGCCTGGAATCCAGGTTGTTGTTTTGCGCTAGATGCCTGCTAATGCTGAGCGATCACGAGCAGACCAGCAAACGCTAAGAGCAGCTTATACGTCAACTTCGCTTGAGAACGGCACATTCTCTGGGAGGCACATTCTTTGGTGGCACATTCTCTGGGAGGCACATTCTCTGGGTGGCACATTCTCTGGGTGGCACATTCTCTGGTGGCACATTCTCTGGTGGCACATTCTTTGGCAGGCACATTCTCTGGGTGGCACATTCTCTGGTGGCACATTCTCTGGTGGCACATTCTCTGGTGGCACATTCTCTGGCGCCGTTTTCTGGGTGGCACATTCTCTGGGTGGCACATTCTCTGGAAGGCACATTCTTTGGGTGGCACATTCTCTGGTGGCACATTCTCTGGGAGGCACATTCTCTGGGAGGCATATTCTCTGGTGGCACATTCTCTGGGAGGCACATTCTCTGGGTGGCACATTCTCTGGTGGCACATTCTCTGGTGGCACATTCTCTGGGAGGCACATTCTCTGGGTGGCACATTCTCTGCGAGGCACATTCTCTGGGAGGCACATTCTCTGGGTGGCACATTCTCTGTGTGGCACATTCTCTGGGTGGCACATTCTCTGGGAGGCACATTCTCTGGGTGGCACATTCTTTGGGTGGCACATTCTCTGGTGGCACATTCTCTGGTGGCACATTCTTTGGCAGGCACATTCTCTGGGTGGCACATTCTCTGGTGGCACATTCTCTGGTGGCACATTCTCTGGTGGCACATTCTCTGGCGCCGTTTTCTGGGTGGCACATTCTCTGGGTGGCACATTCTCTGGAAGGCACATTCTTTGGGTGGCACATTCTCTGGGTGGCACATTCTCTGGGTGGCACATTCTCTGGGAGGCATATTCTCTGGTGGCACATTCTCTGGGAGGCACATTCTCCGGGTGGCACATTCTCTGGTGGCACATTCTCTGGTGGCACATTCTCTGGGAGGCACATTCTCTGGGTGGCACATTCTCTGCGAGGCACATTCTCTGGGAGGCACATTCTCTGGGTGGCACATTCTCTGTGTGGCACATTCTCTGGGTGGCACATTCTCTGGGAGGCACATTCTCGGGGTGGCACATTCTCTGGGTGGCACATTCTCTGGGTGGCACATTCTCTGGGAGGCATATTCTCTGGTGGCACATTCTCTGGGAGGCACATTCTCTGGGTGGCACATTCTCTGGGAGGCACATTCTCTGGGTGGCACATTCTCTGTGTGGCACATTCTCTGGGTGGCACATTCTCTGGGAGGCACATTCTCTGGTGGCACATTCTCTGGGAGGCACATTCTCTGGGAGGCACATTCTCTGGGTGGCACATTCTCTGGGTGGCACATTCTCTGGGAGGCACATTCTCTGGTGGTACATTCTCTGGGAGGCACATTCTCAGGATGGCACATTCTCTGGGAGGCACATTCTCTGGGAGGCACATTCTGTGGTGGCACATTCTGTGGTGGCACATTCTCTGGTGGCACATTCTCTGGGTGGCACATTCTCTGGTGGCACATTCTCTGGGTGGCACATTCTCTGGTGGCACATTCTCTGGTAGCACATTCTCTGGTGGCACATTCTCTGGGTGGCACATTCTCTGGTGGCACATTCTCTGAGAGGCACATTCTCTGAGAGGCACATTCTCTGGTGGCACATTCTCTGGTAGCACATTCTCTGGTGGCACATTCTCTGGGTGGCACATTCTCTGGTGGCACATTCTCTGGTGGCACATTCTCTGAGAGGCACATTCTCTGAGAGGCACATTCTCTGGGTGGCACATTCTCTGGTGGCACATTCTCTGAGAGGCACATTCTCTGAGAGGCACATTCTCTGGTGGCACATTCTCTGGTAGCACATTCTCTGGTGGCACATTCTCTGGGTGGCACATTCTCTGGTGGCACATTCTCTGGTGGCACATTCTCTGAGAGGCACATTCTCTGAGAGGCACATTCTCTGGTGGCACATTCTCTGGTAGCACATTCTCTGGTGGCACATTCTCTGAGAGGCACATTCTCTGAGAGGCACATTCTCTGGTGGCACATTCTCTGGTAGCACATTCTCTGGCGGCACATTCTCTGGGTGGCACATTCTCCGTTGTTGTATACGATGAGGATGAATCTGGTTGAGACGATTATTCTCTAAAGAAGAGTTAAAGGAAATTCTACTGTTAACCATGAAAAATCCTAATGAGATATGCTTGCTAGATGGCAACTCAAGTATCATTAGCTATCCCCCGATAAAGTGCCTTCAAGCGCTTTCCTAAATTTCTTCTTTCTCATCTCATTGGTTTCGATTTTTCAACGAAGTGTCATGCAACTAGGGGAAAGGTTCTCACGTGTTGGCAAATGCAGGTGCCTACCTGTTAATAATGTTTTAAAGGACATTCCCGAATTTAGTTTCTGCTTGTATTTTGGTTTATTCAGTTCGAAGGTCATTACAGTGTGGTTTTCAAACAGTTCGATCACGCCTCAGCGTGAATTTGATTCATAAGAGTGATAAAAAGAAATACTATGGAACTCTGACGCATTTCTTGTAACTTATACATTATACAAAAAATCATGTCAATTTGTAAAAACACTATTTTCAGTTTTTGGCCAGTGTATCTTGAAGCAAGAAACGAGATAAGGAATATTATTCTCTGTTTACTGGCTGGAACAGACTTTGTTGAAACTATGACCGTTATGATTTCTTTTGATTATTTTGAGACCGGCTGTTGGGTCGTCAGTGCATCCGTTAATGGTCCCGGGGATCATCACGTCAGTCTTAGATTTACGCTTCCTGAGTTATCAATAGAAATGTTTTATATTAGGAATGGTATACACTACTTGCAGGTAGATGAGTGAAACACATGGGCAACATTTATCTTTATCGAAACGTTTTGCCTGCGTAGCAGGCTTCTTCAGTCGGATACGGGCGATTATAAAACTGGAGATAGTAGAGGTGGAGAGGTAACTATAAGGGAATCAGTCCCTTAGCTTTGATAGAATGCTAATTATTATTATAATCAAAAGAAGCGCTAAGCCACAAGGGTTATACAGCGATAGAATGCTAAGGGACTGCCATCTTCTATCAAAGCTGAATGACTGATTACCTTATAATTACCTTTCTAATTCTACTGTCTTCATTGTTATCATCAACTCTGTATTCCACTATAGAAATCTGCCACGCAAGCGAAATATATCGACAATAAAGATGACTAAATGATGCACATGTGTCTTAAGAGAAACATTACAGAATAAGAACCGTCAAGAAACACTTGGTAAATATACCTGCCGATACGTGGTGAATACCTGATTTTTTTTTTTTTGTATTCAGCGACCCCGTGGCCCATCCCCAGACCAGGCCTATGTAAATAAAAATTCATATGATTTACTGGTCGTTTTAAATGTTAAAAAAAAAAAAAGACAAGGATTTCTCCATGATCGCAGAAGGTTTCACAGCTTTTCATTTCAAACTGAGGGCGATGATGACTGTTAAGTGGAAGACTGACTGATACGTTAGTCAGGTGTTAGCAGGACGGCGCCTCATACTGGTGCGTTGTTAGTGGTGCACTTTCGTAATGGAAAGTGCTTTGTCTGCGTTAGCGATGTGATGAATTTGATGAGTTGTTTGTGTTTACTTTTATAGTCGTGTTAACTAGTTGTGCAGTGTCGTGCACGGGTAACCAGGAATATTCATTATTACGTAGAACTCTTCTGTTTGCTTAGTCTTAATTCTCTGGTAGTTCAGCATTGTGGACTTTTAAAATGCCGCACCGGTTCTTAGTGTCACCATATGAGAGTTTGACATCGTCATGTACGTACTCGTATCTTGTGCAACCTTGTATTGTATCCTCACCTACTGCTTTATACAGTTACATTGTGTTACTGAGATCCTCTTTGAATTGTGCAAATTCATTGAGGTAGAATAATTTTTACGTCATTTTGCTTTACCATATTTTCCTTAGACTTGATTTATTCATTTATAATTTTAAACCATGAGAAGTTTGCTTACAAGAAGCCTTGCTGTGGCAGCTGAGGTCATCATGTCTCACCAAGGAACGAGAGTACTTCTTCATAATCAGTGGTAGATAGAATGAGATCAAAGAGACAACTATTAAGACTCAGTAGAAACTGTCCGTCGAAATATATATGGAGACGGAACACTTAAGATACATAATTATAAATATTTGAAATAGGTAATATCATACACGCATCAAGTATTATTATTGAGGAAATTAGAGGAGGAGAAGGGACGTTTGTAAAAAAAAAAAAAGAAAAACGGTCACATACAGACACTAGTAAAAACATGAAAGGACCAGCAGATAAACGAATGATGAATGGAATATGAGAGACATTGATTTCTTATTCCCGGGGCAGTAGCCTACATTCCAGCGTATTGTGGAGTCTATTGCTTAAAGTGCGAGGTTCACAAGCAGCCCTACACCGCCACAACATAACCGGCTCATATCTGCATTAATTCCGGGTGGTAGAGTGAAGTGAGCGTTGGCCGACCCCATAATCAACACCAGAAGCAGCCTCCGTGTGTTGAATGGGACTGGCGGGCGACGATGCATACACCACACCATAATATACGAGGATGTATAACCCTTCTCGAGGAATATACGCGCACACACCTGTTCCCTGGTTAAACCCTGCTGAGCACCTTGCTTACAACGGTGTTTTGCATGATTTAGTAACACTTGTCTATATTTAACTCACTCTCGTAAAGTACTCATTGGTGTAAAAGTTGCGCATCTTAACTCACCATCGAACGACAGCAAATAATGTCGTACATTTTATGGGTGTGAGATGTTCCTTGCTTGATGTGTGGGACGTGTGTCTAGCTAGAGTTGGCAGTGAGCTTATGGCCCTACTATCCGTGCTTGCTTTGTTACATGAGTTGGAAATAGACACTTAGGTGTAATAAGAATAATGTCTTACATGTTAGCAAACACCCATAAACTTTGACATTTCACAACAATGAACTCCTTTTTTTTTTAGGTCTTTCGAGCATTTTTAGGAAATTCCAGTTTTCCCCTAAAATTGAAGTAAATATTGTTGAAAGCACCGAGTTAGAATAGAAGAGTGAATGCGGATTAACTACAAAAAACATTCGAGCATATTGGCAGGCACAACAATACATTATGGGTAGTGCTCACACAGATTAGATTATAGATGTACATACGAGGGGAGAACCCCTATCGTGGAGACTCTCGGACATGCTTGAGGGAGCCTCACTCGGGGAAAGGGGTCCGGCTTTTAGCCGTGAGTGCTTCTCCCGCTGCCAATTTCCGTCTGGCCGCTCGGGGAAATGACATTATTGTTACAGCTTCTCCCCTTCCTTACCTTTCCTAGGACTGGGCAGCGCGAGATGTGTCAAAAGCAGTATTACTTTTGCAGTGTACATGTATTTATATATAATTCCTAGCAACTTTTATAGGCAAGCTCCCTGATCAAACCTCAGGCAATGTGACTCTTCCCTTACACGTAGGCTGCCACTCACAGGACTCTCAGATTCAGGCAGGTATAGCAATTGGGCAGACCTGAAGGCTGGGTTTTTTCCATTCTTACCAAATACAACGCCTTTACAACAGTTTACAGTTGTTTCCTTGCTACCATCATTTCTAACCCTGTTAACGGTTGACCCCGGGAAACTATCTGCAACCGGAACTACGACCATCTTTCTCATTCAAGTGACGACCGTTGCCACTTGAAGAGGGTCGAAGATGGACCAAAACATCGTCTAATAGATTCCTCTCCTGGGAAATTTTAGCTTCAATATAAATATATAAATAATTGAATTTATGCTATGTTTACTATTGAAACTCATCATAATATTTTATAATTAAATTTGCTCCTCGAACCTGCACTTTTAAAATGAGAATTTAATAAAATCGTAATATTTTATCAAAAATTCAAACCAGTTGCACAATAATCCAGCTTCGGCTTATTCGATCATCCAGATTTTGTACCAATTGATTATAAGGGAATAACAGATGTCTTTCAGAGAGTTGTGATGGTTACGCATGTAAGTATGAGTGCTTTAACTATCTGTTATCTCAGAGGCGTCAACGTTCGACTCACACCGGAGAGTAATGGGCGAGATACGTAAGCAAACACTAACACATAAAAAAACCATACCACGGGCGGGGTTAGAACCCGCGATCAGAGAGTCTCAAAACTCCAGATCGCGGGTTCTATCCCCGTCCGTGGTATGGTGTGTTTGCAAACGTGTCATTACGATTTCGTGAGTCAACACTAGCACATATTTGTCAGAAAACGTTTGGGTCTTGGAACCTTCATCACTTCTAGTGATGAAGGTCCCAGGACCGAAACGTTTTCTAATAAATATGTCCCTGTGTTTGTTCACGTGTCTTTTTAAAGCAATTTGTAGGTATCATTTACCAAGGTTCATACCACTGGGCGAGACATGTGGGAAAGTTTCTCTTGCAGTTCGTCTACGTAGGTGTCCATAGGCATCTAGGTGTTGGTCGACTTTTGTTGATACCATCCTAAGTGCGGTGGTAAAACTTAGATAAAGCTGCACTTTGAGCTGAGTTTAGGTAGGTTAACCTCTGTTTGCCTGTAAAATTAACTGAGTAAAAAATAGTTATAAGTGTGTGTACTTACCTGATTTTGGTTGCAGGGATCGAGTCTTAGCTCCTTTGTGGGGGTGTGTGTCTATGGGTGTGTTTGTAAACCGACAAACATTCTCCTATGTTACTGGGGTATTCGTCCCAACAGGATCAAAGACCTTTGGACCATGGAAAAAAAATCTTACGTTCCTGAAAGAGTTAGGTGAAACACATGTCAGTGACACTATGGACCACAGCTTTGTTTTTCAAAAGTTACATGAGGCGCTCTGAAGAAATACCTGCTACAACCTGGGTCCACAGCTGACTTCGGGGAGCAGCTCGAAGTGCTGGATAAAAACCGAAATTATATTGTCACTCGTTATCCTCATTACCAATGTATCAACTGAAATAAGTTTTCAAAATTCACACACAAACATTATATTTGTAAACCTGGTATATATATATATATATATATATATATATATATATATATATATATCTATATATATATATATATATATGTCGTGCCGAATAGGTACAACTGGTCAATTAGCAAGAACTCGTTTGAAATTAAGTCCTTTCAAAAAATTTCTCTTATACATTTAAAGATATATATTTTTTCATTTATATTTATATAAAACTTAATGATTTTGTACCAAAAGAACCTTAGGAAACTTACCTAACCTTGTTATACTGTACAAGCGCAATTTACTTTAGCCTAATCCAACTATATATATTCATAATTTACAATAATTTAATAATCAATCACAATGAAATATATTTTTTCCTTAGATTCAGAATGATTTTTGCGAAATTATTGCATACACAAATTTTCGCTTGTCTTACTCGGCAAGAAGAGCGTTGCTATTAAAGCCAAAATCGCGTTTTACCTATTCGGCACGACATATATATATATATATATATATATATATATATATATATATATATATATATATATATATATATATATATATATATATATATATATATATATATATATATATATATATATATATATTTAAACTTGATGGGAGTAGCGCACAGCATAGTGAGTTATGACGCAGGTGTTGCCGACTTGATGATTTATACAAGCACAAAATCGCAGATTCGTGTAAGATTACATCACAAACCAAATTCAGTATTTCTCGAGGCTAGTGGAAGCCTGAGGCTAACACTGCCTTACCCTCGTGGTCACACTTTACCTGGACTAAGTCATGTGCTCTGACTTCGAATGAATGCTTTGTCTCACGCAGAATGTTCCAGTGTTTTGGAGAGCAAAAACTAAGGTTTTCAGTAGCTCAATTTTCTTATATACAGTTTATCACACTTTTCACCCCTAACTCACAAATAAAAAAAAAACAGTTTTGGGTTATTGTAAACAAATGCGTCGGTTCAGGACGAACCGAAGCGATGTCTAGCTTCTATTTCCATCTTCTGGGTTAGTTGAGAATTGTTCGAGTCACGGTATTGTGACTTTTATTCTTTGTTTCTTCTACCACAGAAACACATTGTTACCTACGTACACACAAACAAGTTCACGCAAACGAGTCATAAGGGCGTCAGAAAGCGTTCAGTCTTAAGTTGGTTACCAGGTGGAACGATCTGCATGAGAAAGCAGCGGAAGAAGTATTCAAGCACAGTTTTATGAGTAGGTATGAGAAGCCCATTCTTCAGTTTCTTTAGACAGAACCCAGGTGGCTAAGAACAATGTGTGGTTGCTCTTAAGAAATCAAAACACGGGAGCAGGAGCCGAGAATCAATTTTCCCCTGTTTTCCCTGCACTCACAAATAAGAAAGTACAACATCTGGGAATCTTTATTCTGGTAAACGTTTCGCCAGCCAGTGGTTTCTTCAGTGCAGTGCATAGAAAGGTGGAAGATGAAAAGTAGTTCGAGGTAATCAGTCCCCAAGTGTTGTACAATTGTCTCATTTACCAACTTGTCGGTTTTCTAAATCATTTATCCACAACAGAATACAAGCCGTAAGACACATTTGCGACAGTTAGTAATCTTTATTTAGAAACATATCGCCTATACATTAGTCTTTTCAGTAGAATACAGAGGAGGTACCATTGTTATATTCACAGAGTACAAAAGAGTATGCCTCTCCACTCGTACACCTACCCCCTAATATACGTATAACCTCGCTGACACCGACCGAGTATTAACCAACATTTTCTATAAGATTCCGACACACTCCTCGGCTTCTGGGAAAGTAAACAACAAAGCATCCTATGTGTGCACTATTTGAAACAACAACCTAAACATATATTGTGTTGTTGTCAATGGTACTCAGGCTAGATGTTACATACACGCACTTACATCTGTACCAACTAAGCACATAAAGACTCCGCCTCACACCATAGGCACACAGCCAAAATTCTAGACGTGCACAGCGATGTAACAGACGCACACACCCATATACCAGTCGAACACACTCATATACCAGTTGAGCACACCTGTGTACCAGACACATCTATATACCAGTCTCATGTAGTCATCTACCACACACTCGTCTATATACCAGGCACGCACAGCAGTATACCAGACATATATCTCCCACCTCTACCTCTGCCCCCACATACAGCCATACAGCAGACACATTTAGCCACATCCTCACCACCCCTTGCCCCTGCCCCGGCACCCCTTGCCCCTGCTGCCCCCTGCCAACAAACACTGCCGCGGCGGCCATGAATCAAGGAGGCAAAAGAGCGGCGTGACAGGCGGAAATCCCCCCTCTGCAGTATTTTCCAGCGTGCGGCAGAGCGGCGGCACATTACCGTCTCCACCCCTCGCTGCCCACCTTACTGATGGTCGCCCTGGAACACCGGGAATGGAGGCTTGGAATGATGACGCTGTTAATCTACGCTCCGGAACGCTGCTTCGGGAAAAGCACTGTCGTCTCTCTTTTATTTCTCCCGGCTTTGTGTGGGTTGTCCTTCCAGACTGGCTTTTATTTAATCTTACTGATAATCAAATGGAAAGTTTCGGCAATTTTTTCGGTTTCTTTGATGTGATTTCGTATGATATATGGAACGGCGGTGTAGATATAACAAAAGAAGATTGTTCCTTTTCGCGATAAACAGATTTCCTGGAAGGCGAAAAATCTATCGATCATATCGGTGGGGGAGTCGCGTGTGCTGATTGGTTGGAGTTTCCAGTGGGCGTGGCACTAGAATGTTGCTCATGCGCGTGCAGGTGGCGAGTGCCATTTGTTATTAATAAATTTAGTGAAAGGAGAGTGAAAAAATACCTCTACTTCCCTAATTTATGGAGTAGACTGGAAGTGCACTTAAAAAACAAGAGGATTCATGCAAGCTAGCCATTGGCGTTACCTCGAGAATCAAAATTAGTCGTAGAGAGAGTATGTGGCAGCCTCGCTTAACACGTCGTGACACGCAGGTTGCATGATGCCGCTCTCTCAAGCTCATTAACACCTTGCTCATTGATAATTTACCATATACCGTAACTTGCTGTTTTCAGAAAATGCGCTCGGCCACGAATAAAATAATATTTGCACATGCGTGTGTTCGTACCGCCCACTGATTGTCTTCGTGTATTCACCTTGAAGCTGAAGATTTCTATATTCCACCAACCGACATCCAGACCGCAACTCCGCAGTGGAAAATAAGAGAGAGAGAGAGAGAAAGAAAAAAAAGAGGGTGGGTTCCCCCTTCACGCTTCACGCTCCCCGAACACAGAAAATGGGCCTTTGGCAAAGGCTATTTTCCCCCCAGCTCAGCCGAATGTGTCATTTGTATGGAAGTGATGATAATGTTTGTGGTTCCCGTGGCTGCCTCGCCTCGTGCCTCACCTCCTGCCTCGCCTCCTGCCTCGCCTTATGCCTCGCCTTCTGCCTCGCCTCATGCCTCGCATCAAGCCTCACGTCATACCTCGCCGTGTGCCTCGCCTCATACCTCGCCTCCTGCCTCTCTTCCTGTCTCGCCTCCTACCTCGCCTCATGCCTCGTCTCATGTCTCGTCTCATGCCTCGCCTTCTGCCTCGCCTCATGCCTCGTCTCATGCCTCATCTCATGCCTCGCCTTCTGCTTCGGCTCATACCTCGCCTCATGCCTCGCCTCATGCCTCACCTCATGCCTCGCCTCATGCCTCGCCTCATGCCCCGCCTCATGCCCCGCCTCATGCCTCGCCTCATGCTTCACATCCTGCCTCGCCTCCTGCCTCACCTCCTGCCTCGCCTCCTGCCTCGCCTCGTGCGACATTCCGCACACTTCCCCACCAAATTCAATAAAGCAAAAAAGGGAGAGAATGTAAGTCAAGGAAATATGTACCAATAAAATGAAAACAAAGGATCCAGTATTGAACTGCTGAATTATTTAATTAGGAAAAATTCGAGAACCTTTTAATAAAATAATTCAGTCTGTGTAAATGGCCAAAGGGGCTAACGTGAAAATAAAATATACAAATAGAATGAAACGGAAAATGTTCATAGGCAGTACAGAAAAAAATGAAGGAAGAATGGGAAAAAGTTAATGTATATATCTTTTGTTTTTGTTGTCGATATATCTGAGGAAGAGAAGTGAACACCAGGACCAAAGAAGTGAACACCAGGACCAAAGAAGTGAACACCAGGACCAAAGAAGTGAACACCAGGACCAAAGAAGTGAACACCAGGACCAAAGAAGTGAACACCAGGACCAAAGAAGTGAACACCAGGACCAAAGAAGTGAACACCAGGACCAAAGAAGTGAACACCAGGACCAAAGAAGTGAACACCAGGACCAAAAAAGCGAACACCAGGACCAAAGAAGCGAACACCAGGACCAAAGAAGCGAACACCAGGACCAAAAAAGAGAACACCAGGACCAAAGAAGCGAACACCAGGACCAAAGAAGCGAACACCAGGACCAAAGAAGCGAACACCAGGACCAAAGAAGTGAACACCAGGACCAAAGAAGTGAACACCAGGACCAAAAAAGCGAACACCAGGACCAAAGAAGTGAACACCAGGACCAAAAAAGCGAACACCAGGATCAAAGAAGCGAACACCAGGACCAAAAAAGTGAACACCAGAACCAAAGAAGCGAACACCAGAACCAAAGAAGCGAACACCAGGACCAAAGAAGCGAACACCAGGACCAAAGAAGTGAACACCAGGACCAAAGAAGTGAACACCAGGACCAAAGATACGATCACCAGGACCAAAACAAACTTTCCCCGCTGGTGAGACTGAGGATCATGACAAGTCATGTCAGTATGTCACGGAGTGGACTGCAATCAGCGGCAGAGACTCACCAATCACACGGGTTGTCGAAGTAGCTGAGGCACAGGATTGGACGACTGCTACGCTAACTCCGGCCACCGTAATTCCGCACTGACATCAACGAGCCAATAGCCAGACTTATTGATGAATTATTACAACTGAATTACTTCATTATTTCCAGTCCACTGCTTTATTATTTCTAGTGCTTTATTATTTCTAGTGCTTTATTATTTCTAGTGCTTTATTATTTCTAGTGCTTTATTATTTCTAGTGCTTTATTATTTCTAGTGCTTTATTATTTCTAGTGCTTTATTATTTCTAGTGCTTTATTATTTCTAGTGCTTTATTATTTCTATTATTTCTAGTGCTTTATTATTTCTAGTGCTTTATTATTTCTAGTGCTTTATTATTTCTAGTGCTTTATTATTTCTAGTGCTTTATTATTTCTAGTGCTTTATTATTTCTAGTGCTTTATTATTTCTAGTGCTTTATTATTTCTAGTGCACTGCTTTATTATTTCTATTATTATTTCTAGTGCTTTATTATTTCTAGTGCTTTATTATTTCTAGTGCTTTATTATTTCTAGTGCTTTATTATTTCTAGTGCTTTATTATTTCTAGTGCTTTATTATTTCTAGTGCTTTATTATTTCTAGTGCACTGCTTTATTATTTCTATTATTATTTCTAGTGCTTTATTATTTCTAGTGCTTTATTATTTCTAGTGCTTTATTATTTCTAGTGCACTGCTTTATTATTTATATTATTATTTCTAGTGCTTTATTATGTCTAGTGCTTTATTATGTCTAGTGCTTTATTATGTCTAGTGCTTTATTATGTTTAGTGCTTTATTATGTCTAGTGCTTTATTATGTCTAGTGCTTTATTATGTCTAGTGCTTTATTATGTCTAGTGCTTTATTATGTCTAGTGCTTTATTATGTCTAGTGCTTTATTATTTCTATTATTATTTGTAGTGCTTTATTATTTCTAGTGCTTTATTATTTCTAGTGCTTTATTATTTCTAGTGCACTGCTTTATTATTTATATTATTATTTCTAGTGCTTTATTATGTCTAGTGCTTTATTATGTCTAGTGCTTTATTATGTCTAGTGCTTTATTATGTCTAGTGCTTTATTATGTCTAGTGCTTTATTATGTCTAGTGCTTTATTATGTCTAGTGCTTTATTATGTCTAGTGCTTTATTATGTCTAATGCTTTATTATGTCTAGTGCTTTATGTCTAGTGCTTTATTATTTCTATTATTATTTCTAGTGCTTTATTATTTCTAGTGCTTTATTATTTCTAGTGCACTGATTTATTATTTATATTATTATTTCTAGTGCTTTATTATGTCTAGTGCTTTATTATGTCTAGTGCTTTATTATGTCTAGTGCTTTATTATGTCTAGTGCTTTATTATGTCTAGTGCTTTATTATGTCTAGTGCTTTATTATGTCTAGTGCTTTATTATTTCTATTATTATTTCTAGTGCTTTATTATTTCTAGTGCTTTATTATTTCTAGTGCACTGCTTTATTATTTATATTATTATTTCTAGTGCTTTATTATGTCTAGTGCTTTATTATGTCTAGTGCTTTATTATGTCTAGTGCTTTATGTCTAGTGCTTTATTATGTCTAGTGCTTTATTATGTCTAGTGCTTTATTATTTCTATTATTATTTCTAGTGCTTTATTATTTCTAGTGCTTTATTATTTCTAGTGCTTTATTATTTCTAGTGCACTGCTTTATTATTTATATTATTATTTCTAGTGCTTTATTATGTCTAGTGCTTTATTATGTTTAGTGCTTTATTATGTCTAGTGCTTTATTATGTCTAGTGCTTTATTATGTCTAGTGCTTTATGTCTAGTGCTTTATTATGTCTAGTGCTTTATTATGTCTAGTGCTTTATTATTTCTATTATTATTTCTAGTGCTTTATTATTTCTTAGTGCTTTATTATTTCTAGTGCACTGCTTTATTATTTATATTATTATTTCTAGTGCTTTATTATGTCTAGTGCTTTATTATGTCTAGTGCTTTATTATGTCTAGTGCTTTATTATGTCTAGTGCTTTATTATGTCTAGTGCTTTATTATGTCTAGTGCTTTATTATGTCTAGTGCTTTATTATGTCTAGTGCTTTATTATGTCTAGTGCTTTATTATGTCTAGTGCTTTATTATGTCTAGTGCTTTATTATGTCTAGTGCTTTATTATGTCTAGTGCTTTATTATGTCTAGTGCTTTATTATGTTTAGTGCTTTATTATGTCTAGTGCTTTATTATGTCTTGTGCTTTATTATGTCTAGTGCTTTATTATGTTTAGTGCTTTATTATATCTAGTGCTTTATTATGTCTAGTGCTTTATTATGTCTAGTGCTTTATTATGTCTAGTGCTTTATTATGTCTAGTGCTTTATTATGTCTAGTGCTTTATTATGTCTAGTGCTTTATTATGTCTAGTGCTTTATTATGTCTAGTGCTTTATTATGTCTAGTGCTGTATTATGTCTAGTGCTTTATTATGTCTAGTGCTGTATTATGTCTAGTGCTTTATTATGTCTAGTGCTGTATTATGTCTAGTGCTTTATTATGTCTAGTGCTGTATTATGTCTAGTGCTTTATTATGTCTAGTGCTGTCTAGTGCTTTATTATGTCTTGTGCTTTATTATGTCTAGTGCTTTATTATGTTTAGTGCTTTATTATATCTAGTGCTTTATTATGTCTAGTGCTTTATTATTTCTAGTGCTTTATTATGTCTAGTGCTTTATTATGTCTTGTGCTTTATTATGTCTAGTGCTTTATTATGTCTAGTGCTTTATTATGTCTAGTGCTTTATTATGTCTAGTGCTTTATTATGTCTAGTGCTTTATTATGTCTAGTGCTTTATGTCTAGTGCTTTATTATGTCTAGTGCTTTATTATGTCTAGTGCTTTATTATGTCTAGTGCTTTATTATTTATAGTGCTTTATTATTTCTAGTGCTTTATTATTTCTAGTGCACTGCTTTATTATTTATATTATTATGTCTAGTGCTTTATTATGTCTAGTGCTTTATTATGTCTAGTGCTTTATTATGTCTAGTTTACTGCTTTATTATTAGTGAACTGATTCATTGTTTTAAAAAATAAATTGAAAAGTTTTAATTTTAAGATAAATTAATTTCTCTGGAGTCTCACAAATATATAAAACAAAAACAAAATATTAAAAACAATGTCGAACATTTATTGTTTTGTTTGGAAATTTCAACTTTTTCGATAAAAATATATAAAAATTCCGAAGGCCTAATTTTAAAGTTTTTTTTTTTAACGAACTTTTTCATGTATAATTTTGAATATTGAAATTTCAACTTTTTCAATAAAAATATATTTTTTTCCGAAAGCCTAATTTTAGAGACTTCATCAAACTTTTTCATAGATATTTTTGAAAATTGGGATAATACATCGTATAGACGAACAAGAGCTGGCCCACCAAGGGAGGCTCTTCATCCAAGGAAGTGGAACTGTTTCCCCAGTCTCCAGACCCTCAATAACCTCTAAGGGCACTCAGTGGTACAACGAGAATAACAACGAGAATAACAACGAGAATAACAACGAGAATAACAACGAGAATAACCTACTGGTACGTTAGTAGGACTCAGCCAGAGGCTAACTGCTGTCTTAACTATGATGTATTACATCACCGGGAAGAATAGTGTTGATTACCAAGGGAAATTATCTCTAGAGGTCAACACGGGAGGTTCCGAGGTTATAACACGTATTTTTTTCCTCCGTGTTCGGGCCACTGTGTTACACAAATGGGTTTACCACTTCCCATTGAGTGTAATTAATAATAATAATAATAATAATAATAATAATAATAATAATAATAATAATAATAATAAATATAATAATAAATATAATAATGATAATAATAATAATAATATAATCACGGTATTGGATCGTGTCATTGGCTATTTTAGTGTTATAGTTTCAAGGTGGGTCGACTGCACGTGGGAAGTTATAGTTTCAAGGTGGGTCGACTGCACTTGGGAAGTTATAGTTTCAAGGTGGGTCGACTGCACGTGGGAAGTTATAGTTTCAAGGTGGGTCGACTGCACGTGGGAAGTTATAGTTTCAAGGTGGGTCGACTGCACGTGGGAAGTTATAGTTTCAAGGTGGGTCGACTGCACGTGGGAAGTTATAGTTTCAAGGTGGGTCGACTGCACGTGGGATGTTATAATTCATAATCTCAAATTCGTCTTGCTGTGGCTAAAAAACAATCTCCGAAAATAGTCTCGAAGTGACCAGGAACCTTAACCTTTCTCTGTCTGTCTGTCTGTCTGACTGTCTGTCTGTCTCTCTGTCTGCCTGTCTGTCTGTCTGTCTGTCTCTCTCTCTCTCTCTCTCTCTCTCTCTCTCTCTCTCTCTCTCTCTCTCTCTCTCTCTCTCTCTCTCTCCCTCCCTCTATTTCTTTTAACACAGGGTTCTACAAGGTTAGGTTAAGGTTCCTAACTTTATTTACAAACTAAGAGCTGTTACCTACATCAGCTCATTTCTTTTTCCCTCTCTCTCCTTCTCCTTTTCTATCCAATTTTTTTATTTTTTGATTGCTCTTTCCTATCCCGGTCGTTTCCTCTTCCCATTCTTACTATTGACTTTACGACATCAAAACCTGTAGGTGCTTTAGTAAGCAAGTAATCTTCTAAATATATTAACATCAACAGTATAATATTTTCTTTATTTAGCCGCTAAAGCGGCTATTGTGCGCCTCGTATTATTATAATCATGGGGGAGCGCTAAACCCGTAGGATTATAAAGCGCATGTGGGGGGATGGAAGGTATTCAAGCTCAATTCAGGGAACCGGAGCATAGGTCCAGTTCCCTAGATCAAGAGCCCCTCACCAGCATCAAGGAACCTCCCTTGAGGAGTGTGCACCTCGTAACCATCCAGTGGAGGGTAGCCTACGCAAGAGCATATGGATGCACAAAAGACCTAGGGACAAAATCCAGAAAAGTTTAACAGTATTTCCTCTCTGGTAAGCAAATTTGCTTAAAAGTCTCATGTCTTATTTTCACTAAGCTATCTTGACATATCACGTAGGTTATTATACTATCTCTTAGGTTATTTTACTGTTATCATAGTGAGTCATGAATCTACTTAGACTTTTACTTTTATTCCTATGACATTCGGATCCATTATTTACTTTTATTTTAATATTATTTCTGATGCTAGATGCAGATATACCTAAGTCATTATCAACTTTTTTTTCCCATGATGGAATTTTCTTGGGCTAATTTATCAGTCTTATCATGAAGAGAAAATTCAGTATGTGATGGAATCCATAAGAAATGTGTGATGAAGTTATTCTCTCTGATTTTTAATAACTGTAAAGTGATTCTCTAATGAGCATGGTAGTTATTATGAGAGTCATGTGAACTGAGAGATGACAATGCAACAGCAGTGGTCAAGGAGTCAGGTTCATTGACATTAGCATGGCAAACATTTCAGTTTGAAATATAAAAGCGCAGTGAATGCTTATGCTTAAGCCAGCATAAATGAAAAGTCTGCCAGCGTAGAAACACAGCAGAGAGGATCTCGTACCATAAGAACATAAGAAAAAAGGAACACTGCAACAGGCCTACTGACCCATGCGGAGCAGGTCCATGTCCCCCCCCCCGGATTAGACCAATGACCCACCCAGTCTGGTCATCCCCACTCAAGGATGGAGCACTGTACCAGACCCTGCACCACTGTATCATTGACCCACCAAGCTTACAATAGGAAGATTTTACAAACAACACAATTGTGATAAGTCTGTATCACCTGTGATCCTGGTATGTCTTCCCACAACCCCAGAAGCGCTCATAGTACATTTATTCTCATACCCCTCAGTGCCAGCGCACTGAGATGACACACTGAGCCTCCGTGATTTGATCTCCGGCATGGGTGAAGCGTTGGGCACGTTCCTTACACCTGCTGCCCCTGTTCACCTAGCATTAAGTAGGTACCTGAGTGTTAGTCGACTGGTATGGGTGGCATCCTGGGGGGAGGTAGTATACCTTAGATAGGGCTGGGCTTTGAAATAAGCTGAGACAGGATAACTCTAAACCTGTAAAATTTCTGTGTAAAAAAATATCCATATATTCATGGGCTCAAGAATAGTGAACAACAGCCAGTGAATGGATGAATCTATCCATTCTTCTGCATGTTCATTAACTCATCATGGTTGCTATATTTTTTATCTAGAAAAGTAGCAACGAGAGAAGATGCAGTCCAGCCACCAGTATACATAATTAATATATACTTACGAACATTTAAGCGAAAAATTTCTTCTTAAGCCATTGCCTTTGCACTTGGTTTAAGAATCCTGGGATGGGTTTTAAGATATATGATATTAAAGAAGTGCATCTTCCACGGAGGGGCAAGACCATCTTGGCTATAGCGATACAACACGTGCAGGTTATATAATTTAATATAATTGCTTGTTTTTACGATTCATTTTGATTTGTTTATTTACTTTTACACACTTATCAAGATTTATGATGACACTGTTTGGTTCATTTCTTAACATTCTAACACAAATTACAGTGCTTATCCCAACTATCCTATCACTTATACTTGGAATACAAAGCTCCTTCTCCATATTAAGAACCTTCTTTGTTTTGGGATAGACAAGAACAATTCTAAGAGCTTCTCTTTCCATTAACTCCAAGGCCGGAGAGAATTTTCTCTAGGTAAAAATAACGTGGACGCAGCACAATCGATATAGACCACATACATCATTCTCACTTTTCTCACATTAACATCATAGTTGGGGTTGTAGCCAGCAGCAGCTCTGAGAGCATTTAGCCTATCCTTACACGCCTTATTTAGTTGTGGTATGGTGGATTTACTGATGGGTACGTCTACAGCAAAATATCTATAAGATTTAAAGTAGCTGTTAATTTTATCCTGCAGACAGATGGGTGGGCAATATAGTTTGCTTGCTACTGATGCTCATGTGTAGTCTGTCAATTACATATTATTTTAACTTCATTAAGAATAATACATTAAACAGCATGAGACCGAGAACTCCTCCTTGCGGTAGACAAAAGTGGATTCTCTATTTTACAGTTAATCTGTTATTCAACTGAGCAGGTTACCACCAATGTTCATATTGGCTAGTTTATGTAAGATAACAATTCTGTTTGCGATTTTCAATGCAGATTTTATTAAATCAATAAATGTGGTAAAACTAGTGGAATTGCAGTGAGAGAAGTGTTAATACGTTCTGCACACTTTTCTAATTCATAAACTCGGTGATGGGATGAGAGTTGGTGTATAATTCTGTGATATAATCTGTACAGTATCATTCTTTCCAATGCTTTCCAATGGAACTGATCAAAATGTATCAGGATGCTGCGGCTTTGGAAAAGGCACAGTAGGACTATTGGTCCCAGGAATAGGAAAAACTTCCTCGGTATAATTAAGGGTTATGAGGATCCTTCCAGGAGCGGTTGATCAACCTTCATTTAAAGTAGAGTTTAATTTATACTCGGTGAAGAGGCAGCCCTTCTCATTAATATTTTGGCTCATAAAACTAATCAGTTTCAACCTTCCTTGAGAAACACTTTCTAGGTTTGTTCTAATGTGAGAAGGAAGATTTTCATGCCTGGATATTTTGGACCAGTTATTTATGAGGTCATTAGCTTTTTCAAGAGGAGAAGGTTGAGTAACATTAGCAGTCTTTAACCTGGTTATTTTATTTATATCTTTCTAGGTTAAACTTAGAGGGGGATTAGATCTGTTTAACCCACAAACAAACTGTTTCGATTCCTGATGCCTAAGTTCATGTTTTCTGTTCTTTCCATTTGTTAGTGCAGCTTGGAAGGTTTTGGGTAAGTCTTGCGTTTTACAAGTTACGATATTTTACCAAACATTCCAGCTGCACGTGTTAAGATGAGTAGTTGTGGAGGATCATTATAGAACTCGTAACGTTGTTTCTTGATATTTAAAGAGAATATTGTAAATTAAATTGTATGCATATATATGTGGTACCTCCCTATATATATATATATATATATATATATATATATATATATATATATATATATATATATATATATATATATATATATATATATATATATATATATATATATGTATGTATGTATATATATATATATGTATGTATACACCGATACACACTTCTTTGTGTATACATATCCTGAAAAGTACCTTCTAGATATATATATTCCATGAGAGATACCTTTGTGTACATATCACGAGAGATACCTTTGTGTACATATCACGAGAGATACCTCTCGGAGTGTGTACTACACCCTCATATATATTCATCGGTATGTACAGTATTTTCTCCGTGGGGAAGTGGAATAGAATTCTTCCTCCGTAAGCCATGCGTGTTGTAAGAGGCGACTAAAATGCCGGGAGCAAGGGGCTAGTAACCTCTTCTCCTGTATATATTACAAAATGTAAAAGGAGAAACTTTCGTTTTTTCTTTTGGGCCACCCTGCCTCGGTGGGATACCGCCGGTGTGTTGAAAGAAAGAAAGATGTACAGTATTAAAATTAAATACCTCTCAGTGTATATACCTTGAGAGATACTCTCCTATTAATGTATATATCCTGTGATATATATACCTCCCGGTGCATCACCGTATTGTCTTCCCAGTGCACCAGTTGATATTGTCTTCACCGTGCACCAGTTGGAAGATATTGTTCTCACAGTGCACCAGTTGATAGATATTGTTCTCACAGTGCACCAGTTGATAGATATTGTTCTCATAGTGCACCAGTTGATAGATATTGTTCTCATAGTGCACCAGTTGATAGATATTGTTCTCACAGTGCACCAGTTGATAGATATTGTTCTCACAGTGCACCAGTTGATAGATATTGTTCTCACAGTGCACCAGTTGGAAGATACTGTTCTCACAGTGCACCAATTGATAGATATTTCACGTAACTGTTGTTATTCACAGAAAAGAAGACACAAAAGCTTCTCAGTTTGTATACAAGTAATTGCTTTTCTGTTAGTTATGTGTTAGAAGTTGACGAGTTTTACTGAAAGCAACACAGCGGTGGTTATAAATTGCAAATGAACAATTACAAGGAAATTTCAGTAATGTAAGTCATAAGTCAGTTCTCTAAGTGGGTTTCAAACCATAAGTAATAAATTAGTCAGTTCTGTAGGTGGGTTTCAAACCACAAGTAATAAATCAGTCAGTTCTGTAGGTGGGTTTCAAACCACTATCGGGTTCGGGCGGAACTTAATAGTGAGCGGTTCCCTATAATTGCAGATATATAATGACGCGTATAATTTTCTATTAGTTAGGCATGCGTATCCGTTAGTAGCAACTGGAACAGAGTTATAGTCCCCCCGTTGTGCGTGCTGCATTGCTCACCCGTTGCTTGATTGCATGCACTCTCCTGCTTGCCTTCTGTTTCATGTTGCCTTTCTTACATCTGTTTTCATGTCTCTACATTTGAGTGGGTTACAGTCGAGAAACAAAATGTTTGACCAGTTCTGATTTAGAGTTTTCCTCAGTGAGAATAATATTATTACAGAGAAAAAACAGAGTTGTTACAGACTTTGCCTCAAGAAATGAACTCTCATACTGGGAGAAACTGACACGAATGCGCTGATTTAGGACCTCTTTATGGTAAACGTTTCGCTCTTTGGGCCTTGATAACCTCAGGTGATCACGAGAAAAATGCCTCTTTGTATAAGATACATTACACAAAGAGGCAAGTTTCGCAACCACTTGATTAGCTGATCACTTTGAAGTGATCAAGGTCTAAGGATCGAACCGTTTACAATGAAAGTGACCTGAATAATTTCATTTCGTGTCCGTCTCCCTTACATCTTCAGCAGTCACATTTCGTTAAATGTGAAAAGACGAGGCACAGAGGCAAGGAGACACAGAAGCTACAAACAAAGATTGGTGAGAGATATTAGGAAATAATTCTTTATCTTAGGGTGGTAAATAAGTGAATTGAGGTAGCGCTGCGATGGCAAACTGCATACGCAGTTTCAAGAGTAGATATGATAGGGCCATGAACACCAGGGGAAAAAAATGATGGAGGGTGTTGTTCCTGAGACGGAGTGCAAGCGCAAACACACACAGGAGCTGTGACTCGACCCCTGCAACCACATATAGGTGAGTACACACCAAACAACACAACACAAACACAAAGAAAATATATAAAATAAACACATACCATACGTACATACCACAAACTTCTACCACACACACACACACACACACACACACACACACACACACACACACACACACACATCCTGTGTCACAAGCCTACTGGAGTTTTATGACAAAGTGACAGAAGTAAGACACGAGAGAGAGGGGTGGATAGACTGCATTTTCTTGGACTGCAAGAAGGCCATCGAAACAGCTTCTCACAAGAGGTTAATGCAAAAGCTAGAGGATCAGGCATACATAACAGGAAAGGCACTGCAATGGATCAGAGAATATCTGACAGGAGGCTACAAAGATTCATGGTACGTGACGAGGTGTCAGAGTGGGCGCCTGTGACAAGCGGGGTTCCACAGGGGTCAGTCCTAGGCCCTGTGCTGTTTTTGGTATACGTGAATGACATAACGGAAGGGATAGACTCAGAAGTGTCCTTGTTCGCAGATATGAAGTTAATGAGGAGAATCAAATCGGTCGAGGATCAGGCAGGACTACAAAGACTTGGACACCCTACAAGCCTGGTCCAACAACTGGCTCCTGGAATTTAACCCCGCCAAATGCAAAGTCATGAAGATCGGAGAAGGGCAAAGAAGACTGCGGACAGAGTATAGTCTAGGTGGCCAAAGACTGCAAACCTCACTCAAGGAAAAAGATCTTGGGGTGAGTTTAATACCGAGCATCTCCTGAGGCGCACATCAGTCAGATAACTGCTGCAGCATACGGACGTCTGGCAAACCTAAGGATAGCGTTCCGATACCTCAGTAGGGAATCGTTCAAGACTCTGTATACCATATACGTCAGGCCCATACTGGAGAATTCAGCCCCTGTTTGGAATCCACACCTGGTCAAGCTCGTCAAGAAATTAGAGAAAGTGCAAAGGGGTGCAACAAGACTAGTCCCAGAGCTAAAGGGATTGTCCTACGAAGAAAGGTTAAGAGAAATCTGCCTGACGACACTGGAGGACAGGAGGGTCAGGGGAGACATGATAACAATATATAAAATACTGCGCGGAATAGACAAGGTAGACAAAGACAGGATGTGTCAGAGTTGGGGCACAGAAACAAGGGGTCACAATTGGAAGTTGAAGACTCAGATGAGTCAAAGGGATGTTAGGAAGTATTTCTTCAGTCACAGAGTCGTCAAGCAGTGGAATATCCTAGAAAGTGACATAGTGGAGGAGGGAACCATACATAGTTTTAAGACGAGGTTTGATAAAGCTCATGGAGCAGGGAGAGAGAGGACCTAGTAGCAATCAGTGAAGAGGCGGGGCCAGGAGCTGTGACTCGACCCCTGCAACCACAAATAGGTAAGTACAAATAGGCGAGTACCTGCACACACACACACACAAACAGTCACCACACAATCAGACTTGCTTTAAACTCCTAAATACTAAACAAGCAAACATATATATAATATTATTTTTTTTATGAAGGGAAGTGGACTCTGAAACTAATTAGAAGGCGAGCGATCAAAGGCAGCATCTGGCGAGGCAGAGTTACTAGCAACAGCCGTGACACCTCAATTACTGTTACACACCTATCTTGCTCTTCTGCATCAACCAGCTGTTCTGCCAGCTTTACTCTTGAACCAGCTGCCCTGCTGCTGTAGCTTTGAAATAGCTGCCTTGCTGCTGTACTCTTGAGCCAGCTGTGCTGCTATTGTAGCCTGGAGCCAGCTGTGCTACTGTAGCTTTGAAGCAGATGTGCTGTTGTTGTGGCTTTGAATCAGCTGTTGCTATGGCATTGAATCGGCTGTGCTGTTGCTGTGTTTCTGGATCAACTGTGCTGTTCTGTTGCCTTGAAGCAGAGCTGTGTTGTTGCTTTAGCTTTGAACTAGCTGCCCTGATGCTGTAGCTTTGAACTAGCTGCCCTGATGCTAAATCCACAAACCCACTGCCATACTGTTGTACCCTTAAACCACCTGTTCTGTTGATGTACTTACGAATCAGCTGTTCTCTTCCTGTACACATGAACCATCTGTCACGCTAGTGAACCCTGCTGTTGAACCCACGAACCAGCTGTTCTGCTGCTGTACTCATGAAGTACCTGCCTTACTACTGTACCCGTACCATGTGCAAATTATGTATTCGATGTACATGTATTAACCTTCCTTCATAAGTCAGCCATAGGCAAGGTAGGTCACTGCTTGCCTTGATGTGTACACCAAATTCTTGGGATGTTATGGGAAAAGTTGGACAAATATATGGGTGGTTTTGATAAGGACATGCCTTGTATGGACCAGTAGATCTGCTACATTGTTTTAACAATCATACATTCTTATGTTTATTTACGTAGGGGTGCCCTAGCCATGTACTAGAAGTGGAAAATGACATTTATTTACAGTTCAAAACATTTATTAAAGGAAACGTTCAGTCCACGGACTAAAGAAGTCACTCCTGGCGAAACATTTCCTTTAATAAATGTCCTGAACTGTACATAAGTGTCTTTTTCCATATCTTGTCGGTATCACCATACCATTTCTCAAGTACTAGAAGTTGCCTGTTTCAGGGTGAGGGAGGCGGGGGCCAGGTGAAGTTAAGTTGTATGAAGGTGCAACTTGGCCTCTCAGGTCCTCACATGCCTCGGGAAGGCTAACTTCATGATAGAATCTGCCCCCTGGGAATTCTCTAGATGTAGCAGTGAGAGTTCTCATACTTTATTTGCAAATGATATTTACAGTGTAGTTAACTGGTTCATGTCCACGGTACATAGTGTTTTGGTGGGAATATATGTTAAACCAAAATTATCTTCTGGTGTTTATTCCTCATGTCTGAGTGCTCTAGGCTGGTAGGCTGGTATCTAGAACATGTAGTTTGTGATATTCCTGTACTATTGGTCTTGTACCCTTCAAACATTGTTGTACCCATGAATACAACTCTACATTGCCAATTTCAGGACTTGTATGCTTATTAGGCAGTCCTGAAGGGAAACCTAGAAATGATTGCCTAACGTCCTTTTTTCATGCTTCTAGGTTTTTGTTTATAACTTGAGAACGCCTAGTTTGATCGGCCTCAAATTTTCAACATTGGTAACTATAGGAAGGCTGTTGGGTTACTGGCACGTGTAAGTACCTCTGGTCAACTTTATGTAGACTATTCCCCCATTATGGTTCTCAAGTGATAACTTGAGAAAGCCTCATCTGATCTTATTTAAACTATCAGCATCGGCGTATCCTATGTAAAATGGTGTGATATTTTGTCCGTAGAATAATATGAGTATGTTTCTTTAATGCCTGACTTGTGTACATGTTATTATGATACCTTATGGGTTGAGGCTGTGTAGGGGCAGTGTTGATAGTTTATTTGACTTTGATGGATTTGGTGCAATAACTGTGAAATGCATCTTCAGCTCATCTTCAAACTGTTCTTGCTGATGACTTTTTTCTCAGAGGTTCGCAGTGATGTTAGGCTGTGGAAATTTTAATGTCAGTTTTATTTAACAATTTATTTCTGTGCAATGACTGCATAATGTTTCTTCCGATCGGCTTTAAACCATAAACTCTGGTGTATTTTTACATGGCGAAAGATTTGGACTGATTTTGCGGTGACTTGGTATTAATGTGCCAATATCTACTGAAGAAATTTCGTACACTGCAATACTGTTTTAGTGCGATAATAGTTGACGGACGTCTCATCTCTGATAACTTCAGAAGGCAGCCTCAGAGCAGGGATACCAGGGATAGCAATCTCTGTGAGATAATTAGATAACGATAAGTATGACACTTGTGCAACGATATTGTATATCATTATCATATTCACGCATTATTAAATAATGACTCATTTATCATCTTACTAGAAAGTTCAAATTGGTTTTTGGTTGTGTAATTGGCAAATTGTTATATTTCTACAATTAACTGGGATATTAGTTTCCACGCGAGAGCTTGTGAATGTCTTTTTTTGTGATTGTCTTCAAATCTTCAACGCTGATATTTACCTTCACTAGAAACTTATGCTGTATTGAGGTAGATGGGCTGGGCTTAGGGAATATGAGGATACTTTTCTCCCTGCTAGCCCTACGCTCCCTGCCAGCCCTGCACTCCCTGCCAGCATTACACTACACTCCTCGCCACCCCTACACTCCTTGCCAGCATTATACTCCCTGCTAGCCCTACACTCCCTGCCACCACCTCACCGCCAGGAGTCCCATTAACAACCACAATCACCACTCACTAACAACTACCAGTGTCAGTCTTGATACAGCTGTCTGATCCTCTTTCAGCCATTAGCGGCTTCCCCCGTTACCCCTTCGTCACTGATTGTCACACTGTGTGGCTCACTCAGAGCTTTAGCCATACTACTCCCTCCGGAGGCACACCTTACAGAGCCACACCTCCCTCCAGACCCACACCTCCTTTCACAGCTACATCTCCCTCCAGAACCAAACCTTCCTCCGGAGCCACACCTACCTGCGGTGCCACACCTCTTTCCGGAGCCGCATTTTCCTTAGAAGCACACCACCAAGTTCAAGCACCACCACCAGTAACCACATACAGACCACTACGAAGTTCAAGCAGCACCACCAGTAACCACACACCACCACGAAGTTCAATCACCACCACCAGTAACCACACACACACCACCACGAAGTTCAAGCACCACCACCAGTAACCACACACACACACACCACCACGAAGTTCAAGCACCACCACCAGTAACCACACACCATCACGAAGTTCAAGCACCACCACCAGTAACCACACACACACACGACCACGAAGTTCAAGCGCCACCACCAGTAACCACACACACACCACCACGAAGTTCAAGCACCACCACCAGTAACCACACACACACACCACCACGAAGTTCAAGCACCACCACCAGTAACCACACACACACACCACCACGAAGTTCAAGCACCACCACCAGTAACCACACACACACACCACCACGAAGTTCAAGCACCACCACCAGTAACCACACACCACCAATGCTCAGCCACGTCCCCGCAACCATAAATTCATTCCGACTGCTCCAGAATCATACCAGTGATGGAGAACGTTGGAAGTTAATACAGACTAAGAGAAGAAAATTGCAGACAGCTTCTTCTTGGTGTGAGGACACTAAGGGCCACAAGTCGCCAAGTTATACGGCCACACTGAATTATTCTGCCTCTTTTGCCACCTCCATAATTTTGTCCCTCCCTGGTGAACCATGAAAGTGTAGAGCTGGGAAAAAAATATGAAGACTTTTAAATAACAAACGAGTGTCGTGGGTGATATTTTAAAAATATTTTTTTAAGTCAGTGTTTAGTGTGGCCTGCTTACCACGCTTGAAGCGTGTACTTATTTATATGTACTCAACTATATGTATTCATCTATGTGTATTCAACTATATGTGGTTGAGTACATATAGATTTACAGCTCCTGGCCCCGCCAGTCGCTACTAAGTCACTCTCTCCCTGTTCCAAGAGCATTATCATACCTCTTATGGATCCTACCTTCACTACTTCACTCTTCAGATTGTACCACTTCCTGACAACTCTAAGGCTAAAAAAATACTTCCTAACATCCCTATGACTCACCTGACTTTTCAATTTCCAATTGTGCCCCCTTGTTCTTCTGTCCCATCTCTGAAACATTCTAACCATGTCCACCTTGTGTGTGTGTGTGTGTGTGTGTGTGTGTGTGTGTGTGTGTGTGTGTGTGTGTGTGTGTGTGTGTGTGTGTGTGAGTGTTGATATTACTTTATTCATTACTTAGTGTCGATACTGCAATTTCTCACCTTGGAGATTTCATCACACGTTATTCGCGTTATACAAAGAAATGAAAAGAAAAATGGCTATTGTTTATGTTTTTGTTTCGTTGTTGGAGGCAGTTCAGTGCCTCTTTCCTGAGGTGGCATCGTGAGAGTCAGAACACATTCCCAGTGTTCTGGTGTTTGAACGAGAACACTCATACTTCTCAGTGTTCTGGTGTTTGAACGAGAACACTCATACTTCTCAGTGTTCTGGTGTTTGAACGAGAACACTCATACTTCTCAGTGTTCTGGTGTTTGAACGAGAACACTCATACTTCTCAGTGTTCTGGTGTTTGAACGAGAACACTCATACTTCTCAGTGTTCTGGTGTTTCAACGAGAACACTCATACTTCTCAGTGTTACTGTGAGACACAAACACTCGATCATGGGCTGAAATAACGAGAGGAAACTTGATGGTGAGTTAATCAGTGAAAATTAAGAGTCAGTCAGCGAACGTAGCTTAACAATTTAAAATCAAGATTACGATCAATTTGGAAATTTAATGATGCAGTAAGCTACGATAGCTACTTGTGAAATACGTTTACGCAGTTATTTAGCGGATCTTAAACAAAAGATGATCAGTGTTCAAACAACTGGAAATGAACGTCTGTGTTTTAATAAGTATAATGCAATGATGATAATAAATAGTTTGAGACCCGTCGAAAAAAATTTGATTGTCCTTTGGAATAGTCATTTTGAAAAATCCTCTATAAAAGTCATTGTTGAAAACAACTCTCCCGTCCCCTTCCTCGGATCATCACCTTCCAGAATGAAATAATACTTCAAGGAATGACTTAAAAAATAATGAATATAAAAATATATTGATATAAAAATATTGAGTGAGTTAAAGGTATATGAAACAGACAGGCTGATAAATAAGACACTTGGGAAATAAAGATACATAGACGCTACACTTGTGTCTTACCCAAATAAATACATTCCATACTAGGAATAAATTACTGGATTATTACTAATTTATTCAGGGACTTATAAATGACGTAAGTGTTATGCTCTGGACAAAAATTACTGATATTACAGCATAAAGGAGGAAAAATGCATTAAGACAATTTTGTTCGGCATTTAACAGCATAAATCCATCTTTGTCGTCTTGTTAAGTCCTTAGAGTAGCCTGTGGGATGAAAATTAGAGACATATGCAACACCTGGGTATCGTTAATGTAGACGTTTCGCCATCCAGTGGCTTTATCAATACAAATTCTAGGACATAATTTGAAGACAGTAGAACTATATACAAAAGATGAGGTAATGAGTCCCTCAGCCAAGACTGAGGGACTGGATGGAGAAACGTCTACTTTAAAGATACCCAGATGTTTCACATGTGTCTAATTTTCATCTTGATGGTATTGTATACCATTCTTGTACAACCTGTGGGATGCCCGGTTTAGTTCATAACCTCGTTGGTTACTACACCTGAAGAACTAGTGAAGGCTTGATCTTCCGTCTACTGTGCGAGAGAGAGAGAGAGAGAGAGAGAGAGAGAGAGAGAGAGAGAGACGCACATTTCCTGCTAGCATAGCCGCAACAAGACTCTCTTCTAGAACTCCAGTATGGTGAGTAGGAGAAGCAAGTCACAGGTTACTTACTACCTACCTGGAGTCTACCTGGAGGGTGTTTCAGAGGTCAACGCCCCCGCGTTCTAGTCCTTGACCAGGCCTAGCCCTTGACCAGGCCTAGTCCTAGACCCAGTCTTTAACTGCACCCAACACCACAAGTAATAACCATCGTAGAGGCTTACAAGTGTGAGGAATGTGTCATAACAGGCACTGACTTGTGAAACAAACCATACCACAGGCGGGGTTAGAACCTGCGATCAGAGAGTCATAAAACTCCAGACCGACGCGTTAGTCACTGGGCCAGCTGGCCACAATAAGATTCATCCAACTAGGTATATTTATACACCATAGGAAGGTTAGCATAGGCACCACTGTGACCACACTTCTGATAGCTACCCTCCCTTGATAACTACCCTTTCCTGACTACTATCCCCACTTAAATACCTCATCTTTCCTCCCATTCCTCGTTACTACCTCTCTCCATTCCATTCTTTCCTCTCCCTCTCCGCCCACCCTTCCTCTCCCTTTTCCTCAGTACTTCCCTGTCTTTATCCTCCTCCGTCCCATATCCCCCTTCCCTCCCAGGCCCACCTTCACTCGTTGTTTACTTGCGCTTCGAGACCTTGCTTATCGACCATCTAAATCTCTCAGTGTTGAGGGTGAATCATTGCCACAAGCGGCCGCCACATTCGTCAACACCCAGTTACAATTTCCGCATCCCACGCTCATTCGTTAGAGTCTCTGCGACGCACTCAAGACACTGGCAGATAGTGAGAGATAACAACTTGCTGTCTCTGGGCAAATAATGTTCTAACTACTTAAATTTTTAGCCTGAGGTGGCACATTGCAGTTAATAAGGTTGGGCAGTGTGCCCTTTGGCGAAACGGCTGTATATATCTTGAGATATTCACCCCTCGGTGTATATACACCCAGATATATACACCACTCGGTGCATACACCTGGTATACTATGCTTCTCATTAAGATACCAGATATGTTAAGCAAATATCCTAAATTTGCTTGCAACATATATGACAAGTTGTAGATTTAAATCCGGTTGTACTGCTGTTAAATCCTTTTGAGGCCTATTTCCTAGGTTTCTTGTACATCCATATACACTTCCACTACCGTCCATACATGTATATGAGGTGCACGGTAAACTAGCCGCATCGGAGGCAAAATCTAAATCTATTTCCACGTTGGCGACTATAACGTGTGTGAGCTATGAGAGCGACTCTTGTGTACCGTGTGTTGGTATTGATCTGAGGGGCCGGGATATACGCAGCCTCGGCTTTTGTTCAAGCTGGGTGTGAAAATAATAGCACGCTGTGAAAGCGAACCAGCAATTAAAGCTGGAGGATGTGTTAACGTTGTTTCAACGATCGGCTTGCTGGTTTATCGTGTCTGAAGCCTGTCGACTGAACGAGGGTCATAGTGTCTGCGTGTAACCAGCAAAGGAACTTTAATCTCTGAAACAGAAATTGGATTAACTGTATGTCTAGACTGAGAGACACACGCCGCAATGTATACACATAGAGATATACACCTCTCAGTTTATATACAAATATATACATATCTTAATATTATTAAGATTCGTGTCCATTTTTTATTTTGCCACCGAGGTGGCGACTTTATTGTGCACCTCATATCCATCCTGTGGACGGTAGCACAAGAACATGTGGATTTAATATGTCTGTTATCTTATTTTCATTATTATTATACTTTGACATAGGTAGACATATCACTATATATTAATGGCATTTTATAAATAACAAAAAGGCACAATACCGTGACTGGAACGATACACAAATAACCCGCACATAAAAGACAGAAGCTTACGACGACGTTTCGGTCCGACTTGGACCATAGACAAAGTCACACTTTGTCTATGGTCCAAGTCGGACCGAAACGTCGTCGTAAGCTTCTGTCTTTTATGTGCGGGTTATTTGTGTATTGTGAATGGCATTTTGCTAAGAAGACGTTTCGCCCGCCAGTTGAGCTATTTATTAATGAATAAAGTCCCTGGTGGACGAAACTTTCACTAGGATCAGCCACAAAAAAAAAAGTGAAATTTAATTATCATTCAGAATAAAGACAAATCCCTCACCAAGTTACAAAAATTTTGGGTTTCATTTTAGAATTACTGAACGACCTAAAACTGCTCCCCCCCCCCCCCCCCCATCCCCAACCCCATAAAACGGGAAAATGATGGATCGTAAATAAAAGGAGAACAAGTGATGGTCAGTAACTGAATGTTTTAGGCGATAGGATTTCAGCCTGAATTTGGTTTATAATGCAAATTCCCCAACATTAAGGGGGTTGTCAGTAAAGAACATGTGCAACACTTGCATATCGTTGTTGCCTAAAACGTTTCGTCTGCACAAGAGGTTTCTTCAGTGGAATACAGACGAATATAACACTGGAGACAGAAGTTGCATTAGTTTTCGGGTGATCAGTCAGTACCTCTGCCTCGGTAGGAGGTGTTCAGTTCCCTCAAACCTGGTCAGTTAGGCTTGAGAGACTGACCACTTGACAAAGAGAAAGAATCAGAATCGCCTCCGTGTATCCACAGATATACACCTCTAGGTGATATACACCTGAGTGCCTTTGTATGATTGTGTAATCGGTAGTGGAGGTGTGCATCATAAATATGCATAATAAGTAGGTAACATGCATAACAGGTAGTGTGCAGAATAGGTTGTGTGCGTAAGCGTGGTAATAATGTACGTAAGAACACGTAATAAAATAAGCGTAATAGTGTACGTACTATGTAGTGTGCGTGAAAGGTCACGTGCCTTACAGATGTATAATTCCCGAATATCTGTAGGCATGTAATAATTAACATTAACCCACACTACCTATTAATTATAATTTGGTATATTTTATAAATTAAATATTATTAACGGGTTTCTGTAAATTTCGTATTTCGAACATTACCGTGAGGTGGTCAGAAGAGAAGAAAACGCGTTCACCGTCATTCATTTAATAGCTGCCTTGACAGAAGGGTTGCAAATATTACAATTCAAATGATCCCGGGAACTCAAGAAGTTGGCAGTAATGGTTCCTCAGGTACGAATCCTGCCGGTACCTACTGGTATGTCTCCTGTTGGTACCTACTGGTACGTCTCCTGGTGGTCCATAGTAGCTTTGCCGGTACCTAGTAGTTCTCCTGCTGATACCTAGTAGCTCTCTTGCTGGTACCTAGTAGCTCTTCTGCTGGTACCTAGTAGCACTCCTGCTGGTACCTAGTAGATCTCCTGCCGGTACCTAGTAGCTCTCTTGCTGGTACCTAGTAACGCTTCTACTAGTACCTAGTAGCTCTCCTGCTGGTACCTAGTAACACTCCTGCTGGTACCTAGTAGCTCTCCTGCTGGCACCTAGTAGCTCTTCTGCTGGTACTTAGTAGCTCTCCTGCTGGCACCTAGTAGCTCTCCTGATGGTACTTAGTAGCATTCCTGCTGGTGCCTAGTAACTCTCCTGCTGGTTCCTAGTAGCTCTCTTGCTGGTACCTAGTAGCTCTCCTGCTGGTACCTAGTAGATCTCCTGCTGGTACCTAGTAGCTCTCCTGCTGGTACCTAGTAGCACTCCTGCTGGTACCTGCTGATACCTTATTATCTGACAGAGGAACGTCCACACACATCCAATGACTATTCGAAACACCTCCGTCAGGGTACCACAGCCAGTGTTACCGTGTACTGTGTTCGTGGCAGCCAGTGTTACCGTGTACTGTGTCCGTGGCGGCCAGGTTACCGTGTACTGTGTCCGTGACGGCCAGTGTTACCGTGTACTGTGTCCGTGGCGGCCAGTGTTACCGTGTACTGTGCCGTGGCGACCAGTGTTTCTGTGTACTGTATCCGTGGCGGCCAGTGTTACCGTGTACTGTGTCCGTGGCGGCCAGTGTCGCCGTGTACTCTGTCCGTGGCGGCCAGTGTTACCGTGTATTGTGTCCGTGGCGGCCAGTGTTACCGTGGACTGTGTCTGTGGCGGCCAGTGTTACCGTGGACTGTGTCTGTGGCGGCCTGTATTACCGTGTGCTGCATCCATGGTGGCCAGTTTTTACCGTGGGCTGTGACCGTGGCGGCCAGTGTTACCGTGGACTGTGTCCGTGGCGACTAGTGTTTCCGTGTCCGTGGCGACCAGTGTTACTGTGGACTGTGTCCATGGCTACCTGTGTTATTGTGTCTGTGGCGACTAGCGTTTCCGTGTACTGTGTCCGTGGCGGACAGTGTTATCGTGCATTGTGTCCATGGCGGCCAGCGTTACCATGTCCATGGAAGCCAGCGCTACCGTGTCCGTGGCGGCCAGTGTTACCGTGTCCTTAGCGGCCAGCGCTACCGTCTCCGTGGCGGCCAGTGCTACCGTGTCCATAGTGGCCAGCGTTTCCGTGTCAGTGGCGGCAAGTGTGTCCCTGTCCGTGGCGGTCAGCGTTACCGCGTCTGTAAAAGGCAGTGCTACCGTGTCTGTGGCTGCCAGCGCTACCGTGTCCGTGGCCGCCAGCGCTACCGTGTCCGTGGCCGCCAGTGCTGCCGTGTTTGTGCGAACCAGCACTGCCGTGTCCGTGGCGGCCAGCCCTACCGTGCCCATGGTGGCCAGTGCTACCGTGAACGTGGCGGCCAACGCTACTGTGTCCGTAGCGGCCAGTGCGTCCGTGTCCGTGGCTGCCAGTGTGTCCGTGGTGGTTAATGCTACCGTGTCCGTGGCGGTCATTGCTACCGTGTCCGTGGAGGCCAGTGTGTCCCTGTCCGTGGCGGCCAGTGTGTCCGTGTCCGTGGCTGTCAGTGTGTCCGTTACCTTGGCTGCCAGTATGTCCGTGACCGTGGCTACCAGTGTGTCCGTGTCCGTAGAGGCCAGTATGTCCGTGTCCGTGGCTGCCAGTGTGTCCGTGTCCGTGGTGGTCAGTGTAGCGGAGGGTAAAACCACCGACGCTAATTAATTTCATTGTAAATCTCGACGTGTAATTAATTCGACGCGGGGGACCCCTGCTGCTCTGTTGGTGGGGCGGGCGTTGGGGTGGTGGGTTGAGGCCGTGGGTTTCGGGTGGTGAGGAGGGGGTGTAATGGTAGGGGATATGGAGAACTGTGTAAATGGAGAGTGGTGGGGAAGGGTGGTCCGGATTGGGGAAGAAAAAGGGAGATAGGAATAAGGCAGGGAAAGAGGTGGTCACCGTCCCCGCGGCCCGGTCAGAGACCAGGCCTCCTGTTTGCTGGCCTGATCAGTCAAGCTGTCAGTGCCCGCAGCGCAACGTATGCACCACAGCCCGGTTGATTGTGTTTCCTCATAAAGACGGCTAGAGGGTTTGTTGGGCATCCCCCTGATGCATGAAGAGTGTTGGAGAGTCGTGGTTCCTTTAAAGTTATTGAGCTTTCTCAGTGTATTCATTGCTAACTCTACTTCCTGGAGGTTACCTGGAGGTTATTCCGGGGATCAACGCCCCCGCGGCCCGGTCCATGACCAGGCCTCCCGATGGATCAGGGCCTGATCAACTAGGCTGTTACTGCTGGCCGCACGCAGTCCAACGTAAGAGCCACAGCCTGGCTGATCCGGCACTGACTTTAGGTATCTGTCCAGCTCTCTCTTGAAGGCAGCCAGGGGCTTATTGGCAATTCCCCTAATGCTTGATGGGAGGCTGTTGAACAGTCTTGGGCCCCGGACACTTATGGTGTTTTCCCTTAGTGTAACAATGGCGCCCCTACTTTTTATTGGGGGCATTTTGCATCGCCCGCCCAGTCTTTTACTTTCGTAGGGAGTGATTTCTGTGTGCAGATTTGGGACCATTCCTTCCAAGATTTTCCAAGTGTAGATTATGATATATCTCTCCCTCCTGCGTTCCAACGAGTACAAGTCAAGTGCTTCCAAGCATTCCCAGTAGTTAAGGTGCTTGACAGAACTTATATGTGCAGTAAAGGATCTCTGTACACTCTCTAGATCTGCGATTTCACCTGCTTTGAATGGAGATGTTAATGTACAGCAGTATTCCAGCCTAGAGAGAACAAGTGATTTGAAAAGGATCATGCCAAGCCAATGGGCTTGGCATCTCTCGTTTTGAAAATTCTCATTATCCATCCTATCATTTTCTTTGCACGTGCGATCGTGGCACTGTTGTGATCCTTGAAAGTGAGATCCTCAGACATTACTACTCCCAGGTCCCTTATATTATTTTTCAGCTCTATTGTATGGCCGGAGTCAGTAGTATACTCTGTTCTAGTTATTATCTCCTCCAGTTTTCCATAACGGATTAGTTGGAATTTTTCCTCATTGAACATTATATTGTTTACCGTTGCCCACTGGAAAACTTTGTTTATATCTTCTTGGAGGTTAACCGCGTCCTCAGCAGATGACAGCCTCATGCAGATCCTAGTATCATCCGCAAAGGATGATACGGTGCTGTGGTGTATATCTCTGTCTATGTCTGATATGAGGATAAGGAATAAGATGGGGGCGAGTACTGTGCCTTGTGGAACAGAGCTCTTCACTATGGCAGCCTCCGATTTAACTCTGTTGACCACTACTCTTTGTGTTCGATTTGTTGGGAAGTTGAAGATCCATCTCCCCACTTTCCCAGTTATTCCTTTAGCACGTATTTTATGGGCTATTACGCCATGATCGCATTTGTCAAATGCTTTTGCAAAGTCTGTGTATATTACATCTGCATTCTGATTTTCTTCCAGTGCATCCAAGGCCATGTCATAGTGATCCAGTAGTTGTGAGAGGCAGGAGCGACCTGCCCTGAACCCATGTTGCCCTGGATTGTACAGATTTTCCACCCTCCACCGGAGGTATTTAGACTGTCTGCCTACCAGTGCCGAGGGACTGATCACCTAAGAACTACTACATCTACTCTCTCCAGTGTTATATCCACCTGTAGTCGACTGAAGAAACCTGTTGTGCAAACGAAACGTTCCAGCAAAAAAGAGACCCAAGTGTTGCACATGTCTTATTTAATAACTTGTCTGTGTGGTTTAGTATAAGTAATAAGATATTAAAACCTTGGATAGCTTCACAAAGGTTAGACAAGTAAAGACATATACAAAGTTCAAGAAGCCACGAGTGGCTTCTTCAGTCCTAATACAGAGAACTACAGTAATCAGTGCATATAGTGCAAGAGGTCGGGTGACCATAACCATAATTCTGAGTTACATTAACAGTTTCATACTGGGTAATCTTTAAAAAATGGTTGGAGAGATATATGAGTAGAGTGGAAGAACTCCTGGAGTGCTGCCTGGTGCAGCTTGATGGTAACCTTGGAGGCGGGAGATGTAATGTTGTTGGCTAGTGTCATCCAGGGTGTGTGCTGATGGATTTGCTAAGATGTCTCACGAAATAGTAATAACACAATTGTAAACAAACCACGGAACGGGTGGGGATTGATCCCATGGCTCTGGCCTGGAGTTTTGGGACTCACCTGCCATTGGTTCAATCATCGCCCGTACCGTGGTTTAATTTGCTAAGACTTTGGAAATATGATAACTACCGTAGTGTTGTGAGTTGGTTTTCGTTACCGTCATCCTGGCGGCCGCTAAATACTGTCGCCAGCGTAGGTAATTTTCACATGTAACTAGCTTTAACCTTCTAAATTTCTGGAGGTGGTTCTTCTTGTTCGTGTACTGGTTGTACAAGTATGGTATACCGACAAGATGAAGAATTAGACACATGTGCAATATCTGGGTATCTACAATAAGGGCACCCAGATGTTGTACATGTGTCTAATTCTTCATCTGTCTGGTCGTAGAGGTTGCTTGTATTTTTGTTGTCAGGAATTCTTGCCTCCAGGAATCTTGCTGTTTCACACACACTTCACACCCTCCACTAGGTATAACGTAGACTCCTGCACTGGTGCCTGTAATGTAAGTTTTTCTCTATCTCACTAAATCGCTGACAGTGATGAAAGAGTTTGTAACTGTTTAAAATTGATTCTCTCTCGTTGACATGGACACGTTGGCTTATACGTTGCTAGGAGGTAGAACAATGTGGAAAAGTAAACACACATGTAGTATCATATGCGATCCTTTATTGACTACGTTACGCCCACACAGTGGGCGAAACGTAGGCATTTGTGTCAACGTGGGTATTCGTGTCAACTTGGGCATTTGTGTTAAGTTTTCGATCGCATCGGCATTTAATGTCATTTATCTCCAGGTAGACCAATATATAGGGCTGGTGTTTCCTCTGTAGTGTCGACGTTGTTCCTGTTGATGATGCTTGCTGCACGTTTCCCGCAATCGGCGATGAAGTGAAGAAGGAAGTGTCTCAGCCTGAAAGATTGTATAATTTATTTACATTCGTCTTCCAGGACCCCTGGGTTGCATAACCTCTGTGTTCTGAGAAAGTTTCTCAGTTCTGTTAAGTTTTATGTATGTGAGTGTGTTTTTTTTTCTATATTCTGTCTGTATGATCCTAACTGTTCTCCAAGTGAGTGGAAAAAGTTGAGTTTGAGCAAGGCCTACCTAGCATGGGCCCGTAGGCCTACTGCCGTGCTCTTCCGTTTTCATGTATATCACTGAATTGATATAGTTCCTAGTGGGCAAAATGTCTTCGAAATAAAATTTTATAAATCGTATATTGCGTATATTAGTATATTTTATTCGTGAATAAGACACATTTGCAATCCTCGGGTATCTTTATTACAAGTATTTCCATTCTTCGATTTATTGGTTTTGTTTACCATCAGTAACGTGATATTTCATTCGCTTCTTCAGTTCTCAATAAAATATTCTGACACTGCATATGAGTCTCGTTTTACACTAGTCGGTATTTTACATTACTCATTCTTTGGATATGTTAGGTATAAGGCGAGGTTCCCTGTCAGCAGGTGTGGCCAGAGATATGGCAACAATCGTGACCTGATATACTTGTATGAGTTCTGATGCAGCTTCCAGATAGCTGAGGTCAACGAAGGTGGACAGAGGTCTGGTGTGAAGGAGAGGAAGTGATGGCAGGGGAGGAAACGAGGGGGAGTACAGGAGGGATCGAAAATAACCTATTCTATCCTGTAGCCTCCAACGTCTGTAACCTCTCCAACCTCTGTAACCTCTCCAACCTCTGTAACCTCTCCAACCTCTGTAACCTCTCCAACCTCTGTAACCTCTCCAACCTCTGTAACCTCTCCAACCTCTGTAACCTCTCCAACCTCTGTAACCTCTCCAACCTCTGTAACCTCTCCAACCTCTGTAACATCTCCAACTTCAATCCCTCAGCCTGGAGTCTATGTGTTCAGTCCATCAGTCTTGATAAAAGTGCAGCATACTGTATAATGTTTGTCAGGAAACAGGACAAGTGTTTCCTGATACGGGTCTTAGTTATATGATGATCTGCAGCTGAAGCTTTTGGTCATCTGACCGAGGCCTTCCACTGGCTTACCTTGCGGAAATGGGGCTTAAACACTGCAGGCAGATGAGGTGGAACAGTGGTATACGGAGTCACCAGTGGAAAAACCCTCTACTGGAAGTAGGTCATATTTATAGGTTAGGTTAGGTTAAGTTAGGTTAAAAGAATTCCTTGCATCAAGATCCCAAGATATTGCTGTATCAGACAGAATTTGAATAAATGGTTTAGAAACCCGACACAGCAAACATCTTGGGATCTTCAAACAGGGAATTCTTCAAAGTTTACCTCACCTGTAAGTACGATCTACTTCCAGTGGGTTTTTTCCGCTGGTGACTCTGCCTACTACTGCTTCACCTCATCTGTCTGCAGTATATAAATCCCATCTCAGTGAATATGCTGCTGATTGATAGAATGAACATATAGACTCCAGGCTGAGGGACTGATTACCTCAAAACTCCTCATCATCATCTTCCGTTCTCTGCGTTAGACTGAAGAAGCCATTTATCAACTTGTTGATTTTCTAAATCATTTACACAAGAACCGAGCTCTACTGCATGATGTATCGCTAAACCTGCGAGTAGTGAGGGCTCGATCCTCCGTCTGTTAATTGCCTCCCTGTCTCTAATAAATCAGGTTGTTGGTGATCGCCTCCTGCTGATCGGAAGACAGCACTTTTCATCCAAGGAGTTTTATCCCCTTGTCTATAATGGTTTTGTTAGATTTCATTAGAGTTCTAGATTAAAGTGTCATTCAAGGGAGGGCTGCCTTCGTGTTGAAGGGCTCTTGATCCAAATGATTGGAACTACCCTTCCTTCTTGTGGATCAAACCTGATTGCTTCCGTTCCTCAGGCGTTATATGACTGTATCTGATAAAACGAGGAGCAGCTAAATAAAACGCTGAGAAAGGTTCTGAGGACGATGGTACGTAAGGCGCTCAAGGTGCTAAGGCGCTGAGGTAAGTGCTGTGTAAGGCGCTGAGGAATGTGTGCTAAGGTGATAAGGCAGGTGCTGAGGAAGGTGTGCTAAGGTGATAAGGCAGGTGCTGAGGAAGGTGTGCTAAGGTGATAAGGCAGGTGCTGAGGAAGGTGTGCTAAGGTGATAAGACAGGTGCTGAGGAAGGTGTGCTAAGGTGATAAGGCAGGTGCTGAGGAAGGTGTGCTAAGGTGATAAGACAGGTGCTGAGGATCACTTTCTAAAAAAAGAATAAACATAAATTTCAAGTGGAAACAGGCGTCTGAAACTGAAATCCAGGCAGGTTTCAGTCCTTCCTTCCCTCTCTCCCTCCGTTGACTGCATCTTCCTCCGTCCGTCCCTCCTTTCCTTTCCTGCTTCTTCTTCCTCCCTCCATTACCTACTTCTTGATCCTTCCCGGTCAGGTTATCAGGTGGGGATCAGGCCAACAGCCAGGCTGACCTGATCTGCTCTCACCAGTTATCTTGATCTTGGCCTCCGCTACGCACTCTTCTAGTTTCTCCTCTCCCTGGGAGCCTTCCTCACCTCCACCACCTGCTGCCTCCACACCAGCTGCACCCTTAATAGCTGGGCCCTTGACAGCTGGGCCCTTGGCAGCGGGACTCTTGATAGCTGGACCCGTGAGAGTTAGAACATTTGTAAGTGAAACTTTGACAACTAGGACCTTAATCAGTTAGGGTTCTGGATAGTTGGAGACCTTTCCAGCTATAGGACTTGACATCCTAAACATCTGCGGGCCTTGAGAGCTGTGATCGTTGACAACTAGGGCCTTGACGGCTGGGGCTTTGACAGCTGGGGCTTTGGAAGCTGGGGCCTTGCTAGCTGGGGTCACTATCAGCCGGGTCATCGGAAGAGCCACTGCCTGTGTTGTTCGCACTTGAGATTATAACCCTTCCCTTCATCCCTGGTCACCCCTTCTCTTCACCCCTTCCCTTCATCCCTGGTCACCCTTTCCTTTCATCCTTGGTCATCCCCTTCTCTCCATCCCTGATCATCCTTTACATTTCTTTCGTCACCCTTCCTTCTTCCTCCACCTTAGACCTTCCTTCCCAGCCATCTTTCCTTGTTTCCTGACCACCTCGTCCCTTCCCGCCCCTCCCACTCTCTCCTTCCTTTCGAACCTGACCACCGCCCTTAATGTAAAAACAATCTTCTACCAATTCACAAATATGTGAGATGAGGAACTTTGCAAACAGTGGCCTTGTACATGATAAATTTTCCTTATTTTTCCAGTGATGAAGATGTTAATACTTTTCGAAGGCGGTCAGTCCTTGAACAGTTCACAAGGGTATACACACCAAGTGTTGTATATCTTGAAATGGATATACAATTAGGATTTACTTTAATCTTTATTTAAGGAAAAAAAATCTTGACTGGGGGTGCAAGAGCTGAAATGATACCTCCTTTGATAGTTACTTGATGTTTGAGAGGAATTACTTCAAATCCAAATACCTACAAAAACCTCTCACAGTCATAAACATCTACAGAGTACCACAGTCAAACGTTAGCCGATTTAATGAAAACCTAGGAAGTATGATAACTGATGCACGCATGAACAAAGATCACTTACTACTCTCAGGTGACTTCAATATAAATCTCCTGCAAGACCAGGACCCACACGTTACTGAATTCAAGAACACTATGAGTAACTGCATGTTGCTACCAGCAGTAACAAAACCTACAAGAGTTACAGAGACTAGTGTTTCCCTACTTGACCACATCTGGACCAACACCATATCCCCTTTAAAATCAGGCATAATCACAGATAATACCACAGACAACTACCATACCTTCCTCATAACAAATCTTGACAAATTACCCCAAGATACTACTAAAGTCACTTTCAGACTTCACAATGAGGCAGCCATTAATAACTTCACAGCAGCAGTGACAAACATTGACTGGCACACTGAGCTAGAAATATATAAGATATTGACGAATGTATTAATAATTTTCTAAAAAAGACCCAATACCTCTATAACAAGCACTGCCCCCAAAAAACTAAATAGATGACCGCTAAGAGACTGAACAGTCCCTGGCTAACACCCAGCATCCTCAAATCCATAAATACAAAGCACCTATACGAAAAACAGTACAGAATGGGTCACATAACCAGAGACCAAACAAAACGTTACTTGCAAATCCTAACCAGCCTGATAAGAAGAGCTAAAAAATTGTATTATGAGAACAGATTATCCAACTTACGAGGTGACATAAAAAAGACCTGGAAAACCCTATCAGAAATTCTAGGAACAAAAAAGATATCACGAAATAGCGAAATTGAATTAACAAAACCAGATGAACCCCAACTCCCACCAACTGAAACAGCAGACTCAATAATTTCTTCTCCACTATAGGAAAAAACCTTGCCAATAAAATCCCAAGCTCAGATACCCCACCCAATGACTACCTCACTGGCAACTACCCGAACACACTGTTCCTAGCTCCGACTAACCCTACTGAAGTCTCCCTTATTATCAACACACTAAAAAACAAGACAGGAGATTTAAATACCTTACCACCCTTTATATACAAAAAATTGTCACAAGTACTATCACCAATCATTGCAACACTTTTTAACAAATCCCTAGAATCCTCTATCTTCCCTACAGTTCTCAAAATAGCAAGGGTCACCCCGATCCATAAAGGAGGAGACCAGAGTTGAATAACTATAGGCCAATGTCCAACTTACACCCTCTCTCTAAAATCTTCGAAAAATTAATTCATAAGTGAATCTATTCCTACCTCATCTCTCATAACATACTCAATCCCTGTCAATTTGGATTCAGGCCTAATAAAAATACTAACGATGCTATTATACACATGCTAGAACACATATTCACTGCAATAGAGAAAAAAGAAGTCCCACTGGGGATCTTCATTGACTTACGTAAAGCTTTTGATACAGTTGACCATGACTTGCTCCATATAAAATTGTTGCACTATGGTATAAGAGGGCACTCCCTCAACTACCTAAAGTTTTACCTCAACAACAGAAGCCAATATGTGTACACAAACGGGGCAAACTCTTCCGCACAGCCAGTTACAGTTGGAACCCCACAGGGAAGTGTCCTATGCCCTCTTCTCTTTCTCATATACTACATAAATGACCTACCAAATGCATAGCAACTACTCAAACCCACACTATTTGCAGATGACACTACATACGTTTTCTCTCACCCGAGCCCAGTCACGCTAGCCAATACTGTAAATACCGAATTACAGAAAATATGTACCTGGATGAGGACTAACAAACTTACTCTAAACATTGACAAAACCTACTTCATTCAGTTTGGTAACAGAGCTACAGATGTCCCTCTTAACATAATGATAAATGGATCACCTATCACAAAACTCACAGAGGGAAAATTCTTAGGAATCCACCTTGATAACAGACTCAAATTTCAAACACATATACAACAAATTTCCAAAAAAAAATTCCAAGACTGTTGGCATACTATCGAAGATACGGTACTATGTTCCACAGTCAGCCCTCCTGGCCCTATATCACTCTCTTATTTACCCCTATCTCACCTATGGAATTTGTGCATGGGGCTCAACAACAATAAACCATCTCAGACCATTAATTACCCAACAAAAGGCTGCAGTCAGAATGATAACAAATTCCCACTACAGACAACACACTCCACCAATATTCAAAACTCTAAACCTACTCACCATTCAAAACATCCATACTTATTACTGCACCTACTACATACATAGAACACTTAACTCTGATATAAACCCTCCCCTCAAACATCTCCTTACCAACCTCAACAGAACACATGACCATAACACAAGACACAGATCACTCTTTGATGTTAGTCGTGTCCATCTCACGCTATGCAAAAACTCAATGCACATAAAAGGCCCTAAAATCTGGAATTCATTACCTGTGAATATAAAAGAAACACTGTCTGTTTATAAATTCAAGTCTCTTCTCAAAAATCACTTACTCACCCACAACTAAATAAATGCTGAATAATTGTATCACATAAATTGTATCTCATAAATGTTTCTCATTATTGTATCTCATAAATGTCTAACCTGTGACCCAATCAAACTTTGTTATTTTTTTAATTACATTACCTAACAGAATACTCCATTCTATTGAATACACAGCAACACAGTAAATGACCATGTGACCTGTCTTTGTAATACTCATTTGTGCTAAATTGTTATCTGTTTGCAATTATGTTTTTACCACTGAATATATCATTGCTTAGTTAATCTTAAGATAATTTTAAGCCTGCCCATAATGCTCTGCATACAAGGGGCTTTGGCATGTTGCAACTGTATTCCTTTGTACTTCTCTGTATCATGATCAAATAAATAAATAAATAAATAAATAAGTCGTATATCCTGTGTGGAGGTCAGATGCAGTACGAGAGGCGAGTGCATGCCATCTAAGAGCTGCATGTTCTTTATACAAGTTTCTTTGCTATCATGCTTACGAGTGTATAGGGTATGTAAAGGTCTGTCATGGAAACATAAACACATATGCAGTTTAATGTGATCCTTTATTGACAACGTTTTGCCCACACAGTGGGCTTTTTCAAGTCACAAACAGATCTACATGGGGTGGAAGGTACGGGAGTATTTATTAAACATCTTCAACACACCCAGAGAAGACACTGCCGAGAAGAGATACATAGTCCTCCCCACCAACTCCATTGCCAACATGTTTCCAACATCTTTTCCAATACATCATTCCAAGTATCTACCTCCACAACCACGACCATCAAGGACATCACCAGTAGTAGACAGGACAAGTTTCCATCCTCTGCAGGGGTATACATAATCCCTTGTAATGACTGCAACAAATTATACGTGGGCGAAACATCAAGAGACCTCCAAACACGCATTTCAGAACACCAATACGCAAGCAGGACTGACGATACAAGGAATGTCTGTGTACAACATCGCAATTCACACAACCATTTAATTAACTACAGAAACTCAAGACTTATCGCCACAGAAGACAACACTCAATACCGAAGAATCCTGGAATCATCGCTTAACTCTATAACCAACAATTTCAACCAGAACAACAGCTTCTATAACAAAGCTGAACCACTTGCCAAGAAACTTCTTCATCGCTATCCCACATAAGAACATAGAACACTGCAGAAGGTCTACTCACAACTTGTCCAATACCCCTGCCAAGGTACCCAAGACTCTATAACCCCACCCGGTAGATCATCAGATGCAGCATTCTCCACTTGACCTCAACATTCTGAACCTGACTATAAATACTCCCGTACCTTCCACCCCAGGTAGATCTGTTTGTGACTTGAAAAAGCCCACTGTGTGGGCGAAACGTTGTCAATAAAGGATCACATTAAACTGCATATGTGTTTATGTTTCCATTGTGTCTGTATTTTATACCATTTATTTTCATAGGTCTGTCATGAACACTTCCGGCATTGTCAAGGCATGGTGCAGTTTCTTCTACAAAAAAAAAAATGAGTATTTCTTCCTATTGCACACTGTTGGTAAGACGGTACAGTGGTGCAAGGACGTTGATGAGCTTCTGGGTACTCTTTTACTTTGTTTTTTTTAAGTGCTGATGATCTGGGCCTTTCATGATCGTCACACACTAGTGTGAGTGCTTTGGGGTTTTTCACATACATGGCAGGAATTTTGTCCATCCCAAATATTATTGACTCTTGTCAATAATATTTGGGCACCATAAGTGATCAAGCGGCGTTATTTCAGATTCGTTCTCCTTTACGTAACGTAACTCAAAAAAGTTAATTAAGTGCAGAGTAACTGAAGGTCAGATAAGCAATGTGTACACCACAATGGCGTGTTTTACAGCAATACCAATGTTATTTTCCCACAACTGTTCTAGTAGTTTGTCTTACAGTAGTTCATTTACAATAGCTTTCTTATTTCAACTCTTGGATGTTTGTATTGCTCACACATTTCAGTGGTCTGGTTATTTTTCTTGAAGAGCTGTACGTTTTAGGCGCTGACACTTTAGATATAAGATACTGGTTGTATTTGTGGCCATGACTATACCCAGTTAAATAATTTTGTTATAGATGTCAAGCAGTATTGCTTTTCTAGAGTATTAACAATGATGTCTATATGCATAGCAGATAATATCCTTATTTTGTACAGGTATACTAGATATAATCCTGTGCATTAGTGCAGTGAAGAGTGTAGGCAAAATATACTTCACTCTGGTGTGCGCTAAGATCTAAGAAAGTATTCGTGGTACTTTTAACACCTTGAACAATAACTGAGAAACTTAAATATGTCTAGATTCATGTTTCCAAGATAAATTTTCTGGTGGTGTCAAAGGCAATTCTACGATCAATGAAGGGTTCCTTGACGCTTTCTTTTTTGAGCTAATGATATATTCGGTAAAACTCTACGCGAAATGCTCGCAGCTGTTGCTGCTGCATTCATCAGAGAAAAACAACTGACACGGTTCTCTTATCATATGATGACCCAGTTAGTGTAGGTGGTGGTGGCCCTGTGGCATGGACGAGACAAAAAACAACCACTGATGTGCGCTGTAATAGATGGTTGTGTCTGACACACATGAGACTATGGTAGCCGCTGGTCTCATGACTGGGATGTCGGACTGGATGATCTACGAGTGCCGCTAGCTACTTCCTTACCCCAGTCAGGTTGTGAGAATGGGATCTTCCTGTCCATTTGTTAAGTTGAAGAGGATCTTGTAGTTTCATTAACTTATCAACTTAGTCTACAAGGAAACTGTCTTCAGGTAGATCAATCAAAACTAGACAGGAAAGAGCCAGAGCAGTGGGCGGAAAGGTTAACCAAGTATTCTCAGATATAAAAGTGCGAGAAGTTACGAGAAATCCCTCGGTCTGAGGGAATTATCAAGTCACTCACATTTATAACGTAGTTACTGCTGAATTGTTGTCACTCGGGATTTCCGTTAAGATCAGTCCACTGCGCACTAATAAGGCTGTCATAGTATTTATGTGCAACCTTTCTTCCTCCTTTCATCTTCCTCTCCCAGCCAAGGTGAAGGAGAGGGAAAAGGATAACCCTTAACTTGGCGGTTAAAACATTCGACTCACAACTGAAAAGTTTGGTGTTGGTTATTGTAACTTGGTAGGATAATATTTGGTATAAACCTTGGTAATAAATACCGACAAGTTGGTTTAGAAAGACACGTAAGTAAACACTATGACATATTTATTAGAAAACGTTTCAGTCTTGGGACCTTGATCACTTCTAAACATACAGAGGTAGAAGGATATTATATATAGACGTTAGAAGTAATCAAGGTCCCAGGACCCAAACGTTTTCTAACAAATATGTCATAGTGTTTACCTGTGTCTTTCTAAACCATGATAATATTTGTGTTGAGTGTTTATATTCACTGTTTATTGTTTGTTAATTCTACCCTTGATTTTATTGTGAGTGTTGTATACAATTTTTTATGGCTTTGAGCGTTGAGTGGCTGACGTGATCAAATTGTTGGGTAAATATCACAACTGACAAGTCTCGGGTTTAACTCCCGGGCTCTAGGAAGCGCATGATAAAGTTGACTTACAGCTCTGCGATCTCTCCTCACCGGGAAAACAAAATAAGACACCATAACTCCGTAGACGATGAACTATTAATGGAATATTTAACGATATCTTTATTGCCTTACTGAAGCCTCTCAACTCAGGCTGATAGATCTTAACACGACGCCTGCAACACATCCCCTACGTGATGAAATATAACAGAGGAAACATAACTAACGTCTGTACCAAAGTAATTCTAATATAATCTCTCAGTCCACAGCAGGATTCAAACCTGCATACTTTATATCAAAGCGCAGATGTACTTTTGTCACTCGGCCAGATCTGGAATCCGACTGAGTGGCGAAAGTACTGTGTAATTTGATAGAGTATGCAGGTTCGATTCCTGCTGTAGACTGAGAGATATTGTTTGTTAAAAAGTTCGCTCGTTTGAGAACTGTTAAGCATAACTCTCATACAGAATAGGGTAGTAGCGTAATGCTGATGTATCCAATTTTCCTAAATAAAAAAAAAATGATTAGGGGCTATGCAATCGTGTGGCATTGCAGTGAAGAATGAGTGAACGCTGCAATTCCGGTGAAAGAATGCAACCGCTGCTGGCTAGAAGGGTATCCGCACACTGCAGCGTATCTAATGATAATTAAAACAGAGAGTGAGAGAGAGAGAGAGAGAGAGAGAGAGAGAGAGAGAGAGAGAGAGAGACCATCACAAGGAGGTGGAGAGGAAGCGCCGCGAGCCAAGGTCGTCTTCTCGCGGCGCGGTGTGAGATCGTTGAGACACACATCACGCACCTCATTGCCAGCTCTTTAAGTTATTATGCCTACTTAACTACGGTCAAGAGGTCGGGGGAGAGGGGAGGGGAGGAGAGGGGGGATGTACTTCCTGCAGCAGGGGAAAGAGAAGTGCTACACAGATAATTGCACCAATTATTTGTTTTATTCATTCGCCCTCTATTATTATGGATTATTATTGCTATGGATTATTATTATTATTATTATTATTATTATTATTATTATTATTATTATTATTATTATTATTATTATTATTATTATTAGTGCTAGTAGTAGAAGTAGTAATAGTGGTAGCAGTAGTGGCATTAATAATAGTAGTAGTAGTGGTATTAATAGTTGTAGTAGCAGTAGTAATAAAGGTAGTAATAATAACTTAAATAATTAGGAAAAATGTGTTGGTAACACACACACACACACACACACACACACACACACACACACACACACACACACACACACACACACACACACACACACACACACACACACACACACACACACACATATATATATATATATATATATATATATATATATATATATATATATATATATATATATATATATATATATATATAGATATATAAACTCTGTGAAGTTCAGGAAAAATCTTCTAATTTGCAAATAAATGCGAATATTTTGCACTTGCTATCTCGCAATCTGATTCATTGACAACGCAAATAGAGTGATGGCATGAAGAGATTCCTGTCAACTACTCTGAAAAACTATTGAGCAGACGGAGGATCGAACCTCCATCATACTTTGCGCTTGTGTTATCTAGGTATAATTAACTAGCAGAGGTTAATCTAGCTATAATTCACTAAGTGGGTTGATGTGGACATGAAGGTAGGATTCTCTGGAGATGTATGCATGGTTGTATGTATGATGCAGGTAGGATTCTCTGGAGATGTATGTATGGTTGTATGTATGATGCAGGTAGGATTCTCTGGAGATGTATGTATGGTTGTATGTATGATGCAGGTAGGATTCTCTGGAGATGTATGTATGGTTGTATGTATGATGCAGGTAGGATTCTCTGGAGATGTATGTATGGTTGTATGTATGATGCAGGTAGGATTCTCTGGAGATGTATGTATGGTTGTATGTATGATGCAGGTAGGATTCTCTGGAGATGTATGTATGGTTGTATGTATGATGCAGGTAGGATTCTCTGAAGACGTATGTATGGTTGTATGTATGATGCAGGTAGGATTCTCTGGAGACGTATGTATGGGTGTATGTATGATGCAGGTAGGATTCTCTGGAGACGTATGTATGGGTGTATGTATGATGCAGGTAGGATTCTCTGGAGATGTATGTATGGTTGTATGTATGATGCAGGTAGGATTCTCTGAAGATGTGTGTATAGTTGTATGTATGATGCAGGTAGGATTCTCTGGACATGTATGTATGGTTGTATGTATGATGCAGGTATGTATGTATGTATGGTGTATGTATGATGCAGGTAGGATTCTCTGGACATGTATGTATGGTTGTATGTATGATGCAGGTAGGATTCTCTGGAGATGTATGTATGGTTGTATGTATGATGCAGGTAGGATTCTCTGGACATGTATGTATGGTTGTATGTATGATGCAGGTAGGATTCTCTGGACATGTATGTATGGTTGTATGTATGATGCAGGTAGGATTCTCTGGACATGTATGTATGGTTGTATGTATGATGCAGGTAGGATTCTCTGGAGATGTATGTATGGTTGTATGTATGATGCAGGTAGGATTCTCTGGACATGTATGTATGGTTGTATGTATGATGCAGGTAGGATTCTCTGGACATGTATGTATGGTTGTATGTATGATGCAGGTAGGATTCTCTGGACATGTATGTATGGTTGTATGTATGATGCAGGTAGGATTCTCTGGAGATGTATGTATGGTTGTATGTATGATGCAGGTAGGATTCTCTGGAGATGTATGTATGGTTGTATGTATGATGCAGGTA
>NC_091318.1:13914928-13967428 GCF_038502225.1 Cherax quadricarinatus
TACCTCCTGCTCAACCTCCACCTCTACCTCGTCCTCTACCTCGTCCTCTACCTCGTCCTCTACCTCGTCCTCTACCTCGTCCTCTACCTCGTCCTCTACCTCGTCCTCTACCTCGTCCTCTACCTCGTCCTCTACCTCGTCCTCTACCTCGTCCTCTACCTCGTCCTCTACCTCGTCCTGTACCTCGTCCTGTACCTCGTCCTGTACCTCGTCCTCTACCTCGTCCTCTACCTCGTCCTCTACCTCGTCCTCTACCTCGTCCTCTACCTCGTCCTCTACCTCGTCCTCTACCTCGTCCTCTACCTCGTCCTCTACCTCGTCCTCTACCTCGTCCTCTACCTCGTCCTCTACCTCGTCCTCTACCTCGTCCTCTACCTCGTCCTCTACCTCGTCCTCTACCTCGTCCTGTACCTCGTCCTCTACCTCGTCCTCTACCTCGTCCTCTACCTCGTCCTCTACCTCGTCCTCTACCTCGTCCTCTACCTCGTCCTCTACCTCGTCCTCTACCTCGTCCTCTACCTCGTCCTCTACCTCGTCCTCTACCTCGTCCTCTACCTCCTCCTCCACTTCCTCCTCTATCTTCTGCTGCTGCTGCTTTTTTCTTGTTTTTTTTTTCGTATTTTAAATCTTTTTCCTTTTGTTTTTTTTCTTTCTTCTTCTTTTCCTTTCTTTTCATTTTCCTCTTTACTACATTTTTGTCGTCATTTTTCTTCTCTTTTTTTTCTTTTTTTTATTACTTTTCTCTTTAATTTTGTTTGTTTGCTTCATTTTTCTTTCTTCCTTTCTTCTTTTTCTTCTTCCGGCTTCATCATCATTATTACTGCCACCATCTTCAATACTAGTTGCTAATCATCACAGCCACCTTAATCCAACACTCGTATGCTTTCCCGTGCCCAGGCGGGTGAGTGGGTCATCATGGGGGACTGGGGTGATCATGGGGGACTGGGGTGATCATGGGGGACTGGGGTGATCATGGGGGACTGGGGTGATCATGGGGGACTGGGGTGATCATTGGGGACTGGGGTGATCATGGGGGACTGGGGTGATCATGGGGGACTGGGGTGATCATGTGGGGTGATCATGGGGGACTGGAGTGATCATGGGGGACTGGGGTGATCATGGGGGACTGGGGTGATCATGGGGGACTGGATCATGGGGGACTGGGGTGATCATGGGGGACTGGAGTGATCATGGGGGACTGGAGTGATCATGGGGGACTGGTGATCTTGGGGGACTGGAGTGATCATGGGGGACTGGGGTGATCATGGGGGACAGGAGTGATCATGGGGGACTGGGGTGATCATGGGGGACTGGGGTGATAATGGGGGGCTGGGGTGATCATGGGGGACTGGGGTGATCATGGGGACTGGGGTGATCATGGGAGACTGGGGTGATCATGGGGGACTGGGGTGATCATGGGGGCTGGGGTGATCATGGGGGGCTGGAGTGATCATGGGGGCTGGGGTGATCATGGGGGACTGGAGTGATCATGGGGGGCTGGGGTGATCATGGGGGACTGGAGTGATCATGGGGGACTGGAGTGATCATGGGGGGCTGGGGTGATCATGGGGGACTGGAGTAATCATTGGGGGACTGGAATGATCATGGGGGACTGGAGTGATCATGGGGGGGGGTGATCTGGGGGACTGATCATGGGGGCTGGGGTGATCATGGGGGCTGGGGTTATCATAGGGGATTGGGGTGATCATGGGGGGATGGGGTGATTATTGGGGACTGGAGTGATCATGGGGGACTGGAGTGATCATGGGGGGCTGGGGTAATCATGGGGGGCTGTGGTGATCATGGGGGACTGGGGTGATCATGGGGGCTGGGGTGATCATGGGGGCTGGGGTGATCATGGGGGTTGGGGTTATCATAGGGGAATGGGGTGATCATAGGTGCTGGGGTGATCATTGGGGTCTGGAGTGATCATGGGGGACTGGAGTGATCATGGGGGGCTGGGGTGATCATGGGGGACTGGGGTGAGAGATGAGGGACCTGAGGTGGGGGGGTGACTCAAGCACATATAGCCAAACTATTTACGTGCGCGTGACAGGTGGAGCTGACTTGGGTATTAAATTTTACCAATGATCTCAAAGCGTGAGGCACCAGTCACTTTATAGCTATTGTCAGTATATTTGTCTGTGTGTAACCTGCGCCCGTTGGCTGTGTCCCAAGTGTGGGTGCAGCGAGCCAGGAAGCTGGACACTGATCTTCCCGGCTCTTCAGGGATTGTCCCTTGATCTTCCTAACTCTTCCCGTTTCGTTGAATAAACTGCAAAGAGTAATAGCAAACAGAGGCTGCCACAGTGAAAGCTGTTCCCCAAGGCACAGTACTGTCCCAGTCGTTTTCTTCATCTTTATATCCGACATAGACAGTGACCTAAACCGTAGCACCGTAACATCCGTATTCAGATAATACCAGTACAGTGGACCCCCGCATAACGATCACCTCCCAATGCGACCAATTATGTAAGTGTATTTATGTGGCATCCACAGAGGACACTTGGAATCTCTAAGCGAATATAGTTAGGTGTTCTAATAGGCGGTAGAAAAGAGTACGATGTTCAAAAGGACAAACTTCAATTACTCTGCTATTGAAAACCTGTGGAAATAAAAACTAGAACAGAATATGTAGCTAATTCAAGCTAACGGGATGGAGTTAAAAGTGATAATCGGAGTTTGTCTCTCTCTAAGATCACAACAGTGTTACTATCACAACCGTGACAAAAATAACTGGATGGATAATTAAAACCGTCAGAAAAAGAGGTGCCAAGTTGATGCCACAAGTATGGGTGGAAACATTAAGACGTGTTTTTTGAAGTCACCTGCTTCCATGTTCACCCATCAGTAAAATAGGTACCTGGGTGTTAATTAACTGGTGTGGGTTGCATCCTGGGGTTAAAATTTGCCTAATTTTCCCGAAATGATTTGCATAACAAGGATTTTTTTTATATATAGTAGTATGTCTCTGATGTCAGCTAGGCCTGTATACCTTGTATATGTACTTATAGATGTATTATTATTATTATTATTATTATTATTATTATTATTATTATTATTATTATTATTATTATTATTATTATTATTATTATTATTATTATTATTATTTTAACCTGTTCTCTTTAGGCTGGAGTATCGCAGTACACTAACAGCCTCTTTTAAAAGGGGCGAAACTTGAAACTGAGTGAAGAAACTGCACATATAAATTTAGTCAGGCACCTATATTACTGGAAACATTTGAAATCTCATGACCTTTATTCCCTGGAATGCAGGAGAGAAAGGCACATTATAATTTACACCTGGAAAATCCTAGAGGGACTGGTCCTCAATCTTCACACAAGATAACTGTGTATCATCTTAATAAATTCAAATTATGTTAATTTTAGCTTAATCATACACAAATAACCTATACATATGTGGGATAAGCCTATGACGACGTTTCGGTCCGACTTGAACCATTTACAAAGTGACTCTAACAAAAATGAGTGAGGGAGCCAGTAAATATAGGTGAAGGGGACGGGGACGGGACCAAGAGAGGAAGAAAAAGTAGTGGTAGTGGTAAGACTGATAGTGGAAGTTATAGTAGAAGTAATTGTGGAACAAGAGATAGGAAGGAAGAAAAAGAGGCAAAATAAATAGTAGCGATAGTAGCAGAAATGGAGTGGTAGTCGTAGTAGTAGTAGCAGTGATGTCAGTCCTCGCTGAAATATACTGGCTCTCTCACTCTATTTTGTCAGTGTGACTTTGTAAATGATCCAAGTCGGACCGAAACGTCGTAAGCTCCTCTCTCCTATGTGCGGGTTATTTGTGTATTGTTCCAGTCACAGTATTGTGCCTTTTTGTTCTTTAGCTCAGTCATATTATTATTATTATTATTATTATTATTATTATTATTATTATTATTATTATTATTATTATTATTATTATTATTATTGAGAAGCGCTAAACCCACAGTGGTCATAGCGCTTATGGAATGAAAAGTAATAAACTAATACTAATATTAGCATACTAATACACAAATATGTGTATTAGTATATAAATTTTAGGCTAATTACCATCCTCCAGTATGTTTAAAGGTTCTTGATTCGAGAAAATGGATCTGTGCCCTTGGATTCCATTTCCAGGCATTGTCTGGCCTTTCCGGACTTAGCGTTTCTTTATGACAGTAATAATATTCCACGATGCCGTTCACTAGCACCAACAGTTAGATGAACCAGTGTTAAACAGGGACAACAAGTGTTAAACCAGTGTCTGTCACCCATTCTCAGGGTTTAACTAGAGTCCTTCGGTTGTAAGCCGAAGGCGCTAACACCAAGCTGAGAGCCACCTGTCATGCTGATGAGTAAGACATATGAGCAATAGTTACCTACCTTTATTGTCGATATTTATCGCCATTGATCCACTACCGTGATCATTGATCACGATAGTGGAGATGAACTCTTTTGAAGGCTCAGGGACTGACCACCTCAAAAATACGTTCAAGGCTAAGGGACTGATCACCACCTCCTTGCCTCTTCCCTGCTTATGTTATCTCCGGTATATAGTCACCTTCGTATTCGACTGAAGAAGTCTGCGAAGCGGGCAAAACGTATCAATAATAAAGATTAATATTTCATTATTATAATCACAATTAAGCGCTAGACCCACAAGGGTCATACAACGCTGCAACAATAAAGATACCAAATTGTTGCACATGTTTTGCTGATCTAAGAGGACCTGTTTAGAAATAGAGATAATTTATGTCTGGTTGCGTATGTGTTATCAAGTTTACAATCTTTTAGTAATTTATTAAAGACAGTTTCTCGTGCAAATCACGAGAAAGGAGTCAGTAAACAGGAAACGATAGCGTAGCCACTCTAACATAAATCCTAGATTGAGATTATATTGTAGATTCTTTATTACGATAACTCTTTGAGGTGGGTTGCAAATGCAACAAACACACCGTCACAAGTTGAATACTCCCGATGCAACTTTACGTTTCTGAAACATGGGAGATTTTTACCATTCACACCGTCGCTGTCTACCTGGAGGGTATCTACTTACCTGGAGTCTACCTGGAAAGTATCTACCTACCTGGAGTCTACCTGGAGGGTATCTACCTACCTGGAGTCTACCTGGAGGGTATCTACCTACCTGGAGTCTACCTGGAGGGTATCTACCTATCTGGAGTCTACCTGGAGGGTATCTACCTATCTGGAGTCTACCTGGAGGGTATCTACCTACCTGGAATCTACATACCTGGAGTCTATGTGGAGGGTATCTTCCTACCTGGAGGTTGATTTTTGCATCACATATCCATCCAGTAGACGGTAGCACAAGAGAATATGGATGTATAAAAGACTTAGGCCCCAATAGGGTTAACAAAAGCAGTAGCCTCGTAACCCACTCTAAACAGTCTTTTTCTCCTAAGTTAATGTTCTCACGTTATTCTCAACGTTAACTTTTTTACGATCCCTGTAAACTTACGACAGCTATTAATTTTAATATCGAGTAAGGTTGCTCATACCAACAACAAAATAATTAAACACATATAGGTGAGTAAAATATCTTAGGACACGCCTAGCAAGGCGTGGGTACAACCACGCCCAGAAACGTTCAAATCTGCACGAAAATGACTCGTGGTGTGAGAATGGGATGAAATAAGAAGTAAATTTTATGATACAAGAGGTGAATATATCTATTCCGGCGAGACGAAGATTAAAAGAAAACCGAATAAAATAATGTAATTCTATCAAAGGTAACGGCAGTCATGACTCTGGTAATACTTTAATGTTGACTAATCAAACGAAACTGCAAACACCGGTTTTAAAATAATTGACAAAAGCATTTTCTGTTTAACAAAGCTTAAACTTTTTTCTTCTGTAATCTAGTGGTAAACATGATTACTAGAAGTAATCGAGACTATTACCGCATATATATGGTGTTATATACGGTAATATATAGTTTGGATGAATAGGATAAACAGTGCCATTCAGATGCCAGAGGTAGATTGCTTGCGGCGTCTTTAAAAAATATCTTTCATACTGTCTGATAACATTTGTGTACCGTTTATATAGTGACAATTAACAGTAAGGCACTAGCATTTTCCTGCTGAATCAGCCTCGTTATACTTCTTTATGGGGTGTGAATAAATCTGGAGCTTGCCTAGTATCACTGACTGTTGGGTTACGAGGGCCTTTCATTAGTTAAATGTCATTGTTAAGTGCATTGTGGTGTTACCTTTTATTACCACTTCAATGCTTCCTGCAAGACTTAAGATTCTCACACATTTGCATTGCATTTTGCCACAGGTTGCGACCCATAACAGTCTACTAGCACACTGGTACCTGTTTTCAAGGCAAAGGTGTTGTAAGGAAACCTGCCTTGGCGTCTCTAATTGCCTGGGGTTCGCTCTCTGGAGCAGAAGGAAGCTTGACGGAGGAGAGAGCCTGAAGGAGCAGAAGGAAGCTTGACGGAGGAGAGAGCCTGAAGAAGCAGAAGGAAGCTTGACGGAGGAGAGAGCTTGAAGAAGCAAGAGGGAGCTTCAGAAAGCAGGAGCATTAAGCATATTACGTAAAGAGGTCCGGGAGGTCAGCCAGAGGCAACAGATGACCCCTCGTCCGGGATTCTCACAATCATTGTCGGTGATTCGTAGGTCACTTTGCACATTCCTTGAGCTCCCGGGTCAGCCAGTGGCAAACCCGGGTAATCAAGTAACAGACTCGGGTCCTGCGGGTCACTACATCAGAGAATAAGATCTAAACTGCCAGGACAAAGTAGTTGCCTGGCCTCAAGCAGGACACTGGCCAGAGATTCTCTGATCACGTTCCGGCAGCTCTCACAATACAATTATATTAATAAGCGCAAAAAAAAGCGCGACAGTGGAAATGTCACCCGTAGAACAAAGACGAAGTGGGTATAAAAACTCCAAGGTTGCCGCCTGCCGCCGCCAGCGCCGCCAGCGGCGACGCACCTGACTAAATCCTCTTATAATGATACGACACTTGAGAGATACGTTGTGCAAACATACGGACGCAACGTCTATGATACACAGTGTAAGAGAGGTCTTCTGGGTTGATTTAAAAAGGAAAACAACGCATCAGAAATTGCTACCCGCTGCAGTGTATCGGTGGATTATTGCTTGTTATCAGTTTCCGGGTGTAGGGTGTTGCCGTTATAGTTAGAGGGTTTGAGTGGCAGGTCAGCTGGGTAACAAAACATTCAGCTTATAACCACTGCTCATAGTTCAGGTAAGTTATAAGTATCATGTTCTTCCACAGCTGCACGACTGTCTGTCTCTCACACTCACTGATTCCCAGAAGAAAAGTATCGCATCATTTTCATTGCAAATAAATAAATAAATACTTATATATATATATATATATATATATATATATATATATATATATATATATATATATATATATATATATATATATATATATATATATATATATATATACATAATGTTAGAGATAGTAGGCTGGTAGCAACCACCCAGGGAGGTACTACCGTCCTGCCAAGTGAGTGTGAAACGGAAACCTGTAATTATTTTACATGATGGTAGGATTGTTCAATTGTATATATACACCCCCCTCTGGGATCTCTTCTATTTTCTTGCTAGTTCTTGTTCTTGTTTATGTCCTCTTATCTCCATGGGGAAATGGAAGGGAATTCTTTCTATGTAAGCCATGCGCGTCGTAAGAGGCGACTAAAATGCTGGGAGCAAGGGGCTAGTAACCCCCCCCCCACTTCTGTATACATTAGTATATTTAAAAAACGAAAACTTGTGTATGCAATAATTTCGCAAAAATCATTCTTAACCTAACGAAACTTAACCTAACTATATTTAGCTGGATTAGGCTAAATTAATTGCGCTTGTTAAAATAAGGTTAGGTAAGTTTTTTGAAGTTCTTTTGGTACAAAATTGTTAATTTTTACATTAACATAAATGAAAAAAAATATATCTTTAAACACTTGTATTTTTATTAACACAGCCGTCTCCCACCAAAGTAGGGTGGCCGGAAAAAGAAAAATTTTCATCATCATTCACTCCATCACTGTCTTACCAGAGGCGCGCTTACACTACAGTTATAAAACTGCAACATTAACACCCCTCCTCCAGGACTCAAGTCCGGCCTGCTGGCTTCCCTGAATCCCTTCAGAAAGGGGATACGGCCGGTTTGTTGAATTTATATATATATATATATATATATATATATATATATATATATATATATATATATATATATATATATATATATATATATAATGTAACACGTCGGCCGTCTCCCACCAAGATAGGTTAACCCGACAACGAGGAAGCGCATACATTACCACTCATTCAGTCACTGCCTTTTCAGAAGCGTGCTGACAATACAGTTCAGATGGCCTTCGAACTGCAGCATCCCCACCCTTCATTCGTAGTGCACGCATTGTGCTTCCCACCTCTAAGACTAACCGGTTTCCCTAATCCTTTCATAGATTTTACCTTGCTCGCACTCCAACAGCATATCTAGTTATAAAAACTACTCCCCGTTCTCATCTAACACGTTCACATAAGCGTGTTGTCCAAAACCCGAGCACCCAAAACCTACTGTACCCTCTTCCTCCAATCTTTACCCCCTACATCCAACCTTTACCCCCTACCTCCAACTTTTACTCTGACGTCCCCTACCCCTACTTCTTCCATCCCAGACTGATACATGATCCTAGTTATTCTGCTCGCGGCTTGCTTGGTAGTGTCGTCAGCTTACATACTAATGGTCCAGGATCGAACCTCGGCACGGGTGAAACGATGGGCATGGCTTCTTACACTTGCTGTCCCTGTTTACCTAGCAGTAAGTAGTTAGCCGACGTTGAGGGTTGCGTCCTGGGGGACAAAAATTACTTAGGCTGTCCGAAATGTTCATCATAACCAAAAGTTTTCCCCCAAAAAACCTGTCATTACTGTCAAATAAATCTGTATCCGTTATATCATCCACTTTGTAGAAATAAAGAAAACAATAAAAATAGTTCCTTTGTATAAAGGCAAAGGGGATAAAAGAGAGTGCAAAAATTATAGGGGGATAAGTCTGTTGAGTGTACCTGGTAAAGTGTATGGTAGAGTTATAATTGAAAGAATTAAGAGTAAGACGGAGAATAGGATAGCAGATGAACAAGGAGGCTTTAGGAAAGGTAGGGGGTGTGTGGACCAGGTGTTTACAGTGAAACATATAAGTGAACAGTATTTAGATAAGGCTAAAGAGGTCTTTGTGGCATTTATGGATTTGGAAAAGGCGTATGACAGGGTGGATAGGGGGGCAATGTGGCAGATGTTGCAAGTGTATGGTGTAGGAGGTAGGTTACTGAAAGCAGTGAAGAGTTTTTACGAGGATAGTGAGGCTCAAGTTAGAGTATGTAGGAAAGAGGGAAATTTTTTCCCAGTAAAAGTAGGCCTTAGACAAGGATGTGTGATGTCACCGTGGTTGTTTAATATATTTATAGATGGGGTTGTAAGAGAAGTAAATGCGAGGGTCTTGGCAAGAGGCTTGGAGTTAAAAGATAAAGAATCACACACAAAGTGGGAGTTGTCACAGCTGCTCTTTGCTGATGACACTGTGCTCTTGGGAGATTCTGAAGAGAAGTTGCAGAGATTGGTGGATGAATTTGGTAGGGTGTGCAAAAGAAGAAAATTAAAGGTGAATACAGGAAAGAGTAAGGTTATGAGGATAACAAAAAGATTAGGTGATGAAAGATTGAATATCAGATTGGAGGGAGAGAGTATGGAGGAGGTGAACGTATTCAGATATTTGGGAGTGGACGTGTCAGCGGATGGGTCTATGAAAGATGAGGTGAATCATAGAATTGATGAGGGAAAAAGAGTGAGTGGTGCACTTAGGAGTCTGTGGAGACAAAGAACTTTGTCCTTGGAGGCAAAGAGGGGAATGTATGAGAGTATAGTTTTACCAACGTGAAGCGTGGGTGATGAATGTTGCAGCGAGGAGAAGGCTGGAGGCAGTGGAGATGTCATGTCTGAGGGCAATGTGTGGTGTGAATATAATGCAGAGAATTCGTAGTTTGGAAGTTAGGAGGAGGTGCGGGATTACCAAAACTGTTGTCCAGAGGGCTGAGGAAGGGTTGTTGAGGTGGTTCGGACATGTAGAGAGAATGGAGCGAAACAGAATGACTTCAAGAGTGTATCAGTCTGTAGTGGAAGGAAGGCGGGGTAGGGGTCGGCCTAGGAAGGGTTGGAGGGAGGGGGTAAAGGAGGTTTTGTGTGCGAGGGGCTTGGACTTCCAGCAGGCATGCGTGAGCGTGTTTGATAGGAGTGAATGGAGACAAATGGTTTTTAATACTTGACGTGCTGTTGGAGTGTGAGCAAAGTAACATTTATGAAGGGATTCAGGGAAACCGGCAGGCCGGACTTGAGTCCTGGAGATGGGAAGTACAGTGCCTGCACTCTGAAGGAGGGGTGTTAATGTTGCAGTTTAAAAACTGTAGTGTAAAGCACCCTTCTGGCAAGACAGTGATGGAGTGAATGATGGTGAAAGTTTTTCTTTTTCGGGCCACCCTGCCTTGGTGGGAATCGGCCGGTGTGATAATAAAAAAAATAAAAAAATAATAAAAATAATAATAATAATAATAATAATAATAATAATAATAATAATAATAATAATAATAATAATAATAATTCTTATTCTTATTATTATTATTATTATTATTATTATTATTATTATTATTATTATTATTATTATTACTACTACTACTACTACTACTATTATTTCCAAACCACCACAACAGCCCACACCTCTTAATTTCCAAGCTGCGATTTCTCTGCATGATACTCACACCACACCTTGCCCTCAAACACAGTATCACTGCCTCCAACTTCCATGCCTCACACCTATATATCACTGTTGTCATTATACTCGCGTACATTTCCCTATTTGCCTCTTCTGAGGTGGAGCGTAACTGTTATTGTGGACCAGTAGGCCTCCTACAGTGCATTTTGAGTTAGGTAGCACCCCACTGCGTGAACTGTCCCGTGCTGACCGAGGTGTCACGTCAGTTGTTAACATATTAATATGTGCTGCTCTTGCCTCTCCTTCCAGTTCCTCTGAAGTTGTGTGTAAGCACATGCAATCACTCAAGTGTATTTCCTATTTTACTGTATGCTAAATGATAGCTCTAGGCCTTTCGTGAGGCAATCACCACATCTTCAGGAGCTTGTAAAGTTTCGAGCCTGCTAGTGAGGGCACTAATTATGTTGACCTTGCCAAGTCTTTTTGCAATCTGGAAAAACAAGAGGACCTATCCCCGGAAACGTTCAACATTTGCTAAGGCATGGTATATGGGGCTTTGCTTAGATCTATGGAACCGAATTGTCCTCAAAGATTTGTTAAGTCATACCATGAATTAAGGAAAGATCCTAGACTTCACCTTACGAAAGCAGACAAAGCAAATGCAGTATAATTATGGATAAGGTAGATTATAATGGAAAATGAACATGTTATTTGAAGAGAGGGGAACTTACGTGCCCCTTAATAAGAGCCCATTGGACCAGGTTAATAGTAAGTCTAATAAACAACTTAGAACGTTACTGATAGGTAATGAGGAACTGATTAAATAATTATCAACTAGGTCGGCGACACTCCCTTGTATGTTTGATTATAACCCAGAAGCCCGTTTTTCCAGTGAGACCTTTTATTAGCACCTTAGGGTCGAGGACGTATGTCCTGTCAAAATGGCTAGTAACAGTATTAACTCCAGTGCTGGGCAACATCTCTGAAACCCACGTAAAAAACAGTGTTGATCTCATTGGCAAATTGCAGAATGTTAACGTCTAATGATTTTACACTAGTAAGTTTTGACGTCATGGCGTTATTCACACGAGTTCCTGTTCCCGATATATTATCGTAGCTGGAAGAAGAATTAGATAAGTTCTCCCTGAAATTGGATGAGAACACTTTAATTGAGTTAATTAAGTCGTATGCAATTGATTGCAAGTTTGAGTGTGAAGGGAAATATTGCTCTCAAAGGCAGATATGTATGACATCTTGTGCCTTTAGCCGAATGACATGAACCTGGTCCCCTCTGCTAAATTCACCATGGAGAAACAAGCGGAATCTAAAATTAGATTCTTAGATGTTTTGATACACCGGATTGATGGAAGGTTCAAAAAAAAAAAATCGATACCATGCCTAACCCTTCTAGGGTAGGGTAGGTGCCTGAGCCGGAGCTTGTAGCTCACAAAACTGTCATTCCCATCAGCCCCCTAGGGGCAGGGATGGCAGACCAGAGAGGCCTAGCTTGTGGCTAGGCCTGAGGACAATTGGTCCCAAAGATGAGGAGGTATTTGTGCCTCCTCCCATGGGAGACTTAGGTCTCAGACACTCCCTAAAGAGGGAGCCAAGGCCGGGCCACCACTTGGAAAAGGCCCGGGCCGGGAGAATACCGGCGAATCTTTAATAATAATAATAAGGTTCAAGTTCACAGTATATAGGAAGGCTGCTAATGTTTGCTCATACATTTACTATTATTCTAACCATGAGACAAGAGTTAAAAAGAATGTCTTTCTCACTATGTGTCTAAGAGCTTACTGAGTGTGTAGCCCAGAGTTTCTCGATGAGGAAATTAGGAAACTCTTTGATATTGCTATGAAACTACATTACTCTAAGGAGTTTATAGAAACAGCATTGCTGGCAGCTAGAAAACTTATCATAGGACTGAACCTAGGATAACACAGATCAAGAATGTACTAGTTCTCCCATACAATGAGAATTTATCTGTCCTGCCAAATGCCCTAAAAAGATTCATCATACAAAGGTGGGACAGACCGGCAAACCTCTCATTGTCAGGTTAACACAACACCAATATTCCATACGAACTGCACTGGAATCAAATGTGATTTTCAACCGCATCAGGGCTTGCAGTAACTCTGAAAACTGATCAGAAGCCAGAGTCGTAGTTCCTTGCTCCTCTTGGCTGGAAAGAAGTACACTAGAATCGGCATTTATAAAACATGATAAACGATCATTATATAATAATAGTTTTGGCTTATTCAAACTCGATTCCTTTATAACTGAAGACTTTTAAACACAATCTTAAGCCGGATTCCTATCTGAACTTCTTGGACTGTCATAAATGCAGTTCTACACTGACGACTGAATTAGCACTCAGGTTCTGCCGCTCCCGTGCATTTACCTAAGGGTGAGGTGGATCAGCCGCTGAATGTAGGATCGTTTCCTTTTGCCTCCTTTCCATTAGACCCATTTTCTTTTTATGTAACGAAAGGAATTTTCCACCTGGTAAATGTCAGATATTTTTCTGATTAGAATATTAAAGTCATTTATAATGATACGTTATGGAGTCTGACGGCATGATGGTGATAACTGACATGTCACTGATGTTGTGGTCGCTACGTTATTACAAAATATTCAATGCTGATGGCTTTTATATGCCTTCTACTGTTGTAATATTCTCCCTTCATTTTTCTGGCACTTAGCTCTGGTCTGCTCGATGCCATCTCATTCTAGGTAGAGCCGTTCCCCTTAGTTGTGCTTACAGAGGTTCGAATCGCAGCTCCTGGTCCCGCCTCTTCACTGGTCGCTACTAGGTCACTCAGTGCTCCATGAGATTTACCATATCTCTTCTTAAAGCTATGTATAGATCCTGCCACAACTACATCACTTCCCAGACTATTCCATTTCCTGAAAACTCTGTGACTGAAGAAATAATTCCTAATATCTCTGTGATTCATCTGAGTCTTCAATCTCCAATTGTGACCCCTTGTTGCCGTGTCCCATCTCTAGAAAATCCGTCTCTGTCCACGTTGTCGATTCCTCTCAGTATTTTATATGTCGTTATCATATCCCCCTATCCCTCCTGTCCTCCAATGTCGTCAGGTCGATTTCCCTTATTCTTTCCTCGTAGGACATGCCGCTTAGCTCCGGGACTAGTCTTGTTGCAAACCTTTTCACTTTCTCTAATTTCCTTACGTGCTTGGCAAGGTGTGGGTTCCAAACTGGTGCTGCATACTCCAATATAGACCTAACGTACACGGTGTACAGGGTCCTCAACGATTCCTTATTGAGATGTCGGAATGCTATTTTTGGGTTTGTGAGGCTCCCATATGCTGCAGCAGTTATTTGGTTGATGCGCTCCTCAGATGTGTCCGGTGTTATATTCACCCCGAGATCTTTTTCCTTGAGTGAGGTTTGTAATCTCTTGCCCACCTAGACTGTACTCCGCCTGCGGTCTTCTTTGCCCTTCCCCAATCTTCATGAGTTTGCACTTGGTGGAGTTGAACTCCAGGAACCACTTTCTGGACCAGCTCTGCAGCCTGTGCAGATCCCATTGTAGTTCTGCCTGGTCCTCATCCGACTGAATTCTTCTTATTAACTGTGTTAGTTAGTAAGTTAGTTACCATTTGTGTGTGTGTGTGTGTGTGTGTGTGTGTGTGTGTGTGTGTGTGTGTGTGTGTGTGTGTGTGTGTGTGTGTGTGTGTGTGTGTGTGTGTATGTATGTGTGTGTGTTGCACTAAGCATATTTTTTCCTTTCGTAAAGAACAGGAAAAGCATGACAGGATAAGTATAATTCAAGTATGAGCATCTCCAGGAAAATATACCTGGCAGGCTTGTTAAGAAACTGATATAATATTTTCAAGGTGGATGTTTGAGGAAGAGGAAACCACTAAAACTGAATATCAGGAAATCCAGGCACCCTCAGGGCTAGCCTAATTATTGTCTTTAATTGTCCAATTACTGTGATGGTAATCTTATGAACTTGTGACATTAGTAATTGCTTGTTTCCGCCTTAAGATTCCTGGCAGTGCACGGGTGTGTGTTTACGGTCAATCCGCTAATAATACATAAATATATATATGGCTCATCATAAGCTCCATCCGCTCGGAAACGAAGAGAATCAGGTAATATTGCCAGCGCTAGTGTTGTGAAGAGACCATCTCTGCCAGCCTGCCGCCTCAAGTGTGTCTTTTTAGTGGACTAAACGTTTTCAGACGTTTACTACCTGTTTACTCCTACTATAACATTGGATTCAAGTTTGATAACTTCAGATACGGGAATGTATTAGTTTAGCAGTAGTTGTAATTGGTGTGTGTGTGCGTGTGTGTGTGTGTGTGTGTGTGTGTGTGTGTGTGTGTGTGTGTGTGTGTGTGTGTGTGTGTGTGTGTGTGTGTGTGTGTGTGTGTGTGTGTGTGTGTGTGTGTGTGTGTGTGTGTGTGTGTGTGTGTGTGTGTGTGTGTGTGTGTGTGTGTGTGTATGTGTGTGTGTGTGTGTGTGTGTGTGTGTGTGTGTGTGAGAGAGAGAGTGTGTGTGTGTGTGTGTGAGAGAGAGAGTGTGTGTGAGTGTGTGTGTGAGTGTGTGTGTGTGTGAGTGTGAGTGTGTGTGTATCAAGCGTAAGTAAATCATTAAACTAATGTAATCTAATGAGTCAAAAGTGAATAGAACAAGAGATGTTGGAAAAGATTACAACGTGCAGGTTTTGCGTCAGGACGAGTTGCTTAAATCAACAAATGGGTCGCATTGTGGTTCTTTTTTCTCCGTTACAGACAGGATAATAAACCTTATCGAAGTGCCATTCGAAGGCCACAACCGCCTACTTGTCTGGTATAAATGTGTGTGTGTGTTCGAGGTGCGGGCCAATATGAGTCTTGCATCACTTACGCCAGGGTGAGCTAGCCAGTCCCCAGCAGCTCAACTCTACCTCCTCCCACAACGTACTTTTGACAACTGATAATGCACTATAAAGTTAGAGCGTGAAACCATTGCTTCCAAATTTACTACGTCATGGTTTTGTGGGCGTGGTTGCTTAAGTTGCAGTTTAGTCTGAGACGAGAACGGGGACGACAGGGGGCGGTAGGAAGCAAGAGCTGCGTCGCAAATGTTCCGTGCCTTTTGGCGGCGGCGATCCTGCCTTGGCAAGTAGTAACCCCTTGTAAATATATTGTAAGTGATCTGTTATTAGCCTCGCTGGGGAATAAAAAAAAAGTGACGCATTGGCAGACAAAAGAGACAGAAGTTTCGGAATCAGCTGTAAGCCTTGTGAGTAAAATTAATTGCAATTCTCTGGTAACAAAAACATTATTAAGTGGGATCATCTTTACTCTCCCTTTCCACCTCCCAAAGCATAAACACATGGAGTTAATGCAACATTTTGCTATGCCGGTTTTTAATTTTTACCAAAAAAAAAAAAAAAAACCTAGCAACTGAGCCTAATACTGATAAATTTTATGTGATATAATTTACCTTATCTATCTAAGAATTTGCATAGTAATAAAATTAATTCCTGGAATTTTATATAAAGAAGACTGAGGCCACTGAAGATATGGTAGTCCAGTAACTCAGTGACTTTGGGCTTTTGTGCGGACATAATCAAACAAAAGCTGAAAATTGGTGGCAATGCAAAGCTACGTATCAGGAACAATATATATAAATGCACCATCAACCACTACGCTGCCTTTGGCAGCCATCTTAAAAAAATGAACAACCGCAACTTTTGAACATTTTAAAGACTAAATAGTCGATTTAGTATTTTATAAAAGATAATATTTAATATAAGTTGCTGAACTTTTGTCCGGTATATTCCTAGATGTGTTATTTTTTGTCAGTGCTGAGCTTACAAGGAAAAAAATTATGTAGAAAAAAGTTGTATTACAAAAGTATTTTCACGGACGTTTTTGCCTTTATAAGGGAAAATTTTTTTTCATAAAAGATGAAGAGGAAATATTTGTGAATCCGATTAACCATAAACAACTTCACATTTATATCTAAAACTGCAGACGTTACAGGACACACAGAGGGGGGGGGATTACATTACCTAAAAGATTCAGCAGAAAGCTGCCTCTAAATATATGGAGCTCTTTAGTATTATTTGTATGGATAATGGTGTACTCTGATGTGGTGAAATATCTCCTTTCGCTTTTCCCTCTCGTAAACAGGCAACCACAGGCTGATACACTTGAAAACTAAGGAAAGATTTTGTGAGGTTCATTGAGGTTCAGTGCAATAAGCAATGACCTGCAGTATGAATAACTTGAAGTAACAAGCGTTTTGAGCTCAGCTCGCAATGTGTGTGTGTGTGTGTGTGTGTGTGTGTGTGTGTGTGTGTGTGTGTGTGTGTGTGTGTGTGTGTGTGTGTGTGTGTGTGTGTGTGCAATAATTGCTAGTGCCTTGAGGTTCGCTGAGAGCGATAACGCTGGACTTCCTAATGTACAGAGTCATAACTCAAGAGTACCTCTGTACTCTACATCACCTTCAGGTTGTGATTACCTCAACTTAAAATGATTAGCCAACAGCTGGAGAAGAATCCAGGGTATTGGAAACGAGAGGAAAAAAAAAGGCGGATCATGGTACCTCTCATAATAGCCCGATTGGTTTATGAGAGCTGTACGTCTCTGAAGGTAATGGTGGTCGTGGCCAGCTCCGAAACTCAGGAAGCCACGACCTCCTTGGTGATTTCTTTACTTATTTATTGGCCTGTAAATCCTCGCCGTCTTACTGTTGTGGAAGTAGCGCGAGGAGGCGGGGGAGAGAACGTGTATCACTTATGATTCATTAGGAGTAACAGCGATGTTTTATGACGAGGAATGACTGCAGTTGTTTAGTACCTGGCCAGGAGACCGTAGAATGATGGTACAAGTTGTTTAGTAGCTAGCCAGGGTCACGTGATGATGGTACAAGTTGTTTAGTAGCTAGCCAGGGCCACGTGATGATGGTACAAGTTGTTTAGTAGCTAGCCAGGGCCACGTGATGATGGTACAAGTTGTTCAGTAGCTAGCCAAGACCACGGGATGATGGTACAAGTTGTTTAGTAGCTAGCCAGGGTCACGTGATGATGGTACAAGTTGTTCAGTAGCTAGCCAAGACCACGGGATGATGGTACAAGTTGTTTAGTAGCTAGCCAGGGCCACGTGATGATGGTACAAGTTGTTTAGTAGCTAGCTAGGGCCACGTGATGATGGTACAAGTTGTTCAGTAGCTAGCCAGGGCCACGTGATGATGGTACAAGTTGTTCAGTAGCTAGCCAAGACCACGGGATGATGGTACAAGTTGTTTAGTAGCTAGCCAGGGTCACGTGATGATGGTACAAGTTGTTTAGTAGCTAGCCAGGGTCACGTGATGATGGTACAAGTTGTTTAGTAGCTACCCAGGGCCACGTGATGATGGTACAAGTTGTTCAGTAGCTAGCCAGGGTCACGTGATGATGGTACAAGTTGTTTAGTAGCTAGCCAGGGTCACGTGATGATGGTACAAGTTGTTTAGTAGCTACCCAGGGCCACGTGATGATGGTACAAGTTGTTCAGTAGCTAGCCAGGGTCACGTGATGATGGTACAAGTTGTTTAGTAGCTAGCCAGGGTCACGTGATGATGGTACAAGTTGTTTAGTAGCTAGCCAGGGCCACGTGATGATGGTACAAGTTGTTCAGTAGCTAGCCAGGGTCACGTGATGATGTTACAAGTTGTTTAGTAGCTAGTCAGGGTCACGTGATGATGGTACAAGTTGTTTAGTAGCTAGCCAGGGCCACGTGATGATGGTACAAGTTGTTCAGTAGCTAGCCAGGGTCACGTGATGATGGTACAAGTTGTTTAGTAGCTAGCCAGGGTCACGTGATGATGGTACAAGTTGTTTAGTAGCTAGCCAGGGCCACGTGATGATGGTACAAGTTGTTCAGTAGCTAGCCAGGGCCACGTGATGATGGTACAAGTTGTTTAGTAGCTAGCCAGGGCCACGTGATGATGGTACAAGTTGTTTAGTAGCTAGCCAGGGCCACGTGATGATGGTACAAGTTGTTCAGTAGCTAGCCAGGGCCACGTGATGATGGTACAAGTTGTTCAGCAGCTAGCCAAGACCATGGGATGATGGTACAAGTTGTTTAGTAGCTAGCCAGGGCCACGTGATGATGGTACAAGTTGTTCAGTAGCTAGCCAAGACCACGGGATGATGGTACAAGTTGTTTAGTAGCTAGCCAGGGCCACGTGATGATGGTACATGTTGTTCAGTAGTTAGCCAGGATCACGGGATGATGGTACAAGTTGTTCAGTAGCTAGCTAAGACCACGGGATGATGGTACAAGTTGTTCAGCAGTTACCCAAGACCAAGGAATGACTGCTCGGCCATTATAGATTTTAAATATTTACAGGCGCATAAAAGAATGTAATATATGTTTGTTTTCTAAAATTTCCTGTACTTGAAATAAAATGACTCGCATGTTCATCCCAGCGAATATTTCCGAGAGTCTGACGAGACCTCGGAGAATTAGTCCAGTCAGAAGTTACCATTATAAACATAACCGGAAAAGTGGGTCTCAGAATGGTCACCTATGAGGTCTTTTCTTTTTTTCCTTAAATAATTTTCTATTTATGCTTGAAGAATATGCATGGGACAGGCTTGACGAGCTTGGCCCATGGCCGGGCTCCGGGAGTAGAAAAACTCTGGGAACTCATCAAGGGTATATCAGAGGTATGCCGTTCCCCTCGCATATTTTTAACCTTCCACACAAGGTCTGATGTCATACTTAATGCTCTCAAACTTGTGGAAATTACAGCTGCTGACAGTTTAGTTGTTTGACTCACTGAGATCATAACTTGGTCTATTTTAAATAGCCTGAGATCTGAATGTATCATATTTATGTATGACGCCAGATATAGATTTACACAAACTAGAGCAAAGGGATTATACCTAAACTCATGTTCATTCCCTCTCAGACAGATCTCTGTAAATGATGACTTGGATAAACTAGCTTTTAATAAAGAGAATGTCGTAGTTTAAGAAACGCCCTTAGGAAAGTACAAGCAAACGAGTTTGAAGAAAGTAGAACAGTACAGATAGGAACAATTAAAATGTGTCAAGCGAAACATTTTTCTGAAGACAACATCCAGATCATTTATCTAGAAGACTCTGTCTCTGCTAGACTAAGGCTAAGTTATACGTGTCTTTAGCAGTACACTTTGTATGGAGATGTCAGTTACAGGAAATATAAAGTGTGGACATAGACAAGGTCACGCGCTAAAAATATTATTTCTTAGTGTTCAAATATCAATTCTCTTAGAGAGGCTTCCAAACAAACCTTTCAGGAAACAGCAGATCACTTCATTGTTAATGATATGAGGTCTGAAATATTGAGATTGTATCCACTTTGTACCGGTGAGGAGAGGTGAATTTGATGCGACTGCGATCTAGCAAATGACCATTGTTTGCAGTAACGATAAGATACTTGAATTGTCTTGAGACTGCACCTACGTATTACATTGTGCTGATTAGCCATGTGAAGAAATTGTAATATACGAAATGACTAATACCTTTAAAGATGTAACATTGCACAAAGGAGTCTGACAAAAATCCTCTGTGATCTCTGTAATCCTGTTTCTTACCCTACCGATCGTAGGTTGAGCTGGTAGTGTACGTTAAACTAACCACTCAACGGAAAATCATTAGCGGTGGAAACAGCTGATATTAAGGCAAAAATCAAAACCAGATCTGTCACAAGTGGTGTTCCGCAGAGCCACACCTGGGTCCTTTGTGTTCATAGTTTTCATATAGGATTAAATAGCTCAGTAAATTAGTAAATAAATTAGCTGTAGAGAGAAAGAAAAAAGAAACAAGTCGACATATACATTCCAAGGACAACATAGGTGAGTTTAATGGTTTGAATTTAAAATGGATAAATATTAAAACTTAATCCTGCAGCTTGTATTAAGTAAATAATATGGAACTTATTTAAACGAGGTGCAAAAATATATACATGTTTTAGCTAGCAGAAATATGAACACAACACTACGAAGCATAAACGTTCACAATAAAACTAATAAACCGCTTGGATTCATATTAAGCACTAAAGGTCCCAGTAATCACAAGGTTGGGCTTCAACACCAACGCTGGAAAAGTCCTCATCTTGACTTTTATTTAGAGAGGATTGCTCGTCCCTAAATCTCTCCTGATTTTCTCCGACAAATCCCTCTCTCTCTCTCCAGGTGTTCCATTACATTCCTACGTACAATCTTCTCCAGAACATTAAATAATATGCAGGTCAATGATATGCCTGTAAATCAGCGCCTGTTTGTCTCCTTGCTTATATTAATAAGGACCACACTGGATCCTTTCCCAGCTGTCTGCCGGTTTCCCTTTCTCCAGCGACTAGCTACAAATCTGCAACCTGCATTGCAAGTCTACATAATAGATCTACTGCTCTCAGTACCCATGAATATATTGTCTGCAGATTATGCAATTTCGTTCACCAGAGACTGTCTTCTTGTTAGCATATTTATGGGTATATAAAACCATTGATATACATTGTCTGCTTCCATTGTTTTTATACCCAGCTCTTTCAGTGTTTTCCCTACTTTTATCACTGTTTTGTTTGCTTTATAAATGCTGCTGGGTTGTCCTGGCTTCCCTGCTTTCAAGCGGCATCTTTAATGGTTGACAGCATACGTCCTTCAAAAGATTTTAAATCAATTTCTGCTCAATTGCAGGTATAATTCCTACGAAGTGGGAGATTGTTATCCTTCTCTGGATGTTTACGTGCAGTTTTCTGTACAGGTTCTTAGGGAAACTAAAACTGCACCATACTCAATATTATTGCACTGTTCTGTACTCGTCAGGTGGAATTAAAAATAATGATCCTGACCTGGGGGTTATAACTCGATCGGTAGTGCTATTACTCAGTGGACCCTCACCTCCCGCTGGCTTAATGGTTAACCCAGTAAATAGTTAACCTTACATGATCACCTGTATATATATCCAGGTTACATAAGTCATACCAACTTTCTTATATCCTCCCAGCAGTTTACAACAATATTAATTATTCTGTCTTTGTTGGCAATAGTTCCCGAGGATAAGCTTGATGAAGAAGCACTGTCAGTCGGAGGGACATTAATTCTTTTTCACAACACCTGTCATACATTTAGGCTCCCATGATCAACAGGTAACCTCTTTTATCAAACATACGAATATCTTCTTGCACCTTTCTATTCGGCATTCTCACAGTCGCTCTGTCCATCCGCGCCCTTAGGAAATATTCCCATTATGTATACAGCATAGGAGCCTTGATGTGCCTGCCAGTATTTCATCATTTCTCAAGCACTCGGTTTGTGTTGGGGCTGTGACAGAGAGGCTAATGTGAAATTCATGGCGATGTTATGTTAGCGCCGAAGGTAACCAGACACAAGGCCAGTGTTCCATTATCATAATCATTAGATACATCGCATTGTGCAGATACCTTTTACCAACACTTGAATCCTCCCAGCGGGGCTTCCAGCATAACTGTAATTCTTACACAGGATGTGACTACCAGCTGGGCAGGACCCGCTTACATAAGATGCGCCATCCACCTGGGCTTATGTGTTACGCAAGCTCTAACTTTCAGCAGGTACTGGAGGTTCTTACTTGGAATATAACTTCCAACAGGTACTGGAGGTTCTTACTTGGAATATAACTTCCAGCAGGTACTGGAGGTTCTTACTTGAAATATAACTTCCAGCAGGTACTGGAGGTTCTTTCTTGGAATATAACTTCCAGCAGGTACTGAAGGTTCTTACTTGAAATATAACTTCCAGCAGGTACTGGAGGTTCTTGAAATATAACTTCCAGCAGGTACTGGAGGTTCTTATTTGGAATATAACTTCCAGCAGTACTGAAGGTTCTTACTTGAAATATAACTTCCAGCAGGTACTGGAGGTTCTTGGAATATAACTTCCAGCAGGTACTGGAGGTTCTTACTTGGAATATAACTTCCAGCAGGTACTGAAGGTTCTTACTTGGAATATAACTTCCAGCAGGTACTGGAGGTACTTTCTTGGAATATAACTTCCAGCAGGTACTGGTGTTGGGGATCAGGTGAACCAGCAGAGCTAAAGTTTGTTAAATAGGATGTAACTTTAAGCGGAACTGGAGTTTCTTAAACAGGATATAACTTCCAGTAGGTACTGGAGGTTCTAACTTGGAATATAACTTCCAGCAGGTACTGGAGGTTCTTACTTGGAATATAATTTCCAGCAGGTACTGAAGGTTCTTACTTGGAATATAACTTCCAGCAGGTACTGGAGGTACTTTCTTGGAACATAACTTCCAGCAGGTACTGGAGGTTCTTGGAATAAAACTTCCAGCAGGTACTGGAGGTTCTTACTTGGAATATAACTTCCAGCGGGTACTGGTGTTGGGGATCAGGTGAACCAGCAGAGCTAAAGTTTGTTAAATAGGATGTAACTTTAAGCGGAACTGGAGTTTCTTAAACAGGATATAACTTCCAGCAGGAATAAGCTTCTCTGATACACTTTAATTTCACGAATGCTACTCACGACAGTGCAAACGCACAGGTCCCTATTTTTAATGTTAGGTGAGCAGGGTTGTGTTACGAAACCTGCCAATTCGTTTCGTAGTGGCTGTGAGTCGAACCTGGAGCTTCGGAGCTGAGAGCCGGATGCTTACAATAGTGAGCCAAGCTTCACCCTAGAGCTGAGAGCCGGATACTTACAATAGTGAGCCAAGCTTGACCCTAGAGCTGAGATCCGGATGCTTACAATAGTGAGCCAGGCTTCACCCTAAAGCGAGGGTCGGCAAAGTGACCGGGGAAGTGGTAATGGTGAAACTGTTTGGGGATGGTTAGGGTAATAACTTTAAATTTTACGTTAATTATGATGGCATAATGAAGCTTATCCGGTGCTAGTGTGATGTTGATGTGTGTTGCTGCGAGGCTGTTGAGTGCTGCTGTGTACACGGGAATACTCTTGGGTTAGGGATGGTGAATGTGGGTGCATGCACGGGGATACTGGATCTAAGAGTAATGTCAACAAGTGTGGGTATAAACACTAGCCTTTATTGGGATTATATTTGGCTCAGGGTTGAGATTTATCAAATCAGAGGATATTTTTTGTACATGTATAGAACATGGATTCTCCTGAAGAGTTAGGTAAGAACAACAAAGACTCGTATGTCAGGTGTTGACGGTGCGGGAAGCGAACTTTGTAACCTGACTGCTGATTCATTATTTAGGTTTGAATTGTTAGATTGCTAGACGGGGTTTTTCTCATGTAAGATAATGTGTCAGTGTATTTTTTTTAAGACTGAAAGCACCTGGTTCAGTTATGTCTGTTGTGGAGATGATCACCAATTCCAGGCACCGTCATTGGAATTTGTTCCCTTCTTTGATAATGAATTTAGTGGTTTTCCTCGTCACAAGGTGTCCATGTTTGTCCCGATAAATGACACATGCATTGTGATATGACTCCTACAAACGTACTTGTGTTACCGAATTCAAGAACCTAAGCTCAGTGACACCTCAACCATGAACTGTTTATCCCAACCTAAACATGGAATGATGTGTAGACAACCACTGCTGCTAATTGGCTGTAGATGTCAAGGTATAATAGTGTCATGAATGGTTTTTGTTGTGACATCTGCTACGCTAGTACCATTTCTCTTTAGCGTCTTGAGTACATGTCAATGTTGCTTGTTGGAATGATGATGTGTTGGTCTGAGTCATCGTCTTTGGGAGTGAATAGTATTTTCTGAAATGACTTACGAAATCATTATAACACGATTGCAAACAAACCACGGAATGGGTGGGGGTTGAACCCATGGCGAGTGAGACCTGGCCTGGAGTTTCAGGACTCACTTGCCGAGGGTTGAAACCTCACCCGCTCCGTAGTTTGGTAAGAGTTTCTGAAGCCTTTGGTTGCATTCTCGGGGGAATTTTGGCGAAAACTGTAGTGCTGAAAAGAGGTTAATAATGGTGTCACAATCCTCTTAAAAATCATATAAGCTCTCAAACAAGGAAGCGAGTCAAACCCCCTTTGTTTTGTCTGTTCTGATGGGAGAAGTGTATAATATTATCACTGTCAATGCTACCCGGAAGAATGGACCAAAATTCTACTTGCTAGTACATAAAAAGAAGCATTTAGCAAGAAACACATGCTTAGGCCTCCGTAATGTTATTCATAGAACTGTGGTGGAAAACATCAGAATGACTTTGTCTAGAGACAAAGAGCTTCGGTAGATTAACCTGTAAAAGCCTAACTTTCTGTTTGGAAGAGATTATAAACTCGATAAGCTGATCAAGGGAATCTAATGGAAGAACTGAAACCTTTGTTGAAGCAACGATTCGCTTCGAGATCAAACTTTTCCATGGATAATGAGAACATATGGTAAGCATAGGTAATTTATGTAATAGGGAAAGCAGGTGACGAAGAGACTCTCGAGGTGCGAACCTGAGTATCAGGTGAGCCAGGGTGGTGTGTTGGGGAGCAGGTGAGCCAGGGTGGTGTGTTGGGGAGCAGGTGAGCCAGGGTGGTGTGTTGGGGAGCAGGTGAGCTAGGATGGTGTGTTGGGGAGCAGGTGAGCCAGGGTGGTGTGTTGGGGAGCAGGTGAGCCAGGGTGGTGTGTTGGGGAGCAGGTGAGCCAGGGTGGTGTGTTGGGGAGCAGGTGAGCTAGGGTGGTGTGTTGGGGAGCAGGTGAGCTAGGGTGGTGTGTTGGGGAGCAGGTGAGCCAGGGTGGTGTGTTGGGGAGCAGGTGAGCCAGGGTGGTGTGTTGGGGAGCAGGTGAGCCAGGGTGGTGTGTTGGGGAGCAGGTGAGCCAGGGTGGTGTGTTGGGGAGCAGGTGAGCCAGGGTGGTGTGTTGGGGAGCAGGTGAGCCAGGGTGGTGTGTTGGGGAGCAGGTGAGCCAGGGTGGTGTGTTGGGGAGCAGGTGAGCCAGGGTGGTGTGTTGGGGAGCAGGTGAGCCAGGGTGGTGTGTTGGGGAGCAGGTGAGCCAGGGTGGTGTGTTGGGGAGCAGGTGAGCCAGGGTGGTGTGTTGGGGAGCAGGTGAGCCAGGGTGGTGTGTTGGGGAGCAGGTGAGCCAGGGTGGTGTGTTGGGGAGCAGGTGAGCCAGGGTGGTGTGTTGGGGAGCAGGTGAGCCAGGGTGGTGTGTTGGGGAGCAGGTGAGCCAGGGTGGTGTGTTGGGGAGCAGGTGAGCCAGGGTGGTGTGTTGGGGAGCAGGTGAGCTAGGGTGGTGTGTTGGGGAGCAGGTGAGCCAGGGTGGTGTGTTGGGGAGCAGGTGAGCCAGGGTGGTGTGTTGGGGAGCAGGTGAGCCAGGGTGGTGTGTTGGGGAGCAGGTGAGCCAGGGTGGTGTGTTGGGGAGCAGGTGAGCCAGGGTGGTGTGTTGGGGAACAGGTGAGCCAGGGATGTGTGCGTGTGTTTTTAGGGAGCAGGTGATCCAGGAATGTGTATGTGTGTTGGGGAGCAGGTGAGGCAGGGATGTGTATGTGTGTTGGGGAGCAGGTGAGGCAGGGATGTGTATGTGTGTTGGGGAGCAGGTGAGGCAGGGATGTGTGTGTGTGTTAGGGAGCAGGTGAGCCAGGGATGTGTGTGTGTTGGGAGCAAGTGAGCCAGAGATGTGTGTGTGTTGAGGAGCAGGTGAGCAAGGGATGTGTGGGTGTGTTGGGGAGTAGGTGAGCCAGGGATGTGTGCGTGTGTGTTGGGGAGCAAGTGAGCCAGGGATGTGTGGGTGTGTTGGGGAGTAGGTGAGCCAGGGATGTGTGTGTGTTTCTGGGGAGCAGGTGATCCAGGAATGTGTATGTGAGTTCGGGAGCAGGTGAGGCAGGGATGTGTATGTGTGTTGGTGAGCAGGTGAGCCAGGGATGTGTGTGTGTGTTGGGGAGCAGGTGAGGCAGGGATGTGTATATGTGTTGGGGAGCAGGTGAGGCAGGGATGTGTGTGTGTGTTAGGGAGCAGGTGAGCCAGGGATGTGTGTGTGTTGGGAGCAAGTGAGCCAGAGATGTGTGTGTGTTGGGGAGCAGGTGAGCCAGGGATGTGTGGGTGTGTTGGGGAGTAGGTGAGCCAGGGATGTGTGCGTGTGTGTTGGGGAGCAAGTGAGCCAGGGATGTGTGGGTGTGTTTGGGAGTAGGTGAGCCAGGGATGTGTGTGTGTTTCTGGGGAGCAGGTGATCCAGGAATGTGTATGTGAGTTCGGGAGCAGGTGAGGCAGGGATGTGTATGTGTGTTGGTGAGCAGGTGAGCCAGGGATGTGTGTGTGTGTTGGGGAGCAGGTGAGGCAGGGATGTGTATATGTGTTGGGGAGCAGGTGAGGCAGGGATGTGTGTGTGTGTTAGGGAGCAGGTGAGCCAGGGATGTGTGTGTGTGTTGGGGAGCAAGTGAGGCAGGGATGTGTGAGTGTGTGTGTTGGGGAGCAGGTGAGCCAGGGATGGTGTATGTGTGTGTGTGTGTATGTGTGTTGGGGAGCAGATGAGCCAGGGATGTGTGTGTGTGCGTGTGTTGGGGAGCAGGTGAGCCAGAGATGTGTGGGTGTGTTGCGAAGCAGGTGAGCCAGGGATGTGTGTGTGTGTGTTGGGAGCAGGTGAGCCAGGGATGTGTGTGTGTGTGTGTGTTGGGGAGCAGGTGAGCCAGGGATGTGTGTGTGTGTGTGTTGGGGAGCAGATGAGCCAGGGATGTGTGTGTGTGTGTGTGTGTGTGTGTGTGTGTGTGTGTGTGTGTGTGTGTGTGTGTGTGTGTGTTTTGGGGAGCAGGTGAGCCAGGGATGTGTGTGTGTGTGTGTTGGGGAGCAGATGAGCCAGGGATGTGTGGGTGTGTTAGGGAGCAGGTGAGCCAGGGATGTATGTGAGTGTGTGTGCTGGGGAGCAGGGGAGCCAGGGATGTGTGTGTGTGTGTGCTGGGGAGCAGGTGAGCCAGGGATGTATGTGTGTGTGTGTGTGTGTGTGTGTGTGTTGGGAGCAGGTGAGCCAGGGATGTGTGTGCGTGTGTGTGTTGGGGAGCAGATGAGCCAAGGATGTGTGTGTGCTGGGGAGCAGGTGAGCCAGGGATGTGTGTGTGTGTGTGTGTTGGGGAGCAGATGAGCCATGGATGTGTGGGTGTGTTGGGGAGCAGGTGAGCTAAGGATGTGTGGGTGTGTTGGGGAGCAGGTGAGCCAGGAATGTGTGTGTGTGTGTGTTGGGGAGCAGGTGAGCCAGGGATGTGTGTGTGTGTGTGTGTTGGGGAGCAAATGAGACAGGGATGTGTGTGTGTATGTGTGTGTGTGTGTATGTGTGTTGGGGAGCAGATGAGCCAGGGATGTGTGTGTGTGCGTGTGTTGGGGAGCAGGTGAGCCAGAGATGTGTGGGTGTGTTGCGAAGCAGGTGAGCCAGGGATGTGTGGGTGTATGTGTGTTGGGGAGCAGGTGAGCCAGGGATGTGTGGATGTGTTGGGGAGCAGGTGAGCCAATTATGTGTAGGTGTGTTGGGGAGCAGGTGAGCCAGGGATGTGTGTGTGTGTGTGTGTTGGGGAGCAGATGAGCCAGGGATGTGTGTGTGTATGTGTGTGTGTGTGTGTGTGTGTTGGGGAGCAGGTGAGCCAAGGATGTGTGTGTGTTGGGGAGCAGGTGATCCAGGGATGTATGTGTGTGTGTGTTGGGGAGCAGATGAGCCAGGGATGTGTGGGTGTGCTGGGGAGCAGGTGAGCTAAGGATGTGTGGGTGTGTTGGGGAGCAGGTGAGCCAGGAAAGTATGTGTGTGTGTGTGTGTGTGTGTGTGTTGGGGAGCAGGTGAGCCAGGGATGTGTGTGTGTGTGTGTGTGTGTTGGGGAGCAGGTGAGCCAGGGATTTGTGGATGTGTTGGGGAGCAGGTGAGCCAGGGATGTGTAGGTGTGTTGGGGAGCAGGTGAGCCAGGGATGTGTGTGTGTGTGTGTGTGTGTTGGGGAGCAGATGAGCCAGGAATGTGTGTGTGTATGTGTGTGTGTGTGTGCGTGTGTGTGTGTGTTTGTGTGTGTGTGTGTGTGTGTGTGTGTGTGTGTGTGTGTGTGTGTGTGTGTGTACGGGGATACTCTTGACGTGGGGATGGTGTGTGGGGGTGTACGGGGATACTCTTGAAGTGGGGATGGTGTGTGGGGGTGTACGGGGATACTCTTGACTTGGGGATGGTGTATGCGGGTGTACGGGAATACTCTTGACGTGGAGATGGTGTGTGAGGGTGTACGGGGATGCTCTTGACGTTGAGATGGTGAGTGGGGGTGCATGGGGATAGTCATGACGTGGGGATGGTGTGTGCGGGTGTACGGGAATACTCTTGACGTGGAGATGGTGAGTGGGGGGTGCATGGGGATACTCTTGACTTGGGGATGGTGTGTGGGGGTGTACGGGGATACTCTTGACTTAGGGGATGGTGTGTGGGGGTGTACGGGGACACTCTTGAAGTGGGGAAGGTGTGTGGGGGTGTACGGGGATACTCTTGACGTGGAGATGGTGAGTGGGGGGTGCATGGGGATTGTCATGACGTGGGGATGGTGTGTGGGGGTGTACGGGGATACTCTTGACTTAGGGATGGTGTGTGGGTGGTGTGCGGCGATACTCTTGAAGTAGATATGGTGTGTGGGGGTGTACGTGGATACTCTTGAAGTAGATATGGTGTGTGGGGTGTGTACGGGGATACTCTTGACGTGGGGATGGTATGTGGGGATGCACGGGGATAATCTTGAAGTGGGGATGGTGTGTGGGGGTGTACGGGGATACTCTTGAAGTGGGGATGGTGTGTGAGGGTGTACGGGGATACTCTTGAATTAGGGATGGTGTGTGGGGGTGTACGGGGATACTCTTGACGTGGGGATGGTGTGTGGGGGTGTACGGGGATACTCTTGATGTAAAGATGGTGTTTGGGGGTGTACGGGGATACTCTTGAAGTAGGGATGGTGTGTGGGGGTGTACGGGGATACTCTTGACGTGGGGATGGTGTGCTTGGGTGTACGGGGATACTCTTGATGTAAAGATGGTGTGTGGGGGTGTACAAGGATACTCTTGAAGTATGGATGGTGTGTGGGGGTGTACGGGGATACTCTTGACGTGGGGATGGTGTGCTTGGGTGTACGGAGATACTCTTGACGTGGGGATGGTGTGCGGGGGTGTACGGGGATACTCTTGACGTGGGGATTGTGTGTGGAGGTGTACGGGGATACTCTTGACTTGGAGATGGTGTGTGGGGGTGTACGGGGATACTCTTGAAGTAAGGATAGTGTGTGGCGGTGTACGGGGATACTCTTGACGTGGGGATGGTGTGTGGGGGTGTACGGGGATACTCATGAAGTGGGGATGGTGTGTGGGGGTGTACGGGGATACTCTTGACGCGGGGATGGTGTATGGAGGTGTACGGGGATACTCTTGACGTGGGGATGGTGTGTGATGGTGTACGGAGATACTATTAACTTGGGGATGGTGTGTGGGGGTATACAGGGATACTCTTGGCGTGGGTATGGTGTGTGGGGGTGTACGGGGATACTCTTGACGTGGGGATGGTGTGTGGGGGTGTAAGGGGATACTCTTGAAGTGGGAATGGTGTGTGGGGGTGTACGGGGATACTCTTTACGTGGGGATGGTGTTTGGGGGTGTACGGGGATACTCTTGATGTGGAGATGGTGTGTGGGGGTGTACGGGGATACTCTTGAGGTGGGGATGGTGTGTAGGGGTGTACGGAGATACTCTTGAAGTGGGGATGGTGTGTGGGGGTGTACGGGGATACTCTTGAATGGGGATGGTGTGTGGGGGTGTACGTGGATACTCTTGACGTGGGGATGGTGTGTGGGGGTGTACGGGGATACTCTTGAAGCGGGGATGGTGTGTGTGGGGGTGTACGGGGTTACTCTTGACGTGGGGATGGTGTGTGGGGGGTGTACGGGGATACTCTTGACTTGGGGATGGTATGTGCGGGTGTACGGGGATACTCTTGACGTGGGGATGGTGTGTGGAGGTGTACGGGGATACTCTTGACGTGGGGATGGTGTGTGGAGGTGTACGGGGATACTCTTGACGTGGGGCTGGTGTGTGGAGGTGTACGGGGATACTCTTGACGTGTGGATGGTGTGCGAGGGTGTACGGGGATACTCTTGACGTGGGGATGGTGTATGGAGGTGTACGGGGATACTCTTGACGTGAGGATGGTGTGTGGGGGTGTACGAGGATACTCTTGACGTGGGGATGGTGTGTGGGGGTGTACGGGGATACTCTTGACGTGGGGATGGTGTGTGGGGGTGTACGGGGATACTCTTGACTTGGGGATGGTGTATGCGAGTGTACGGGAATACTCTTGACGTGGAGATGGTGTGTGAGGGTGTACGGGGATACTCTTGACGCGGGGATGGTGTATGGAGGTGTACGGGGATACTCTTGACGTGGGGATGGTGTGTGGGGGTGTACGGGGATACTATTAACTTGGGGATGGTGTGTGGGGTATACAGGGATACTCTTGGCGTGGGTATGGTGTGTGGGGGTGTATGGGGATACTCTTGACGTGGGGATGGTGTGTGGGGGGTGTGCGGGGATACTCTTGACGTGGAGATGGTGAGTGAGGGGTGCATGGGGATTGTCATGACGTGGGGATGGTGTGTGCGGGTGCACGGGGATACTCTTGAGTTAGGGATGGTGTGTGGGGGTGTGCGGCGATACTCTTGAAGTAGATATGGTGTGTGGGGGTGTACGGGGATACTCTTGAAGTGGGAATGGTGTGTGGGGGTGTACGGGGATACTCTTTACGTGGGGATGGTGTTTGGGGGTGTACGGGGATACTCTTTACGTGGGGATGGTGTTTGGGGGTGTACGGGGATACTCTTGATGTGGAGATGGTGTGTGGGGGTGTACGGGGATACTCTTGAGGTGTGGATGGTGTGTACGGGTGTACGGGGATACTCTTGAAGTGGGGATGGTGTGTGGGGGTGTACGGGGATACTCTTGAATGGGGATGGTGTGTGCGGGTGTACGTGGACACTCTTGACGTGGGGATGGTGTGTGGGGGTGTACGGGGATACTCTTGAAGCGGGGATGGTGTGTGTGGGGGTGTACGGGGTTACTCTTTACGTGGGGATGGTGTGTGGGGGGTGTACGGGGATACTCTTGACTTGGGGATGGTATGTACGGGTGTACGGGGATACTCTTGACGTGGGGATGGTGTGTGGAGGTGTACGGGGATACTCTTGACGTGGGGATGGTGTGTAGAGTTGTACGGGGATACTCTTGACGTGGGGCTGGTGTGTGGAGGTGTACGGGGATATTCTTGACGTGTGGATGGTTTGTGAGGGTGTACGGGGATACTCTTGACGTGGGGATGGTGTACGGGTATGCTCTTGAAGTGGGGATGGTGTGTGGGGGTGTACGGGGATACTCTTGACGTGGGGATGGTGTGTGGAGGTGTACGGGGATACTCTTGACGTGAGGATGGTGTGTGGGGGTGTACGAGGATACTCTTGACGTGGGGATGGTGTGTGGGGGTGTACGGGGATACTCTTGACGTGGGGATGGTGTGTGGGGGTGTACGGGGATACTCTTGACGTGGGGATGGTGTGTGGGGGTGTACGGGAATACTCTTGACGTGGGGATGGTGTGTGGGGGTGTACGGGGATACTCTTGACGTGGGGATGGTGTTTGAGGGTGTACGGGGATACTCTTGACGTGGGGATGGTGTGTGGAGGCGTACGGGGATACTCTTGACGTGGGGATGGTGTGTGGGGGTGTACGGGGATACTCTTGACTTGGGGATGGTGTGTGGGGGAGTACGGGGATACTCTTGACGTGGGGATGGCGTGTGGGGGTGTACGGGCATACTCTTGACGTGGGGATGGTGTGTGGGGGTGTTCCGGGATACTCTTGACGTGGGGATGGTGTGTGGAGGTGTACGGGGATACTCTTGACGTGGGGATGGTGTGTGGGGGTGTACGGGGATTCTCTTGACGTGGGGATGGTGTGTGGAGGTGTACGGGGATACTCTTGACGTGGGGATGATGTGTGGAGGTGTACGGGGTGACTCTTGACGTGGGGATGGTGCGTGGAGGTGTACGGGGATACTCTTGACGTGGGGATGGTGCGTGGAGGTGTACGGGGATACTCTTGACGTGGGGATGGTGTGTGGAGGTGTACGGGGATACTCTTGACGTATGGATGGTGCGTGGAGGTGTACGGGGATACTCTTGACTTGGGGATGGTGTGTGGAGGTGTACGGGGATACTCTTGACGTGGGGATGGTGCGTGGAGGTGTACGGGGATACTCTTGACGTGGGGATGGTGTGTGGAGGTGTACGGGGATACTCTTGACGTGGGGATGGTGTGTGGAGGTGTACGGGGTGACTCTTGACGTGGGGATGGTGCGTGGAGGTGTACGGGGATACTCTTGACGTGGGGATGGTGCGTGGAGGTGTACGGGGATACTCTTGACGTGGGGATGGTGTGTGGAGGTGTACGGGGATACTCTTGACGTGGGGATGGTGCGTGGAGGTGTACGGGGATACTCTTGACGTGGGGATGGTGTGTGGAGGTGTACGGGGATACTCTTGACGTGGGGATGGTGTGTGGAGGTGTACGGGGATACTCTTGACGTGGGGATGGTGCGTGGAGGTGTACGGGGATACTCTTGACGTGGGGATGGTGAGTGGAGGTGTACGGGGATACTCTTGACGTGGGGATGGTGATGACAGCACAAGTACAGGAGCTTCTTAACGCATGATTGATGACCAATATCGTGAGTGACTTGGCATCTGACGAATGGTAATTGATGGAGATGGTAATGGATTATTGGTGATAATTGATAATTAATGGAGATAACGGTGACGATGACGAACACTCTGGAAATGACGACGATAATGGATGTTAAGATATTTCGGTAAAGAGGAAATACCTGTCATTAAATAAATTACCTTCTATATTGTATCATTGCCTTCAACATTAGTTTTATTTGTGCGTATAACCACCGGCTTTATTTACATTGCTGGGCTAAGGATGGGAAAGTCAGATTCTGGCTCCTGGGTTCACCTCGTGAACATTTGATGGACGAACGTTGGTTAGCTGTGTTGTATCTGGTGTTGGACGAGTCTGGTAGTTTATGCTTGAAGATACCCAAAGGATGTAGGAGGTATGAAAATTCCAATTTTGGGGGGAAGAAAAAAGCTTATAAGATTGTAAAGAATTTAGAATAGAATATAAATGAGAAAAGAAAACTGATAAATGTTGAACACTCGCTAGTGAACATTAAAATGGTATAAAATACCGACAGGTTGTGAGGTAAGACACATATGCAAAAGTTAGGTATCTTTATTTCGAAATAAAGATACCTAACTGTTGCATATGTGTCTTACCTAACAACACTCGCTAGTATTAGTTTCACGAGTTGTAGCGAATCCTTAAAATACATTTTCGTACGGTTTTATTCCAGAGTCGGTCATAAACTCAGGTTCATATAGATGAATGGTTCAGAGAACCGACAAGTTGATAAATTAGACACATATACAGCACTTGGGTATCTTTACTGAGGAAATGTTTCGCCACACAGTGGCTTCATCAGTCCGTACAAAGGAGGATAGAGAAGAACAGGAGGAGTTTGAGGTAATCAGTCCCTCAGCCTTGAGCCGATGTAGGCAGTCCATCATTCTTGAAAAGAATACAGCATATGTGCGAAGTAGCTTATATACCGTAGGCAGGAGAGGTGCAGCAGTCGTAGGTGGTGTCACGGTATATAAGCTACTGCTTCGCACATATTCTGTATTCTTCTCAAGGTTGATGAAATGACCACATCGACTCAAGGCTGAGGGACTGATTACCTCAAATTCCTCCTGTTCTTCACCATTCTCCTTTGTATGGACTGATGAAGCCACTGTGTGGCGAAACATTTCCTCAATAAAGATACCCGAGTGTTGCACATGTGTCTAATTTATCAACTCAAGTTCAACGTCCTTCTCCAAGGTTTTGATTTACGACTCCAGAACGCCCCTGACAACCGGCTCTAGATTTTCAACGTAAGTGAACTTTAACTAGGGAAGAGAATCATAGAATTATCGGCATGTGCCGCTGCCTTCTAATCAGTTTCATATAGACAGATCTCAAATTTGGTTTCCATGAGAAAATTTAAGAAAACCTTATCTAATTGACTTCCAACATTGAAGGGAGATGTTGCAACTAACAGACTTCTGTGTGAGTGTTCAGTATTGGTGTGGGTCTGCCTGGCATGGGCCAGTAGGCCTGCTAACTTTAGTGGGTATGGTGATACCCACTAGAGGTATGTAAATGGCATATGTTTGCAATGCTCAAGCCATTAATGAATGAAGACTCTACAAGTGGATTCTTCAGTCCTAAATGTGCTGTTAGGACTGAGGAAGTCACTCGTAGCTAAACGTTTCCTTAATAAAGACTGATGGAGTCTGTACAGTGCCTGGAGAATGCATCATTTAGTTGGCTTCAAACTTGTGTATTTTCTAAAAGGAACTTTTGCATTGATTTGGGGTTATACAAATTTTAATTTGGCATGAAAAAAGGACAATGATTTTGCGTTGTATAAATTTTAACTTGACAGTCTTATAAAACAAAAAGATTTCCCTTCCCCCCCCCCAAACAAAAAATGGACAGTAGATTTTTTGACTGATTTGAAAAAACCTTAGATATATGTGTATCTTATATAGAGAAATATCTGGGTTGATTTTCTGCTGTGATGATGTCTGCCATTTATATTGAAGAATCTCGGGAAAACTGAAATACCGATCTTCATATAATAATATATGAATTGATCGTCCGATAGACTTCAACCCTTCAAAGCCGATAACTTTAAAGTTATTGGTTTCTGAGAATTATTAAATACCTCTCCTGACTGGTTTTGGACTTTCAGAGTTCGTGAGTCTCAGTAGATAATTCGAACTGCTGTTGGGCAGTTTAGGCGCTAAATTTGGCAATATTTGCGACTAAACTGGGAGATTACTTTTCGTGTGATAACTTGTGTAATCTTCTTCTTGGCTTCACAGCTTCATTGCTGAAGTTTAATTTCACTGTATACAAACTTTTGCGTCACTTTGTACCATTCGTCTTGTTAAGTAAAAGTATACTTGTGCATCTAATGCGACATTTTTTTATTGTGGCAACGTTTCGCTTTCCAGGAGTTTGTCAAGCCGGCTTGAAAAAACTTCTGGAGAGCGAAATGTTGGCACGATAAGAATGTCGCATTAGTTAAACATGTGTCCTTTTACTTAACATATTGTCGGTAATTCTACCAACATTATTATGCTATTCGTCTTGCGTTAACGGTAGGGTAGACGACCAAGCTTATAAGGCAAGGAGATACCTATCCTCGGATCGTTCAGCAAGGGAACTCGACCAGCCTTGTTGTTGTTGTTGGTGGGATGACGGGTGCACCTTCCCACAGCGGTGACGGTGACTGATACAGCTGTCCCTCGCTTCTCTAGATAACAATCATGATGTAATAGTTTCATTTGCAGGTTCCGTCCGGTTTCTTGGTGGTGTGTCAGCTCCCTTGAGTGTCGCTTCTTGTACCAGCCTGGTGGCTCTTTTATTTTTCTAACACGGCCACGGAATGCTCTCTCTCTCTCTCTCTCTCTCTCTCTCTCTCTCTCTCTCTCTCTCTCTCTCTCTCTCTCTCTCTGTCTCTCTCTCTGTCTCTCTCTCTGTCTCTGTCTCTCTCTCTCTCTCTCTCTCTCTCTCTCTCTCTCTCTCTCTCTCTCTCTCTCTCTCTCTCTCTCTCTCTCTCTCTCTCTCTCTCTCTCTCTCTCTCTCTCTCTCTCTCTCTCTCTCTCTCTCTCTCTCTCTCTCTCTCTCTCTCTCTCTCTCTCTCTCTCTCTCTCTCTCTCTCTCTCTCTCTCTCTCTCTCTCTCTCTCTCTCTCTCTCTCTCTATATATATATATATATATATATATATATATATATATATATATATATATATATATATATATGTATGTATATATATATGTGTATATATATATGTATATGTATATATGTATATATGTATATATATATATATATATATATATATATATATAACGTCGTGCGGAATACGTAAACTTGCGATTTGTGCTTAAATAGCAACGCTCTTCTTGTCGAATAAGACAAGTGAAAACTTGTGCATTCAGTAGTTTCGCAAAAGTCATTCTGAACCTATTGAAAAAATATATTTCATTGTGCTTGTTTTTTATTAAATTGTTATTATTATTATTATTTATTATTAAAGATTCGCCGGTATTCTCCCGGCCCGGGCCTTTTCCAAGTGGTGGCCCGGCCTTGGCTCCCTCTTTAGGGAGTGTCTGAGACCTAAGTCTCCCATGGGAAGAGGCACAAGTACCTCCTCATCTTTGGGACCAACTGTCCCCAGGCCTAGCCACAAGCTAGGCCTCTCTGGTCTGCCATCCCCGCCCCTAGGGGTCTAATGGGAATGACAGTCTTGTGAGCTACAAGCTCCGGCTCAGGCACCTACCATACCCTAGAAGGGTTAGGCATGGTATCGATGATTAAATTGTTGTTAACTTACCTAAAATATATTTAGTTGGTATAGGTTAAATTAAATTGCGTTTGTTATAATAAGGTTATGTAAGTTTTCTAATTTTTGGGGGGTAAAAAATTATTAATTTTTAAATTAACGTTAATGAAAAAAATATATCTTTAAACGTATAAGAGAAAATTTTAGAAAAGACTTAATTTTAAATGAGTTCTTGCTAATTGACCAGTTTTACCTATTCGGCACGACATACCATAAAGTACCATAAAGCTCTTGGAGAAGGAAGAGAGTGGACCTAGTGACAGCCAGCGAAGAGGCGGGGCCAGGAGCTACGAATCAACCCCAGCATAAATATATATATATATATATATATATATATATATATATATATATATATATATATATATATATATATATATATATATATATATATATATATATATATATATATATATATATATATATATATATATATATATATATATATATATATATATATATATATATACATATATATATATATATATATATATATATATATATATATATATATATATATATATATATATATATATATATATATATATATATATATATATATATATATATATATATATATATATTTATATATATATATATATATATATATATATATATATATATATGTCGTGCCGAATATGTAAAACTGGTCAATTAGCAATAACTCATTTAAAATTAAGTCCTTTCTGAAATTTTCTCTTATACGTTTAAAGATATATTTTTTTCATTAATGTTAATGTAAAAATTTATAATTTTGCTCCAAAAGAATCTTAGAAAACTTACCTAACCTTATTATAACAAAATCAATTTATTTTAGCCTAACCCAACTAAATATATTTTAGATTTGTTTACAATAATTTAATACTAAACAATCACAGTGAAATATATTTTTTTCGTTAGGTTAAGAATATTTTTGGCGAAATTATTGCATACACAAATTTTCGCTTGTCCTATATGGCAAGATGAGCGTTGCTATTTAAGCCAAGATCGCAAGTTCTGCCTATTCGGCACGACATATATATATATATATATATATATATATATATATATATATATATATATATATATATATATATATATATACATGTGCAGAAAAACCCAAAATGAATACAATGGTACAATGTATTAAAGATCATGAATTTCCTCCAGCTCCTCCGAAGCCGGACGCGAGCCAAGTACGCAGCAAGCATTTTCCCTCTGGATGGCTATGCTGAGGTGCTGGAACATGAAAGTGGCTGCCCTTGAGTCCCTGGTGGTGTTGATGAGTCTGCAACCCAATTCTTTGAGGAAACGTGTGGCATTTTTTCCCCATGATCCCAAGGTCTCTGATCCCACTGGGACAAATTGATACTGTTGGCTTATGTCCCTGTACTTGCTGATCTTGTACTCCTCCCTGTGGTCAGCAGCTCCTCCCTGTCGCCCAACACTGTGATGGATGTAGGTGTCAGCCAGTGTGGACACACAGGTATAGTCCCATGCTAAGAGCTTGCCATTCTTCCAAGGATAGACGGTGATCCCGTCGGGGCGGTTTGCTGGGTTGTGGATATTGTTGGCTGCTAGTGATCGGGGCTCCCTCTCGGCTGGGCATCCAGCTGTAGCAAGGGTTCTCTTTATGATGTTGTTGACGTCATTGTGCCTTGCATGCCAGCCCTTGGTTTTGGAACAGTTAAGACCATGTAGACCGTATTGGTCTGCTTGTGCTTCACTGCAAATACACATATATTCTGTGTGAATTGGGGCAGCAAGGCGCAGAGCCACTGCAATAGAGTCGAGGCGCATTCCCATTGCCGATATGAGAACTATTTAGAGGAAGTTCCCGGAGTGATGTGCGCTCACAGCCTGGAGACGGGCAGTCTCCCTGTCTGATGTTGCAGCCCTGAGAATGTTGTCAAGCACCTTTTCAGCTATCTGGCCATCCCAGCTTGACTGTTTGTGAGCCAGTGCTGCACTAGGGTTTAGTGCTGGAGCAGCAAGAGTCTCCCATTCAGTGATGGCACTGGCATAGCTAGGGTCCTGTATTCCTGCTGAATCACTGAGGTTATCAGGAAGAATTTGTCTTATCAACTCGTTTGATGCTATGGAAGAGGACAGGAAAGCTGGTAGAGCAATCTGGGAGGATCTGCGTACTCCTACCCCCCCTCCCAAGCCTGACCGGAAGTGAGGCTTACAACCACTGTCCATCGTCAAGGGAAAGATTCAGTACACTCTCTAGTATGGTCTTTAGGAGAGAGTCATATTCCTTGAGTTTTGGACTGCTGAAGGTTTGGGAGCATCTCAGAAAATAGGTAAGTTTTGGGATTGACAGGCACGTGGTGAGTAGGTAGAAGACATCATATGTGCCAATGTCTTTCATCCTGCTTTCCATCGTCCGGAGGTCTGAGACTTTTTTTTCTAGGATCAGATCGATGGCATTGGACCCAAGAGGAGCACCGAGGAGAGTGCTATTGGCTGGATCAATGGCTCGTGCTCCTGGTAAAACGGCGCTAATATTCTGGATCATCTGTTGATTGGTAGAAACTATTTCACATTTGGTGTGGTTTAAAGAAAGGCCCAGGCTTTCTCCCATGTCTTTAATTTTACTGATGTCCTCCAGGAGAGATTCTGTTGTGCCAGCTAGGGTACCATCATCCAGGAACCATATATGTATATATATATATATTTATTTATTTATTTATTTATGCTGGGGTCGATTCGTAGCTCCTCTCCCTGCCTCTTCGCTGGCTGTCACTAGGTCCATTCTCTTCCTTCTCCAAGAGCTTTATGGTACTTCTCTGTAAAGCTATGAATGGATCCTGCCTCCGTTACATCACTCTCCAGATTTTTCCACTTCCTGACAACTCTGTTACTGAAGAAATACTTTCTAACATCCCTGTGACTCATCTGAGTTTTCAGCTTCCAGTCGTGATCAGTTGTTGCTGTTTCCAGTCTGCGTACTCACCTAATTGTGGGTGCAGGGGTCGAGTCATAGCTCCTCTGTGTGTGTGTGTGTGCGTATGTGTGTGTGTGTATGTGTGTGTGTGTGTGTGTGTGTGTGTGTGTGTGTGTGTGTGTATGTGTGTGTGTGTGTGTGTGTGTGCGTATGTGTGTGTGTGTATGTGTGTGTGTGTGTGTGTGTGTGTGTGTATGTGTGTATGTGTGTGTGTGTGTGTTTGTGTGTGTGTATGTGTGTGTGTGTGTGTGTGTGTGTGTGTGTGTGTGTGTGTGTGTGTGTGTGTGATAAAGTGATTATTCTTGTATTCTTCACTCCTCAAAGTAATGTTAAGTATGTTAATTAAGTAAGTTACTTATCATTACAGCCGAGGTGCTTCAGAATTTCTCTCGTTATCATCTAAATTTTATCTTTACTGTACAATTGCGCTTTCCAGTTTCCTTCACTGTTAGATTTATGTTAGTTTCCTTTGTTGTAGTTTCAGCTTGTGTTTAATCTCTGCCAGAGGGAGGCCATGATTGTTGCTTTCCGCTCTCTCTCTCTCTCTCTCTCTCTCTCTCTCTCTCTCTCTCTCTCTCTCTCTCTCTCTCTCTCTCTCTCTCTCTCTCTCTCTCTCTCTCTCTGTCCTGGGCACCATTGTTGAGGGTTCTCGCCGCTGTGTAACTTCGGTTTTGCAGTGGCAACATTGCAACATTTTCCTCTTCTTCCTGTTCCTGTGAAGATGTGTGTAAGCACATGAAAGCGCTCAGTTTTTATTTCCTATCTTTACTCTGGTATTTTTTTTTCATATAAATATGTCGTGCCGAATAGGTAAAATTTGGAATTTTAGCTTAAATAGCAACGCTGTTCTTGCCGAATAAGGCAAGCGAAAACTTGTGTATGCAAGAGAAAGATGCACCTCTCAGCATATGCACTGAGAAAGATGCACCTCTCAGCATATGCACTGAGAAAGATGCACCTCTCAGCATATGCACTGAGAAAGATGCACCTCTCAGCATATGCACTGAGAAAGATGCACCTCTCAGCATATGCACTGAGAAAGACGCACCTTTTGGTGTAAGTATCCTGTATGTAGCCTTGTTCAGGCCTTATTGGGAGGGTTAATTTCCCGGATGCCTCGTCCATCCCCTGAGGTCAGGGAGGGGAGGAACCACACTCAGGGACACTGAAGTCAGGGAGGGGAGGAACCACACTCAGGGACACTGAGGTCAGGGAGGGGAGGAACCACACTCAGGGACACTGAGGTCAGGGAGGGGAGGAACCACACTCAGGGACACTGAGGTCAGGGAGGGGAGGAACCACACTCAGGGACACTGAGGTCAGGGAGGGGAGGAACCACACTCAGGGACACTGAGGTCAGGGAGGGGAGGAACCACACTCAGGGACACTGAGGTCAGGGAGGGGAGGAACCACACTCAGGGACACTGAGGTCAGGGAGGGGAGGAACCACACTCAGGGACACTGAGGTCAGGGAGGGGAGGTATCACACTCAGGGACACTGAGGTCAGGGAGGGGAGGAACCACACTCAGGGACACTGAGGTCAGGGAGGGGAGGAACCACACTCAGGGACACTGAGGTCAGGGAGGGGAGGAACCACACTCAGGGACACTGAGGTCAGGGAGGGGAGGAACCACACTCAGGGACACTGAGGTCAGGGAGGGGAGGTACCACACTCAGGGACACTGAGGTCAGGGAGGGGAGGAACCACACTCAGGGACACTGAGGTCAGGGAGGGGAGGAACCACACTCAGGGACACTGAGGTCAGGGAGGGAAAGTACCACCCTCAGTGGCACTGAGGTCAGGGAGTGGAGGTACCACACTATTGTGACCCCTGAATGGGTCACAATGTATATAATGTATATTACCTGTTCATATAATTTAATATTGCTGATATCTGCGATATTAGCTAAATAGTAAATATATTGCTTTATATTATTATTTGCCTTAGTTATATTATTAGGTAGGATGTAACATTTACACCTTATTCAGTGCTCATTGATCGAGAGTGTTAAGTAGCTGCCGCATTGTTTAACTACTGTAACTACCGCTCCGCTTGTTTTGCTGCCGGCTGATTTGTAGTTGCTGGGCAGCAACAATCCATGGAGAGTCACGTGATCAGGGTGGGGTGATCACACCTCACCTGGGTGAGGAGACTGCCTTGCCTCTGGCAAGCTTTTTCTCTCTGTTTGATGGTGATTCCAACAACACCTCCCTATCCAGCTCTCCCTTGCTGGCCCTTGTTGGAACATCATCTTTGTCTCTCTCTCTTGTTGTTAGTTCTGTGTAACTCTGTTCACAGAGCATAGTCTAGACTTAGTGATTTTCGGCGTTTTACTGAGGTTGTGTGTCATGCTGACACTCTGAGCAACTCAGGTCCTGAGCTGTAGCTTCTGACCTAATTTGTACTTGTATGTGTGCACCGTCACAGTCGGGGATTTTCTTATGCTGAACTTAGATTCAGTAGTATGGGAGTTTGTGTGACTTGTGGAGGATCTGCAGATGGTCCCTACTTAGGGTCTTTATGTTATCTCCTTGTTCCTGATTCTGTGTTGCTGCTGCTTGTTATATTGCTGTTCGGCGAATCGGTCATTTTACTGTTCAAGCAAGCTGTTCTGATTGCTAGGTTGGTCAAAAAGTTAGTTTATGTGAGGACTTTTAGTCAGTCACTGGTTAAGTCGAGTCGAGTCTTGAGACATAGCGAACTACTTAGAGCACTTACACACATACTCACTTGTATATATTAGTATTATGTTCTTAAATGCCTACGATGTACCGGACGGTACTTAAAAGCCATAAAGATATATGTGCCTTCAGCACAATACTACTGTACACGAGAGAAGTGTAGCAACTTGTATCCTATATTATATTAAAGTGATTACTTTGATTTACTTTGATATTGTCCACCTAGACAACTTTATTAATAAACTTCTTAAATTTTATTTTCTTTAGTTAGTAACCTACCAGTTGTAATCCTGAAACGCTATTGAATCTTACTATTATATTCTAATGGATAATTGGACCAGGATACTGACTACTTGTTACAAAAACCCAGTAACAGGCTGGATGATAGAGGGGCAGACCTTTCTAGTATTCACTGGAGATCTCTATCATTACTAGATATCGCGTTTTTTGTAGCACAACCTTCAGGGACACTGAGGTCATGGAGGGGAGGTACCACCTTCAGGGACACTGAGGTCAGGGAGGGGAGGTACCACCTTCAGGGACACTGAGGTCAGGGAGGGGAGGTACCACCTTCAGGGACACTGAGGTCAGGGAGGGGAGGTACCACCTTCAGGGACACTGAGGTCATGGAGGGGAGGAACCACCTTCAGGGACACTGAGGTCAGGGAGGGGAGGTACCACCTTCAGGGACACTGAGGTCATGGAGGGGAGGTACCACCTTCAGGGACACTGAGGTCATGGAGGGGAGGTACCACCTTCAGGGACACTGAGGTCATGGAGGGGAGGTACCACCTTCAGGGACACTGAGGTCAGGGAGGGGAGGTACCACCTTCAGGGACACTGAGGTCATGGAGGGGAGGTACCACCTTCAGGGACACTGAGGTCATGGAGGGGAGGTACCACCTTCAGGGACACTGTGGTCATGGAGGGGAGGTACCACCTTCAGGGACACTGAGGTCATGGAGGGGAGGTACCACCTTCAGGGACACTGAGGTCAGGGAGGGGAGGTACCACCTTCAGGGACACTGAGGTCATGGAGGGGAGGTACCACCTTCAGGGACACTGAGGTCAGGGAGGGGAGGTACCACCTTCAGGGACACTGAGGTCAGGGAGGGGAGGTACCACCTTCAGGGACACTGAGGTCATGGAGGGGAGGTACCACCTTCAGGGACACTGAGGTCATGGAGGGGAGGTACCACCTTCAGGGACACTGAGGTCATGGAGGGGAGGTACCACCTTCAGGGACACTGAGGTCAGGGAGGGGAGATACCACCTTCAGGGACACTGAGGTCATGGAGGGGTGGTACCACCTTCAGGGACACTGAGGTCATGGAGGGGAGGTACCACCTTCAGGGACACTGAGGTCAGGGAGGGGAGGTACCACCTTCAGGGACACTGAGGTCATGGAGGGGAGGTACCACCTTCAGGGACACTGAGGTCATGGAGGGGAGGTACCACCTTCAGGGACACTGAGGTCATGGAGGGGAGGTACCACCTTCAGGGACACTGAGGTCATGGAGGGGAGGTACCACCTTCAGGGACACTGAGGTCAGGGAGGGGAGGTACCACCTTCAGGGACACTGAGGTCATGGAGGGGAGGTACCACCTTCAGGGACACTGAGGTCAGGGAGGGGAGGTACCACCTTCAGGGACACTGAGGTCATGGAGGGGAGGTACCACCTTCAGGGACACTGAGGTCAGGGAGGGGAGGTACCACCTTCAGGGACACTGAGGTCAGGGAGGGGAGGTACCACCTTCAGGGACACTGAGGTCATGGAGGGGAGGTACCACCTTCAGGGACACTGAGGTCAGGGAGGGGAGGTACCACCTTCAGGGACACTGAGGTCATGGAGGGGAGGTACCACCTTCAGGGACACTGAGGTCAGGGAGGGGAGGTACCACCTTCAGGGACACTGAGGTCAGGGAGGGGAGGTACCACCTTCAGGGACACTGAGGTCATGGAGGGGAGGTACCACCTTCAGGGACACTGAGGTCAGGGAGGGGAGGTACCACCTTCAGGGACACTGAGGTCAGGGAGGGGAGGTACCACCTTCAGGGACACTGAGGTCAGGGAGGGGAGGTACCACCTTCAGGGACACTGAGGTCAGGGAGGGGAGGTACCACCTTCAGGGACACTGAGGTCAGGGAGGGGAGGTACCACCTTCAGGGACACTGAGGTCAGGGAGGGGAGGTACCACCTTCAGGGACACTGAGGTCAGGGAGGGGAGGTACCACCTTCAGGGACACTGAGGTCATGGAGGGGAGGTACCACCTTCAGGGACACTGAGGTCATGGAGGGGAGGTACCACCTTCAGGGACACTGAGGTCAGGGAGGGGAGGTACCACCTTCAGGGACACTGAGGTCATGGAGGGGAGGTACCACCTTCAGGGACACTGAGGTCAGGGAGGGGAGGTACCACCTTCAGGGACACTGAGGTCAGGGAGGGGAGGTACCACCTTCAGGGACACTGAGGTCAGGGAGGGGAGGTACCACCTTCAGGGACACTGAGGTCAGGGAGGGGAGGTACCACCTTCAGGGACACTGAGGTCATTGAGGGGAGGTACCACCTTCAGGGACACTGAGGTCATGGAGGGGAGGTACCACCTTCAGGGACACTGAGGTCATGGAGGGGAGGTACCACCTTCAGGGACACTGAGGTCAGGGAGGGGAGGTACCACCTTCAGGGACACTGAGGTCAGGGAGGGGAGGTACCACCTTCAGGGACACTGAGGTCATGGAGGGGAGGTACCACCTTCAGGGACACTGAGGTCATGGAGGGGAGGTACCACCTTCAGGGACACTGAGGTCAGGGAGGGGAGGTACCACCTTCAGGGACACTGAGGTCAGGGAGGGGAGGTACCACCTTCAGGGACACTGAGGTCAGGGAGGGGAGGTACCACCTTCAGGGACACTGAGGTCATGGGAGGGGAGGTACCACCTTCAGGGACACTGAGGTCAGGGAGGGGAGGTACCACCTTCAGGGACACTGAGGTCATGGAGGGGAGGTACCACCTTCAGGGACACTGAGGTCATGGAGGGGAGGTACCACCTTCAGGGACACTGAGGTCAGGGAGGGGAGGTACCACCTTCAGGGACACTGAGGTCATGGAGGGGAGGTACCACCTTCAGGGACACTGAGGTCAGGGAGGGGAGGTACCACCTTCAGGGACACTGAGGTCATGGAGGGGAGGTACCACCTTCAGGGACACTGAGGTCAGGGAGGGGAGGTACCACCTTCAGGGACACTGAGGTCAGGGAGGGGAGGTACCACCTTCAGGGACACTGAGGTCATGGAGGGGAGGTACCACCTTCAGGGACACTGAGGTCAGGGAGGGGAGGTACCACCTTCAGGGACACTGAGGTCAGGGAGGGGAGGTACCACCTTCAGGGACACTGAGGTCATGGAGGGGAGGTACCACCTTCAGGGACACTGAGGTCAGGGAGGGGAGGTACCACCTTCAGGGACACTGAGGTCAGGGAGGGGAGGTACCACCTTCAGGGACACTGAGGTCAGGGAGGGGAGGTACCACCTTCAGGGACACTGAGGTCATGGAGGGGAGGTACCACCTTCAGGGACACTGAGGTCATGGAGGGGAGGTACCACCTTCAGGGACACTGAGGTCAGGGAGGGGAGGTACCACCTTCAGGGACACTGAGGTCATGGAGGGGAGGTACCACCTTCAGGGACACTGAGGTCAGGGAGGGGAGGTACCACCTTCAGGGACACTGAGGTCAGGGAGGGGAGGTACCACCTTCAGGGACACTGAGGTCAGGAGGGGAGGTACCACCTTCAGGGACACTGAGGTCATGGAGGGGAGGTACCACCTTCAGGGACACTGAGGTCATTGAGGGGAGGTACCACCTTCAGGGACACTGAGGTCATGGAGGGGAGGTACCACCTTCAGGGACACTGAGGTCATGGAGGGGAGGTACCACCTTCAGGGACACTGAGGTCATGGAGGGGAGGTACCACCTTCAGGGACACTGAGGTCATGGAGGGGAGGTACCACCTTCAGGGACACTGAGGTCAGGGAGGGGAGGTACCACCTTCAGGGACACTGAGGTCAGGGAGGGGAGGTACCACCTTCAGGGACACTGAGGTCAGGGGGAGGGGAGGTACCACCTTCAGGGACACTGAGGTCAGGGAGGGGAGGTACCACCTTCAGGGACACTGAGGTCAGGGAGGGGAGGTACCACCTTCAGGGACACTGAGGTCATGGAGGGGAGGTACCACCTTCAGGGACACTGAGGTCAGGGAGGGGAGGTACCACCTTCAGGGACACTGAGGTCAGGGAGGGGAGGTACCACCTTCAGGGACACTGAGGTCATGGAGGGGAGGTACCACCTTCAGGGACACTGAGGTCAGGGAGGGGAGGTACCACCTTCAGGGACACTGAGGTCAGGGAGGGGAGGTACCACCTTCAGGGACACTGAGGTCAGGGAGGGGAGGTACCACCTTCAGGGACACTGAGGTCATGGAGGGGAGGTACCACCTTCAGGGACACTGAGGTCAGGGAGGGGAGGTACCACCTTCAGGGACACTGAGGTCATGGAGGGGAGGTACCACCTTCAGGGACACTGAGGTCAGGGAGGGGAGGTACCACCTTCAGGGACACTGAGGTCAGGGAGGGGAGGTACCACCTTCAGGGACACTGAGGTCAGGGAGGGGAGGTACCACCTTCAGGGACACTGAGGTCATGGAGGGGAGGTACCACCTTCAGGGACACTGAGGTCATGGAGGGGAGGTACCACCTTCAGGGACACTGAGGTCAGGGAGGGGAGGTACCACCTTCAGGGACACTGAGGTCAGGGAGGGGAGGTACCACCTTCAGGGACACTGAGGTCAGGGAGGGGAGGTACCACCTTCAGGGACACTGAGGTCATGGAGGGGAGGTACCACCTTCAGGGACACTGAGGTCATGGAGGGGAGGTACCACCTTCAGGGACACTGAGGTCAGGGAGGGGAGGTACCACCTTCAGGGACACTGAGGTCAGGGAGGGGAGGTACCACCTTCAGGGACACTGAGGTCAGGGAGGGGAGGTACCACCTTCAGGGACACTGAGGTCATGGAGGGGAGGTACCACCTTCAGGGACACTGAGGTCAGGGAGGGGAGGTACCACCTTCAGGGACACTGAGGTCATGGAGGGGAGGTACCACCTTCAGGGACACTGAGGTCAGGGAGGGGAGGTACCACCTTCAGGGACACTGAGGTCATGGAGGGGAGGTACCACCTTCAGGGACACTGAGGTCAGGGAGGGGAGGTACCACCTTCAGGGACACTGAGGTCATGGAGGGGAGGTACCACCTTCAGGGACACTGAGGTCATGGAGGGGAGGTACCACCTTCAGGGACACTGAGGTCAGGGAGGGGAGGTACCACCTTCAGGGACACTGAGGTCATGGAGGGGAGGTACCACCTTCAGGGACACTGAGGTCAGGGAGGGGAGGTACCACCTTCAGGGACACTGAGGTCAGGGAGGGGAGGTACCACCTTCAGGGACACTGAGGTCATGGAGGGGAGGTACCACCTTCAGGGACACTGAGGTCAGGGAGGGGAGGTACCACCTTCAGGGACACTGAGGTCAGGGAGGGGAGGTACCACCTTCAGGGACACTGAGGTCATGGAGGGGAGGTACCACCTTCAGGGACACTGAGGTCAGGGAGGGGAGGTACCACCTTCAGGGACACTGAGGTCAGGGAGGGGAGGTACCACCTTCAGGGACACTGAGGTCATGGAGGGGAGGTACCACCTTCAGGGACACTGAGGTCAGGGAGGGGAGGTACCACCTTCAGGGACACTGAGGTCAGGGAGGGGAGGTACCACCTTCAGGGACACTGAGGTCAGGGAGGGGAGGTACCACCTTCAGGGACACTGAGGTCATGGAGGGGAGGTACCACCTTCAGGGACACTGAGGTCATGGAGGGGAGGTACCACCTTCAGGGACACTGAGGTCATGGAGGGGAGGTACCACCTTCAGGGACACTGAGGTCATGGAGGGGAGGTACCACCTTCAGGGACACTGAGGTCAGGGAGGGGAGGTACCACCTTCAGGGACACTGAGGTCATGGAGGGGAGGTACCACCTTCAGGGACACTGAGGTCAGGGAGGGGAGGTACCACCTTCAGGGACACTGAGGTCAGGGAGGGGAGGTACCACCTTCAGGGACACTGAGGTCATGGAGGGGAGGTACCACCTTCAGGGACACTGAGGTCAGGGAGGGGAGGTACCACCTTCAGGGACACTGAGGTCAGGGAGGGGAGGTACCACCTTCAGGGACACTGAGGTCATGGAGGGGAGGTACCACCTTCAGGGACACTGAGGTCAGGAGGGGAGGTACCACCTTCAGGGACACTGAGGTCATGGAGGGGAGGTACCACCTTCAGTGACACTGAGGTCATGGAGGGGAGGTACCACCTTCAGGGACACTGAGGTCAGGGAGGGGAGGTACCACCTTCAGGGACACTGAGGTCAGGGAGGGGAGGTACCACCTTCAGGGACACTGAGGTCAGGGAGGGGAGGTACCACCTTCAGTGACACTGAGGTCAGGGAGGGGAGGTACCACCTTCAGGGACACTGAGGTCATGGGAGGGGAGGTACCACCTTCAGGGACACTGAGGTCATGGTGGTGAGGTACCACCTTCAGGGACACTGAGGTCAGGGAGGGGAGGTACCACCTTCAGGGACACTGAGGTCATACCACCTTCAGTGAGAGTCAGAGGGGGAGGTACCACCTTCAGGGACACTGAGGTCAGGGAGGGGAGGTACCACCTTCAGGGACACTGAGGTCAGGGAGGGGATGTACCACCTTCAGGGACACTGAGGTCAGGGAGGGGAGGTACCACCTTCAGGGACACTGAGGTCATGGAGGGGAGGTACCACCTTCAGGGACACTGAGGTCATTGAGGGGAGGTACCACCTTCAGTGAGGTCATGGAGGGGAGGTACCACCTTCAGGGACACTGAGGTCATGGAGGGGAGGTACCACCTTCAGGGACACTGAGGTCAGGGAGGGGAGGTACCACCTTCAGGGACACTGAGGTCAGGGAGGGGAGGTACCACCTTCAGGGACACTGAGGTCATGGAGGGGAGGTACCACCTTCAGGGACACTGAGGTCATGGAGGGGAGGTACCACCTTCAGGGACACTGAGGTCATGGAGGGGAGGTACCACCTTCAGTGACACTGAGGTCAGGGAGGGGAGATACCACCTTCAGGGACACTGAGGTCATGGGAGGGGTGGTACCACCTTCAGGGACACTGAGGTCATGGGAGTGGAGGTACCACCTTCAGGGACACTGAGGTCAGGGAGGGGAGGTACCACCTTCAGTGACACTGAGGTCAGGGAGGGGAGGTACCACCTTCAGGGACACTGAGGTCAGGGAGGGGAGGGTACCACCTTCAGGGACACTGAGGTCAGGGAGGGGAGGTACCACCTTCAGTGACACTGAGGTCAGGGAGGGGAGGTACCACCTTCAGTGACACTGAGGTCAGGGAGGGGAGGTACCACCTTCAGGGACACTGAGGTCAGGGAGGGGAGGTACCACCTTCAGTGACACTGAGGTCAGGGAGGGGAGGTACCACCTTCAGTGACACTGAGGTCAGGGAGGGGAGGTACCACCTTCAGGGACACTGAGGTCAGGGAGGGGAGGTACCACCTTCAGTGACACTGAGGTCAGGGAGGGGAGGTACCACCTTCAGGGACACTGAGGTCAGGGAGGGGAGGGTACCACCTTCAGGGACACTGAGGTCAGGGAGGGGAGGTACCACCTTCAGGGACACTGAGGTCAGGGAGGGGAGGTACCACCTTCAGTGACACTGAGGTCAGGGAGGGGAGGTACCACCTTCAGGGACACTGAGGTCAGGGAGGGGAGGTACCACCTTCAGTGACACTGAGGTCAGGGAGGGGAGGTACCACCTTCAGGGACACTGAGGTCAGGGAGGGGAGGTACCACCTTCAGTGACACTGAGGTCAGGGAGGGGAGGTACCACCTTCAGGGACACTGAGGTCAGGGAGGGGAGGTACCACCTTCAGGGACACTGAGGTCATGGAGGGGAGGTACCACCTTCAGGGACACTGAGGTCAGGGAGGGGAGGTACCACCTTCAGGGACACTGAGGTCAGGGAGGGGAGGTACCACCTTCAGGGACACTGAGGTCAGGGAGGGGAGGTACCACCTTCAGGGACACTGAGGTCAGGGAGGGGAGGTACCACCTTCAGTGACACTGAGGTCAGGGAGGGGAGGTACCACCTTCAGGGACACTGAGGTCAGGGAGGGGAGGTACCACCTTCAGGGACACTGAGGTCATGGAGGGGAGGTACCACCTTCAGGGACACTGAGGTCATGGAGGGGAGGTACCACCTTCAGGGACACTGAGGTCAGGGAGGGGAGGTACCACCTTCAGTGACACTGAGGTCAGGGAGGGGAGGTACCACCTTCAGGGACACTGAGGTCAGGGAGGGGAGGTACCACCTTCAGTGACACTGAGGTCAGGGAGGGGAGGTACCACCTTCAGGGACACTGAGGTCAGGGAGGGGAGGTACCACCTTCAGGGACACTGAGGTCATGGAGGGGAGGTACCACCTTCAGGGACACTGAGGTCAGGGAGGGGAGGTACCACCTTCAGGGACACTGAGGTCAGGGAGGGGAGGTACCACCTTCAGGGACACTGAGGTCAGGGAGGGGAGGTACCACCTTCAGGGACACTGAGGTCAGGGAGGGGAGGTGTGACACTGAGGTCAGGGAGGGGAGGTACCACCTTCAGGGACACTGAGGTCAGGGAGGGGAGATACCACCTTCAGGGACACTGAGGTCAGGGAGGGGAGGTACCACCTTCAGGGACACTGAGGTCAGGGAGGGGAGGTACCACCTTCAGGGACACTGAGGTCAGGGAGGGGAGGTACCACCTTCAGTGACACTGAGGTCAGGGAGGGGAGGTACCACCTTCAGGGACACTGAGGTCAGGGAGGGGAGGTACCACCTTCAGGGACACTGAGGTCAGGGAGGGGAGGTACCACCTTCAGGGACACTGAGGTCAGGGAGGGGAGGTACCACCTTCAGGGACACTGAGGTCAGGGAGGGGAGGTACCACCTTCAGTGACACTGAGGTCAGGGAGGGGAGGTACCACCTTCAGTGACACTGAGGTCAGGGAGGGGAGGTACCACCTTCAGTGACACTGAGGTCAGGGAGGGGAGGTACCACCTTCAGTGACACTGAGGTCAGGGAGGGGAGGTACCACCTTCAGTGACACTGAGGTCAGGGAGGGGAGGTACCACCTTCAGTGACACTGAGGTCAGGGAGGGGAGGTACCACCTTCAGTGACACTGAGGTCAGGGAGGGGAGGTACCACCTTCAGGGACACTGAGGTCAGGGAGGGGAGGTACCACCTTCAGGGACACTGAGGTCAGGGAGGGGAGGTACCACCTTCAGGGACACTGAGGTCAGGGAGGGGAGGTACCACCTTCAGTGACACTGAGGTCAGGGAGGGGGAGGTACCACCTTCAGGGACACTGAGGTCAGGGAGGGGAGGTACCACCTTCAGGGACACTGAGGTCAGGGAGGGGAGGTACCACCTTCAGTGACACTGAGGTCAGGGAGGGGAGGTACCACCTTCAGGGACACTGAGGTCAGGGAGGGGAGGTACCACCTTCAGTGACACTGAGGT
>NC_091318.1:13972428-13984928 GCF_038502225.1 Cherax quadricarinatus
GGAATTTAGATGCACTCTTTCCCCATGAGCCAAGGGTCTCTGAGCCTATGGGAACAAACATATAATGATGGGCAAGTTCTCCATATTTTCTAGACTTTTGGGACTCCCTGAAGCTGGCAGCTGCCCCTCCTTCCTCCCTGGTGTATTGGAGATAGGTATCAGCCAAGGTAGATGCACATGTATAGTCCCACACCACCTGCTTCCCATCTGTCCAGGCTTGAAGGGTGATACCATCTGGACGCTTCTGGCTGCCATCAGATCTGCATAGTTGGGGTGGCTCCCTTACTGCTGGGCATCCAGCTGTTGTGAGGCTCCTCTTGATAATGTTATTAACCTCCTCATGTCTTGCAATCTTTCCCTCGGATTTACGGCACACAAGACCATGGTACCCGAATCGGTCTGCTGCTTCACTGCCACAAATACACCTGTGTTCGGCGAGAATAGGGGCGGCAAGTCGAAGGGCAACACCGATGCGGATGGTCTGTGGGTCGAGACGTGTGCCAAGGCTGGAGTTGGGAACAGCCAACAGAAAGTCCCCAGCATGAGGGGCTCTCACTGCCAGGAGGCGGGCTCTATCCTTCCCTGACACACTCTGAAGCATTGTTGAGGCAATATTTTCCACTATTGGACCATCCCAGTGCGATTGTTTGTAGTTGTTGGGGGGAGCAGGTCTGGCTCCAGAGCCCGTTAGATTATCCCAGATCATTGCTCCGTCAATGAATTTTTGGTCCTGGACTCCTATCTTGTCCCTAAGATGTTCAGGGAGAATCGCTGCTACAAGCTCTCTGGATGCAATACACGAGGACAGAAAAGCAGGTAACGCAATCTGTGATGACTTGCGGACACCAATGCCTCCTAGTCTGACTGGAAGTGTAGCTTGATTCCACTGCCCGTCTTCTAGAGTAAGGTTAAGTACTTTCGTAAAAATCTGCCTCAGAATACTGTCATATTCGTGCAGTATAGGGTTATCATATGAAGGTGCACATCTTAGGAAATATGTCAACCTGGGCAGACTCAAGCACTTTGTGAGAAGGTACAAGGCATCGTGGGTGTCCAGATTGCCTATTCGTTGTTCCATCCTCCTTAACTCTTCCAATTTCTTCCTGAGAATTGTGTCAATGGCATTGCTTCCCAGAGGTGCTCCTAGCAAGACACTATTTGTGGGGGCAATGACTGCTGCTCCTGGTAGTTTTGATCTCACTGCATTTATCACTTGTTGACTGACTGAGATGATTTCACATTTGGATGGATTCAGGATGAGACCCATTTCCTGTCCCCGTGTCATTACCTGTGTAAGGTCATGTAGGAGGGACTCTTTTGTACCTGCTAGTGTGCCATCATCTAGGAACCAGATGTTTAGCTCGCTGGTCAGTCTGACTGTGATTTCCCTAACTGCTATACAGAAGAGAAATGGTGCAAGAGGATCTCCTTGTTGGACACCCTCCGATGATGTAATTTCATGCTCTCCAAAGAGAAGCATTGATTCCTTGCTATACCCGGCTGAAACAAAAGGGAAGAGACCAGGGAAATGTTCTTGTACTGCTGCTAATACCACGTCTCTTTTCAGGAGATTGAACGCATTCTTGAAATCTAATTTTACCACTGCATTGTCCTCAGGCAGGTTGTTGATATACGCCCTTGTTGCATGAACCGCTGCTTCACTTCCTTGAGAGACCCCAAAGCCAAGCTGGTTTGGTTGAAGCATCATGGCTGCCTGTGCACGAATACTTCGGACAGCAGCTTTGGATACGAGGCGGCGTAAGGTGTTGCCTACTGCAATTGGCCGAATTCCTCCATCCTTCTTTTTAAGTGCACAAAGTGTTGCACCAAAAAAGAACGGTCTAATTTCATCAGGGATCAGACCAGCCAAGGAATTGTTGACGAACCTTGTGATCTCTGAAAGCAGTGTCTCTGCAATTTTCCCAATAACTGGATTAACCATTTCCTTTAAATGCTGTGGCCTTATTCCAGTGTAACCCCCAGCAGAGCCAGATGGGAATGACATTATTGCTTGGTAAATGTCTGAGTCTTCCACTATCAATGGTTCCATAGTGGGGACAGAGGTGTTGGACCTGTTGGTGCCACTGGTTTCCCTGGCAGGGTGCTTTCCTCTAAGTGCTTCAGCCGTGTCAGCATCCCTGGGAGCAACTGTATCTTCACTGGTAATAATTCTTATTGCCCCCACTGTGTTGCCCTCTTCAATTTTCTTGCTCACCTGGACTCTGACTTTTTCACTGTCAGTAGAGTGAGTGGGGGTTCTGCCTCTCCCTTTTTTGTGTTGACGGGGAAGGCGAATGAGGTTATCAACTCTAGGAAAATCTCTTAAGGATTTAATTATCATTGAGGCTAGCCTCTTTCCCCTTCTTTCCGGCACAGCTAAGCAGACATTGCCAAAAAGTAGCAAGTTGTGCCATGCCTTGATAGTTGGTGGAGCATTTAAGATAGTGGAACCATCGTTTACTTTTTTCAGGAGGTCTGTAAGTTTCCCAGCTGCGTGTGGACGGGCTGCTTTGGGAATATGTGTGAGTGTCCTGGTACCTATAATATATATATCAATATATGTATATATATATAATATTTATATATATATATAATATTTATATATATATATATATATATATATATATATATATATATATATATATATACATTTATATATATATATATATATATATATATATATATATATATATATATATATATATATATATATATATATATATATATATATATATATATATATATATTTCTTTCAACACACCAGCCGTATCCCACCGAGGTGGGGTGGCCCAAAAGGAAAAACAAAAGTTTCTCCTTTCATATTTAGTAATATATACAGGAGAAGGGGTTACTAGCCCCTTGCTCCTGGCATTTTAGTCGCCTCTTACAACACGCATAGCTTACGGAGGAAGAATTCTGTTCCACTTCCCCATGGAGATAAGAGGAAATAAACAAGAACAAGAGCTAGTAAGAAAATAGAAGAAAACCCAGAGGGGTGTGTATACATATGCTTGTACATGTATGTGTAGTGTGACCTAAGTGTAAGCAGAAGTAGCAAGACGTACCTGAAACCTTGCATGTTTATGAGACAGAAAAAACACCAGCAATCCTACCATCGTGTAAAACAATTATAGGCTTACGTTTTACACTCACTTGGCAGGACGGTAGTACCTCCCTGGGCGGTTGCTGTCTACCAACCTACTACCTAGGATATATATATATATATATATATATATATATATATATATATATATATATATATATATATATATATATGCTGGCTAGCAAAGCACTAACGCGGTTGACCACGGTCAGGCTAAAGCATGGCTTGAAGAAACTGTCCTCATATCTCGTAAGAGTTGACGGATCTAGAGGTCAGTCAACTCTTACGTAAGTCTTCTGGAAAGCGAGAGGTTAATGTCAACTGTGATTTTTCTCCTAAGTATATTTATGGCGATATTGGTGCCGGAGACATTAATAAACAAAGAAGGAACGTCTGAAAGTTATGTATTCTCGATGTTGTCGTTAAAGATACGGGGAAGACACTCCCCGGGTTGCTGGTTCCCCGGAGTCGTGAAACACCTTAAGCTAGGTGACCAGCCAGCCATGTTCAATTAAGTTTTTCACCTGTACTTCACTGGAATGACTTGACACTTATATTTTTGACTGGTGAGAGGTCAAGGTGAGTCGTGGTGGTGGATGAAAGTAGGTGGTGTGGCCATGTGGATGGTGATGGATTATGGTGGTTAATAGGCGTGAGTAGGTGGTAGTGGATAGTTAAGGGGTTGCAATATTGGTAATGGTGGGGAAGGGGTTTCTACTGCAGTCATGGTCGAAAGTTTGCCTACGTTGATTGTGGTGGTGGAAATGAGTGGTGAGGGTTGATCCAGTATTGCTAGTGAGTGGAAGAACGACTACATGAGTAGTGAGCTAGGAGTGACTGATGCGTGGGTGATGGTAATTGGCTAGATAACTAAGTGGTGGTGATGGTGGTGGTGACCGTCCGAGGAGTTACGTAGATGAAAAGGGTGGCTCCACTGGTAGCGGTGTGGAAAACAGCACTAGAATAAGTATATATTATAAAAGAAAAGAGGCGGCAGTAGGTGTCTCCATCCGGTCTTGGCACACTTGCTCCCCACCCCCACCTTAATACCACATTGTGTCCACGTCCACACTGCGTCCTGCCTACCTCCTCCACTAGCATCTCCCTCCATCCACTAGCATCTCCCTCCATCCACTAGCATCTTCCTCCATCCACTAGCATCTCCCTCCATCCACTAGCATCTCCCTCCATCCACTAGCATCTTCCTCCATCCACTAGCATCTCCCTCCATCCACTACCATCTTCCTCCCTCCACTAGGAACTCCCTCAATCGACTAGCATCTTCCTCCACCAGCATCTCCCTCCATCCACTAGCATCTTCCTCCACCAGCATCACTTTCACTTCCTGATCTCCCGGACCTGTGGCTCTATCGTCTGTTATCTTCTCTCTCTCTCTCTTCCTTGCCTCATTAATTTCTTACTCATTACTATCGTACTAGTTCTTGCAATTGAGTGAAACTCTTGCACTTTCATGGACTCTAGTTTCTCCAGTAAATCTGGATTTTTCACTCGTAGAATCATTGGTTCCCACCTTCTCTTGTTCTCTTCTGCGTCAACTCAAAAATTGCTAGTAATGGTGGGACTAGCTGAAATTTGTAGAGGTAGAACTTGTAAATTCTCTCCCTTAGCCTGAGCTAACCAACATTAACCCCCTACCCTTGGCACACCCCTGCCAACGGCGCTGTATGACCCATACTGGCTTAGCGTTCGATTTGGCTACACTAATTATCCTCTTAGACTGCCTCGCTGTGGGAGTAGCGCATCCTTCTCATAGTCAGCGGACGGAGGATCGAGCCTCCAGTACTCCTTGCACTAATAACCCACGTGGCCTTAGCGTTGCACACAATCATAATAATAATAATAATAATAATAATAATAATAATAATAATAATAATTATGATTGTTATTAGTAGTAGTAGTAGTAGTATTAACAGTAGTAGTATTAACAGTAGTAGTGGTAGTATTGTAAATAATAATAATGATAATAATGGAACTTATAGTGGTAGAATTTGTAATAGTACAACTTAATGTGATCATCGTGATGGATATTTGCAGAAAATTCAGTTAGTATTTTAGAAAACACTGCGGAGGTGTCACCAGGTGATCTTGTCCTGACTCCACGCCTCGTGAACCATCAGTCATATCAATAAGTGGAAAACATTACTTCTTTCTTCACTAGGAAGGATCCGAAAGCCTACGAAATTCCTAAAGCAAACCAGTATTTGTGTCGGGCTGTTTGTGCAAGCCTTCATCAATGGCTGCTCGGCTGTGTGTGTGGGGGGGTGCTGCCCCCCTCACCGTCTCATCGAAGCTAAGCTCAGTAGACATGTTATGACACTTCTATATTTAGGTTCTGCCAGGTTTAGGTAGTAGGCCATACCTCTCTTTGGTCAGTGACAAGTTTATTGATATTTTGTTCTATTATCTGTACTATATGCTACGGAAATACTTAGAAATAGCATTGAAAATAATAATAATAATAATAATAATAATAATAATAATAATAATAATAATAATAATAATAATAATAATAGTTTCTCCCAAAATATTGATGATATAAAACAAGATTTTATTGTTTTTATTTAGGTGTTATCAATCGTTCATGGTAGGTGAGCAGAGTATTATTTATGTCTCAATATGAATAAAGTGAGATTATAAGTAACTGTCTATTTTAGGGATTAATGTATTCTCGACTGGTGGTGTATAGGTTACTGTAACTAATATTACTGTACTATAACTCTACTAATAAAACAATTGTGAGTACAGTTACATACGCGGAGAGGCATCTCTCAGTGTATGTATGCTTAGATTTACTCCATTCGCTATTTTTTTAATAAAAATAAACTCAACTGGTAGCGCACAGTTTATGACGAATTTGTGAGCTGACAGCCATTCTGCCTCTCGGAAGAAATCAATTTTTTTTTTCATCTTATAAGAGTTTTGAGGATACTGTAGAGTCTTGCTGATTATTCAGGTTTCAGTTCTTGCCGGTTACCACACACAGGAACACAACAATTAGTATCCACCGTAGAAGCTTAGAAGGATGAGCGAAATCTTGTATATAAACAGTGGCAGACTTACATTTTTTGGGGCCCTAAAGCTTGAACAATTATGGGGTCCCCTTCGCATCCCCTTTTCACACTGCAAACCCAAAATATTTAAACAATATTGGCTAAAGTGGCTTTTGAGGGCCCCTCCGGCATTAGGGGCCCTGAAGTTTAAGTTCCATTAGTTTCATAGTAGGTAAGTAAGACACATATGCAACAGTTAGGCATCTTTATTCCGAAACGTTCCGCCTACACGGTAGACTTCTTCAGTCAAGTACAGAAAAGTTGGCAGGAGCAGTAGAGATGTGAAGACGATATAAACATCTATCACCCTTGACTTAACAAAGACAAGTGCAGAGTAATCAGATTCTTTATTGACAATGTTTCGCCCATGCAGTGGGCTTTCTTCAAGTTAGAAATTTTAAAAAAAATCCTGCGTGGGCGAAACGTTGTCAACAAACCATGCGTGTTTGTTTCCATACCTTCGTTATTTTATACCATTTATCTACGGTACATGGTTCATATATAGATCAACCACGATTCGCATTTAATGCTGGGAGCGAGGAGCTAGTAACCCTTTCTCCTACATAAATTACTAAATTTTAAAAGAAAAACTTTCGTTTTTCTTTTTAGGTCACCCTGCTTCTGTGGGATACGGCCAGTTTGTTGAAAAAATAATTGGCATTAACAATAATGTGTATAAGCTATGATTAAGGTTTCATCAGTGGTGGTGAGTGACAGCCTAACACAGCAGTGACACCCAGGGACACCAGTCTCACAGCAACGTTCACACATGTTTGTGTCACTAACGGTTCTCTTTACCCTTCACCTCTGTCTCTCGTAGGAAGTGATCAAGAGGCAATAACGTCTCTCACTCGCCTCAAAACGAGCAACAATTAGCCAGGAGAGCCGCCAGAGGTGGGGGGATTAGCTGGCGGGCCGGATGTAATTCTGGTAGCGATGACGGCTGTGTCACACGGATTAAGATACATTGGCTGACAGTTATTTAAAACTACGCTCGTAAACTAGAGTGAATGTGTGTGTGTACTCATCAATATGGTGTTGCAGGGAGCTAGTCACAACTCCTGGCCCTGTGTGTGTGTGTGGCCCTGCCTATTATGGACACGCAGACCTGCTGCTCAATAATAACTCACATGGAGATAGAAAATCAGATGATTAATTGATCTGTACATTTCGATCCCCTTCTGGGATCCTCTTCAGCTCAACAGACACGTAAGTGAAAGAAAAACATGAATATATAAGGAAGGTTGCACCTCACCTCGTACAAGAAAGTGGCACGTGGGGGGGGGGGGGTCACTTAGTGAAGGGGGTGTTCAGAAGACAGGACCTGTGGTGAACTTAAAAATTTGGGTAAGGTGCAACCCTCACTGTATATTCATGTCCTCCCTTTACTTATATATCTGCTCAAGAGGATCCCAGAAGGGGATCGAAATATACAGATCAATTAATGTTCTGAGTTTCTATCTCTATGTGGGTTATTACTGAGCACTGACAAATGTTCTTTACATTATAGTTATATATATATATATATATATATATATATATATATATATATATATATATATATATATATATATATAATATATATGTATATATATATAAATATATATATATATATATGTATATATATATATATATATATATATATATATATATATATATATATATATATATATATATATATATAATGTACAGTGGCGGACCTACATTTTCGGGGCCCTGAAGCAACCAGCAACAGCTAGGCCTACATGATACTTTAAAAACCTTTTAATTTTTGTTTTAACCATTTTTTATTGAATTACACTATTATTATTATTTAAACAAAAAAAAACTTCTCTTTTAAGCAGTGGGGACTAAAGTCACTTCTGGGGCCCCTCCGGGATTAGGGGCCCTGAAGCAAAAGAAAAAAGTGAACTTCCAAGCGCTCTCGTGATTTTTCACATTTTGAAGTGTGTGTGTGTGTGTGTGTGTGTGTGTGTGTGTGTGTGTGTGTGTGTGTGTGTGTGTGTGTGTGTGTACATGAAGCAGAAGCAGTAGAATTTTAAGGAGAAGTGTTGTGGTGGTGGAAGGGTTAATAGTGGCGGAATAGATGTGACAGTCCTTACTGTATCACCCCCACAATACCCGTTCATCCTCTCCAGCTTATTAAATACCTACCACTGTATTTGTGGCATCGATCTCAGGGGTCTGTTGAGTCCCGCCTCAAAGAGTAAGCTAGGAAGCGTCGAAGAGCAAGCTGGGAAAGTAAGCTGGAAGCCACGAAGAGTAAGCTGGGAGCCACGAAGAGTAAGCTGGGAGCCTCGAAGAGTAAGCTGGGAGCCACGAAGAGTAAGCTGGGAGCCACGAAGGGTAAGCTGGGGGCCACGAAGAGTAAGCTGGGAGCCACGAAGAGTAAGCTGGGAGACTCGAAGCAAAACACATGATTCTTGAAGTGTGCATTTTCCATACCTATGAGAGACTCCTGTACATCTCCCAGCACTAATGAGATATCTCCTCCCAACATCAAGAAGACTCCTCTCACTCCCTCCCATTCATCTCCCACCACTTCGACCCACTCTCTCATGGAGTCATCTCCTCCGCTTCCTGTTCCCTCAGCTCGTAAAGTGGAGTGAGGCGACGAGACATCGTGACCCGTAAACTGAAGTGACATTACCTGAGCGTGAGAATGATGAAGGATGTGTAGAGCGGCCCAGGGTAGTAGTGTGACAGCAGGTGCTCCCGGCGTATCATCCCTGTGAGGTGGGCGTATCATTAATGTGTGGCTGGCGTATCATCCCTGTGAGGTGGGCGTATCATTAATGTGTGGCTGGCGTATCACCCCTGTGAGGTGGGCGTATCATTAATGTGTGGCTGGCGTATCATCCCTGTGAAGTGGGCGTATCATTAATGTGGGAAGGGTGTATCATCTCTGTGAGGTGGGTGTATCATGAACGTGGGAAGGGTGTATCATCCCTGTGAGGTGGGTGTATCATGAACGTGGGAAGGGTGTATCATTCGTGTGAGGTGGGGATATCATTTCTGTGAGAGTGGCGTAGCATCTCTGTAAGTTTCACCTGGGAGGGAAGCAACTCTAAGCAATGGGCAAACGGACCCAAACTCACTAAAAGAACTAATGAACCAGAATATACAAGTGGTATATGAAAGGCTGCCAAGGGTAGGAAGTGTTTTCAGCTGGCTAAACTAGAAGTATTTCAAGATGCCATGTATCACTCACGTCAGCGCAGTCTGAGGGTGTACATCACTACTGTGGAGCCTCGTATATACATATAATCAATCGTAGGAGTGACACTCGAGGCACTGAACTACAGGCGACCTTATTTGACATGTATATTGGAAAAATATTATGAGAGGATTATACATAAGAGAATTTATCCGAGGAAACCAACGACGAGTTAAGAATGGGAAGTTCTTCATCTACTGGCCAATGAAGTTATTATTATTATTATTATAATCAAAAAGAAACGCTAAGCCACAAGGGCTATACAGCACTACAGTCATAAAAAAAAAATAGACATAAACACAAACACATACATAAACACACATACAAACATACACACGCACACACACACAAATACACACACACACACACACACACACACATACACACACACACACGGAGAACTTCTTGGTGTTCTCTTTATGTGATCATTCAGAGTTTAATCATCTTTTGTGGAGGTGTTGAAGGCGTCTCAGTGTCCAGTGGACGCTTACGAGTCTTCTTGTTAGCAACTAGTAGATGAGCTTTAACGTCTGCCAACAATACGCTCTCTTGTGGATCATTGCAGGAAGTATCTATGTCATTATTGAATTCAGTCAACATTGACTTGACTATGTTGATTGCTGTAATATCTGGGTTATATTTCATTCTGATGGTGAACCAGCGGATGATGTCATCAGGGTCCGTGAGCTTGGAACTGACAACTATGTCCATGAATGCTATTGCATGGTACACGCAGGTCCCAGCATACTGCCGTACCTCACCAACACTTAGGAGTCTTCTGAAGCAGGGGTGCTGGTTGTAGTAGTCATTTACTATTTTGTTGGCGAACATAGGATTGCCGCCATTGTAGTAGATTAAGGTGCCATCTAGGCAGAAGTACAGAGAGACAACGTGAGGGGTTTCCTTCGTCACTACAAAGCGACCATGACCCTTGGCTAGAACATGTCCACCAAGTAGATAATCGCCGGAAACAACTCTGCATCTTTTTCCGAATGCACGAGGAGTATTCTTAAGAATGGCGACCATGTGAGACCTTCGCAATGGTTGGGTGACCTCCAGGAGAGGGTGATAATCACCAAGCATTTGGATATCCATTGTCTTAAACTCACTCAACACAAACTTGGGCACTGGCGGGGCTCGAACCCGGGACGCTGGAGTCTTACGACTCGAGAGGGATATGCTAACTACTGGGTACTAGTGGGGTTCGAACCCACAACGCTTGAGTCTCACCATTCTCAGAGCGGTATGCTAACCACTAGGCTATGGGGATACAAGCAAAAATAATAAAAAAAATCTATTTATACACCACAAGAATGTTAGGTACCTTATAGGAATAGTGATAATGCTGTGTTATATAGTGAGAGTGTATCATTTAGTGATAATCGTGTTATATAGTGAAGATAGTGCTGTGTTATGTAGTGAAGATAGTGCTGTGTCATATATTGAAGATAGTGCTGTGTTATGTGAGAGGTGGGGGAGGTGGGGGGCGGGTGGGCGTAGGTGGACGGAGGTGGGGGGACACACACACACACACATACACACACACACACATACACACACACATACACACACACACACACACACACACATACACACACACACACGGAGAACTTCTTGGTGTTCTCTTTATGTGATCATTCAGAGTTTAATCATCTTTTGTGGAGGTGTTGAAGGCGTCTCAGTGTCCAGTGGACGCTTACGAGTCTTCTTGTTAGCAACTAGTAGATGAGCTTTAACGTCTGCCAACAATACGCTCTCTTGTGGATCATTGCATATGTTCATTAGAAAACGTTATGGACCCAGGACCGAAACGTTTTCTAATATGTGCTAGTGCTTTCTCACGTGTTTTCTTTTAACCAGTGACGGGTTTATGACAAGAAAAATAGATGCAAGTGGACTGTATTATCCTTGACTTCACATTAACAGTTAACACTGACAAAGTAACGCATCAGATATTAATCCATAAACGAGAAGGCAGGAATGAAAGATAGTTTTCCAGCGGGTCTGGGAGTACCTGATTAACAGAAGATATGTGTAAGATATGAGAAATCCAGAAGGGAGAGAATTGAGGATGAAGGTCCCACAAGGATCAGTACAATGCCCACTCATGTCATCTTGTCACTGCTAATTATATAAAATTATAGGAATACTAGCAAGAGAAGATTGACATAGACTCCCGTGAGAGTTGTACAGGTTGAAAACGTGGTGTAAGAAATGGCTGCTGGAGTTCAATCTAAACAAATGCAAGGTCATGCTAATTATATTAGGAAATAAGCGCTAAATCCGCGTGGGTGCACGTGAGTGTATGGACACACTGGAAAGGGATAAGCGCGACGTAACGCTAATGGTCAGTGTAGGAAGCGAGTCAGTGTAGGAAGTGAGTCAGTGTAGGAAGTGAGTCAGTGTAGGAAGTGAGTCAGTGTAGGAAGTGAGTCAGTGTAGGAAGTGAGTCAGTGTAGGAAGTGAGTCAGTGTAGGAAGTGAGTCAGTGTAGGAAGTGACTCAGTGTAGGAAGTGAGTCAGTGTAGGAAGTGAGTCAGTGTAGGAAGTGAGTCAGTGTAGGAAGTGACTCAGTGTAGGAAGTGAGTCAGTGTAGGAAGTGAGTCAGTGTAGGAAGTGAGTCAGTGTAGGAAGTGAGTCAGTGTAGAAAGTGAGTCAGTGTAGAAAGTGAGTCAGTGTAGGAAGTGAGTCAGTGTAGGAAGTGAGTCCGTGTAGAAAGTGAGTCAGTGTAGAAAGTGAGTCAGTGTAGGAAGTGAGTCAGTGTAGGAAGAGTGGGATGAAGGCAGAATTAAAGCTATTATTTTTAGGGAAAAGCGCCGGGCCAGTACAGAGCCTGGGGGGAGGGGAATAAATGGTAATCAGGTATGATCCAAGGCATGTGAGAACAGATCTAAGTCCTTGAATCAAGAGTCCCAACTCACCGCTATCACGGGACCTCTCGAGGGAATATACTACATGCGAGACAGAAATAAACAACTTGTACTCTAGCCAGAGTCTTATAAAAATGGCAACCAACACAGACATGTAAATAACGGCGAATGAGGGTTCTAAGACTTTGAAAAAACGTTTCGCCCAATACAGAAGAGAGTAAGGTGGTATAAACAGTGGTG
>NC_091318.1:13989928-14112428 GCF_038502225.1 Cherax quadricarinatus
TATTGCTGTAGCATCTACTCAGGGTAAGTCTCGTTTGTTCTACATTTTCTCTGAGAAAAATACGCAGCTGAATGATATCTTCTCGCACAGAATCATAATTTCGAATTAAGACGTACTTGCAGGCGTCTACCCGAGAAGACGTATTTGATTTGGCATCTACTCAGTGAAAAGTATTTAGACGTTATCTACTTTGGAGAAATATATTTATATGCTAACTACTTTGAAGAAGTATATTTAGACGCTATCAATTAGGAAAAAAATATATTTAGACGTCATCTACTTTGAAAAAAACACTTTTAGACGCCATTTACTTAAAAGAAAAAAACTTACATGCCATCTTCTGCAGGAAAAGTAAGTTTCTTGTAAGTTCTACGGCGTTAATCTCTCATCAGGAAATTATAATCTGTATTTCCCTCGGGCGATTACACGAGTGCGGCGGCTTTTAATGAGGGGGGTTACAGGGGGCAATAATTTACCAGACTGTTAATTATCTTTGCCAGTTATTAATTTCTCTAATTGGGTGTGTTGTACATTTGCTAATTACTGTGATAAAAAAGGAGGAAGGTTTACTAATTATAACTCACGCGGCGTCTGTAAGAGGTGTCAGGTGGTAATTAGCTGGAGTCGATAATTGCTGATTGTTGCTAATATATGGTGACAGCCACTAATTGCTGGAAATATTGATCAATGTTTGAAAAAAAAAACACTTTAGGATCTTTTTTTTTTGGGGGGGGTGTAGCGTTTCGGTCCTGAGACTCTGGTCACTCCTTGGGTCATTAGGAGTGACCCAACTCCCAGGACCGAAACGTTTTTAATAAGATGTCATGGTATCTGCATTTTTTTCAAACAAACTGTCAGAATTGCCTTCCATTTATCTCGTAATTTCCCAGGTTTGTAACCAGTCAGCTGCCGTCTCTATTTATATACCTTGAAAATATCGTTGCATTAGCACCCATTCAGGTATCTTTTCTCCTGAGTAAGAGAACTCAAAACCTTTGATCTTGCGAGTCAAAGAGTATCCTAAATAATATGTCTCCCCAGATGTTGACAGATCGTAACTAAAAACAGTAATTAAAAGAGTTAATATATCTTTAACTGTCGTGTGGGAAGTAGAGTCTTAGTGACTCATTTTGATGCAAAGTCACATTCTCGGTTAGGGAAGTAAGTCTTGCTAAGACGTGTGGTCTTTGGAGTGTGTAGTCTTACATCTGCTTGGATGAACGAGGAATTCGACACTTGTGCAACACCTGGGTATCTTTATTTGATGCCCAGGTGTTGCACATGTGTCTTAAGTCTTCATCTGGGACGGTATTGTGCACTAATATTATGTCAGAATGAGTGATAACAGTTGTTTACATCGTCTTCATTTAGTCTTACTGGACGATTGTCTGTGGCTCTGATAACAGGGAAATTGTTTAGAGTGAGAGAGAGAAAGAGAGAGTGTGAGTGTGTGTACTCACCTATTTATGGTTGCAGGGGTCGAGTCATAGCTCCTGCTCAGCCTCATCACTGGTCCCTGCTAGGTCCTCTCTCTCCCTGCTTCGTGAGCTTTATCATACCTCATCTTAAAACTATGTATGATTCCTGCCTGCACTACGTCGCTTGCCAGACTGTTCCACTTCCTGACAACTCTATGACTAAAGAAATACTTCCTAACATCCTTTTGAGTCATCTGAGTCTTCAATTTCCAATTGTGACCCCTTGTTTCTGTGTCCCATCTCTGGAACATCCTGTCTCTGTCCACCTTGTTAATTCCTCGCAGTATTTTGTATGTTGTTATCATGTCTCCCCTGACCCTCCTGTCCTTCAGTGTCATCAGGCCGATTTCCCTTAACCTTTCTTCGTAGGACATTCCCCTTATCTCTGGAACTAGTCTTGTTGCAACCCTTTGCACTTTCTCTAATTTCTTGATGTGCTTGACCAGGTGTGGGTTCCAAACTGGTGCTGCATACTCCAATATGGGCCTGACGTACACGGTGTACCGAATCTTGAACGATTCCTTACTGAGGTATCGGAACGCTATTCTGAAATTTGCCAGGCGCCTATGTGCTGTAGCAGTTATCTGGTTGACGCGCACAACAGATGTGCTCGGTATTATACTCACCCCAAGATCTTTTTCCTTGAGTGAGGTTAGCAGTCTTTGGCCACCTAGCCCATACTCTGTCTGCGGTCTTCTTTACCCTTCCCCGATCTTCATGACTTTACATTTGGCGGGGTTAAATTCGAGGAGTTTTGGAATGAGATTAACAAGTTAAGAAAGCCTAGAGAACAAATGGATTTGTCAGTTAAAAATAGGAGAGGAGAGTTATTAAATGGAGAGTTAGAGGTATTGGGAAGATGGAGGGAATATTTTGAGGAATTGTTAAATGTTGATGAAGATAGGGAAGCTGTGATTTCGTGTATAGGGCAAGGAGGAATAACATCTTGTAGGAGTGAGGAAGAGCCAGTTGTGAGTGTGGGGGAAGTTCGTGAGGCAGTAGGTAAAATGAAAGGGGGTAAGGCAGCCGGGATTGATGGGATAAAGATAGAAATGTTAAAAGCAGGTGGGGATATAGTTTTGGAGTGGTTGGTGCAATTATTTAATAAATGTATGGAAGAGGGTAAGGTACCTAGGGATTGGCAGAGAGCATGCATAGTTCCTTTGTATAAAGGCAAAGGGGACAAAAGAGAGTGCAAAAATTATAGGGGGATAAGTCTGTTGAGTGTACCTGGTAAAGTGTATGGTAGAGTTATAATTGAAAGAATTAAGAGTAAGACGGAGAATAGGATAGCAGATGAACAAGGAGGCTTTAGGAAAGGTAGGGGGTGTGTGGACCAGGTGTTTACAGTGAAACATATAAGTGAACAGTATTTAGATAAGGCTAAAGAGGTCTTTGTGGCATTTATGGATTTGGAAAAGGCGTATGACAGGGTGGATAGGGGGGGCAATGTGGCAGATGTTGCAAGTGTATGGTGTAGGAGGTAGGTTACTGAAAGCAGTGAAGAGTTTTTACGAGGATAGTGAGGCTCAAGTTAGAGTATGTAGGAAAGAGGGAAATTATTTCCCAGTAAAAGTAGGCCTTAGACAAGGATGTGTGATGTCACCGTGGTTGTTTAATATATTTATAGATGGGGTTGTAAGAGAAGTAAATGCGAGGGTCTTGGCAAGAGGCATGGAGTTAAAAGATAAAGAATCACACACAAAGTGGGAGTTGTCACAGCTGCTCTTTGCTGATGACACTGTGCTTTTGGGAGATTCTGAAGAGAAGTTGCAGAGATTGGTGGATGAATTTGGTAGGGTGTGCAAAAGAAGAAAATTAAAGGTGAATACAGGAAAGAGTAAGGTTATGAGGATAACAAAAAGATTAGGTGATGAAAGATTGAATATCAGATTGGAGGGAGAGAGTATGGAGGAGGTGAACGTATTCAGATATTTGGGAGTGGACGTGTCAGCGGATGGGTCTATGAAAGATGAGGTGAATCATAGAATTGATGAGGGAAAAAGAGTGAGTGGTGCACTTAGGAGTCTGTGGAGACAAAGAACTTTGTCCTTGGAGGCAAAGAGGGGAATGTATGAGAGTATAGTTTTACCAACGCTCTTATATGGGTGTGAAGCGTGGGTGATGAATGTTGCAGCGAGGAGAAGGCTGGAGGCAGTGGAGATGTCGTGTCTGAGGGCAATGTGTGGTGTGAATATAATGCAGAGAATTCGTAGTTTGGAAGTTAGGAGGAGGTGCGGGATTACCAAAACTGTTGTCCAGAGGGCTGAGGAAGGGTTGTTGAGGTGGTTCGGACATGTAGAGAGAATGGAGCGAAACAGAATGACTTCAAGAGTGTATCAGTCTGTTGTGGAAGGAAGGCGGGGTAGGGGTCGGCCTAGGAAGGGTTGGAGGGAGGGGGGTAAAGGAGGTTTTGTGTGCGAGGGGCTTGGACTTCCAGCAGGCATGCGTGAGCGTGTTTGATAGGAGTGAATGGAGACAAATGGTTTTTAATACTTGACGTGCTGTTGGAGTGTGAGCAAAGTAACATTTATGAAGGGATTCAGGGAAACCGGCAGGCCGGACTTGAGTCCTGGAGATGGGAAGTACAGTGCCTGCACTCTGAAGGAGGGGTGTTAATGTTGCAGTTTAAAAACTGTAGTGTAAAGCACCCTTCTGGCAAGACAGTGATGGAGTGAATGATGGTGAAAGTTTTTCTTTTTCGGGCCACCCTGCCTTGGTGGGAATCGGCCAGTGTGATAATAGATAATAGAAATTCGAGGAGCCAGTTGTTGGACCAGGCTTGTAGGGTGTCCAGGTCTCTTTGTAGTCCTGCCTGATATTCATCCACTCTAATTCTCCTCATTAGCTTCACATCATCTGCAAACAGGGACACTTCTGAGTCTATCCCTTCCGTCATATCATTCACATATACCAAAAATAGCACTGGTCCTCTCTCTCCCTGTTCCACGAGCTTTATCATACCTCGTCTTAAAGCTATGTATGGTTCCTGCCTCCACTACATCACTCGCCAGACTGTTCCACTTCCTGACCACTCTATGACTGAAGAAATGCATCCTAACATCCTTGTGACTCATCTGAGTCTTCAACTTCCAAGAGTGACCCCTTGTTTCTGTATCCCCTCTCTGGAACATCTTGTCTCTGTCCACCTTGTCTATTCCACGCAGTATTTTGTATGTCGTTATCATGTCTCCCCTAACCCTCCTGTCCTCCAGTGTCGTCAGGCCGATTTTCCTCAACCTTTCTTTGTAGAACAATCCCCTTAGCTCTGGAACTAACCTTGTCGCAAACCTTTGTACTTTCTCTAATTTCTTAACGTGCTTGACCCGGTGCGGGTTCCAAACTGGTGCTGCATACTCCAGAATGGGCCTGACGTACACGGTGTACAGTGTCTTGAAAGATTCCTTACTTAGGCATCGGAATGCTAATCTCAGGTTTGCCAGGCGCCCATATGCTGCAGCAGTTATCTGGTTGATATGTGCTCCCGGAGACGTGCTCGGTGTTATACTCACCCCAAGATCTTTTTCCTTGAGCGAGGTTTGCAGTCGTTGGCCACTTAGCCTATACTCCGGCTGCGGTCTTCTTTGCCCTTCTCCGATCTTCATGACTTTGCATTTGGCAGGATTGAATTTGAGAAGCCAGTTGCTGGACCAGGTGTCCAGTCTGTCCAGGTCTCTTTGAAGGCCTGCCTGATCCTCATCTGATTTAATTCTCCTCATTAACTTCACACCACCTGCGAACAGGGACACCTCTGAGTCTATCCCTGCCATCATGTCATCCACATATATCAAAAATAGCACTGGTCCTAGGACCGACCCCTGTGGGACCCCGCTCGTCACAGGTGCCTACTGTGATACCTCATCACGCACCAAAACTCGTTGTTGCCTCCCTGTCAAGTATTTTCTGATCCACTGCAGTGCCCTTCCCGTTATACGCGCTTGTTCCTCTAGTTTCTGCACTAATCTCTTGTGAGGAACTGTGTCGAAGGCCTTCTTGCAGTTCAAGAAAATGCAATCAACCCACCCCCCTCTCTAGTGTCTTACTTCTGTTGCTTTATCTTAAAACTCCAGAAGATTTGGGACACAGGATTTGCCTTCCATGAAGCCGTGCTGGTTGTCGTTTATGCTCTTGTTCCGTTCCACGTGCTCCACCACTCTCCTCCTGATAATCTTCTCCATTACTTTGCATGTGTGTGTGTGTGTGTGTGTGTGTGTGTGTGTGTGTGTTAAAGTAATAACGTTGATAAAATGTGTTTCCAACAACAGGAGCTGTTATAATTCCCATTGTTGGAACCGCAACAATAATTCCAGTTGCTGGAACCCACAGCAATAACTCCCGTTGCATTAACTAACAATAGTAATTCCCATTGCTGGAACCCATGACAATAATTCCCGTTGCTGGAACCCACGACAATAATTCCCGTTGCTGAAACCCACAACAATAATTCCCGTTGCTGGAACCCACGATAATAATAATTCCCGTTGCTGGAACCCACAACAATAATTCCCGTTGCTGGAACCGACAATAATAATTCCTGTTGCTGGAACCCACAACAGTAATTCCCGTTGCTGGAACCCACAACAATAATTCCCGTTGCTTTAACTAACAATAATAATTCCAGTTACTGGAACCCACAACAATAATTCCTGTTGCTGGAACCCACGACAATAATTCCTGGTGCTGGAACCCACAACAATGATACCCATTGCTGAAACCCATAGCAGTAATTCCCGTTGCTGGAACCCACAACAATAATTCTCGTTGCTTTAACTAAGAATAATTCCCGTTGCTGGAACCCACGACAATAATTCCCGGTGCTGGAACCCACAACAATAATTCATGTTGTTGGGACCCACAACAATAATTCCCGTTGCTGGAACCCACGATAATAATTCCCGTTGCTGGAACCCACAAAAATAATCCCTGTTAATGGAACCTACAACAGTAATTCCCGTTGTTGGAACCCACGACAATAATTCCCGTTGCTGGAACTCACAAAAATAATACCCATTGCTGGAACCCACAACAATAATTCCCGTTGCTGGAACCCACGATAATAATTCCCGTTGCTGGAATCCACAACAATAATTCCCGTTGCTTTAACTAACAATAATAATTCCCGTTACTGGAACCCACAACAATAATTCCTGCTGCTGGAACCCACAACAATAATGCCCATTGCTGAAACCCACGGCAGTAATTCCCGTTGCTGGAACCCACAACAATAATTCCCGTTGTTTTAACTAACAATAATTCCCGTTGCTGGAATCCATGACAATAATTCCAGTTGCTGGAACCCACAACAATAATTCATGTTGCTGAAACCCACAACAATAATTCCCGTTGCTGGAACCCACGATAATAATTCCCGTTGCTGGAACCCACAACAATAATTCCTGTTGCTGGAACCTAAAACAGTAATTCCCGTTGCTGGAACCCACGACAATAATTCCTGTTGCTGGAACTCACAAAAATAATACCCATTGCAGGAACCCACAACAATAATTCCCGTTGCTGGAACCCACAACAATAATTCCTGTTGCTGGAACACACAATAATTCCCGTTGCTGGAACCCACAAAAATAATACCCATTGCTGGAACCAACTACAATAATTCCCGTTGCTGGAACCCACAACAATAATTCCTGTTGATGGAACACACAATAATTCCCGTTGCTGGAACCCACAAAAATAATACCCATTGTTGGAACCCACAACAATAATTCCCGTTGCTGGAACACACGATAATAATTCCCGTTGCTGGAACCCACAACAATAATTCCTGTTGCTGGAACCCACAAAAATAATACCCATTGCAGGAACCCACAACAATAATTCCTGTTGCTGGAACCCACAACAATAATTCCCGTTGCTGGAACCCACAACAATAATTCACGTTGCTTGAACCCACGATAATAATTCCCGTTGCTGGAACCCACAATAATTTCAGTTGCTGGAACCCACAACAGTAATTCCCGTTGTTGGAACCCACGATAATAATTCCTGTTGCTGGAACCCACAAAAAAATTACCCATTGTTGGAACCCACAACAATAATTCATGTTACCTGGAAGTTACCTGGAGGTTATTCCGGGGATCAACGCCCCCGCGGCCCGGTCCATGACCAGGCCTCCCGATGGATCAGGGCCTGATCAACTAGGCTGTTACTGCTGGCCGCACGCAGTCCAACGTACGAGCCACAGCCCGGCTGATCCGGCACTGACTTTAGGTATCTGTTGCTGGAACCGACAGCAAAAATTCCCGTTACTGGAACCCACGATAATAATTCCCGTTGCTGAAACCCACAACAATAATTCCCGTTGCTGGAACCCACAACAATAATCCCTGTTGCTGGAACCCACAACAGTAATTCCCGTTGCTGGAACCCACGACAATAATTCCCGTTGCTGGAACCCACAAAAATAATACCCATTGCTGGAACCCATAACAATAATTCATGCTGCTGGAACCCACAGCAATAATTCCCGTTACTGGAACCCACGATAATAATTCCCGTTGCTGGAACCCACAACAATAATTCCTGTTGCTGGAACCCACAACAATAATCCCTGTTGCTGGAACCCACAACAATAATTCCCGTTACTGGAACCCACAACAATAATTCCCGTTGTTGGAGCCCACAACAATAATTCCCGTTGCTGGAACCCACAACAATAATTCTCGTTGCTGGAACCCACAACAGTAATTCCCGTTGCTTTAACCCACAACAATAATTCCCGTTTTTGGAACCCACAACAATAATTCCCGTTACTGGAACCCACAACAATAATTCCCGTTGCTGGAACCCACAACAATGATTCCCGTTGCTGGAACCCACAACAATGATTCCCGTTTTTGGAACCCACAACAATAATTCCCGTTTTTGGAACCCACAACAATAATTTCCGTTGCTTTAACCCACAACAATAATTCCCGTTGCTGGAACCCACAACAATAATTCCCGTTACTGGAACCCACAACAGTAATTCCCGTTGCTGGAACCCACAACAATGATTCCCGTTGTTGGAACCCACAACAATAATTCCCGTTGCTGGAACCCACAACAATAATTCCCGTTGCTGGAACCCACAACAATAGTTCCCGTTACTGGAACCCACGACAATAATTCCCGTTGCTGGAACCCACAACAATAATTTCCATTGCTGGAACCCTTAAGAATAATTTTCGTTGCTGGAACTCACAACAATAATTTCCGTTGTTGGAACCCTCAACAATGATTCCCGTTGCTGGAACCCACAACAGCCATTCCAGTTACCCGCTGGAACTCAGAGCAGCAGTTGCATTCTCCCCGGAGTGCGTAACTGCAACAAACATTCTCCCCGGAGTGCGTAACTGCAACAAACATTCTCCCCGGAGTGCGTAACTGCAACAAACATTCTCCCCGGAGTGCGTAACTGCAACAAACATTCTCCCCGGAGTGCGTAACTGCAACAAACATTCTCCCCGGAGTGCGTAACTGCAACAAACATTCTCCCCGGAGTGCGTAACTGCAACAAACATTCTCCCCGGAGTGCGTAACTGCAACAAACATTCTCCCCGGAGTGCGTAACTGCAACAAACATTCTCCCCGGAGTGCGTAACTGCAACAAACATTTTCCCCGGAGTGCGTAACTGCAACAAACATTCTCCCCGGAGTGCGTAACTGCAACAAACATTCTCCCCGGAGTGCGTAACTGCAACAAACATTCTCCCCGGAGTGCGTAACTGCAACAAACATTCTCCCCGGAGTGCGTAACTGCAACAAACATTCTCCCCGGAGTGCGTAACTGCAACAAACATTCTCCCCGGAGCGCGTAACTGCAACAAACATTCTCCCCGGAGTGCGTAACTGCAACAAACATTCTCCCCGGAGTGCGTAACTGCAACAAACATTCTCCCCGGAGTGCGTAACTGCAACAAACATTCTCCCCGGAGTGCGTAACTGCAACAAACATTCTCCCCGGAGTGCGTAACTGCAACAAACATTCTCCCCGGAGTGCGTAACTGCAACAAACAGATCATGAATGTTTACGAAATATAAATAATATTTCAGTTAACTGAAAATAAAGAATATTCATAAAAGAACAATGATAACGAAGGCATCAAAATCAAACCAATGGAAGTATATGCATAAAGACACAATATACAGTGGAAGCTTTTATATGGACTCGTTGTTTGAAACAAAAGAATGGAGCAGCACTTCAGTGGGTCTACTGGTCCATGAAGGATTAGACAGACCACGGAACGTGTGGGGTTTGAACTCGTGGCAAGTGAGTCCTAAAATTCCAGGCCAATGCGTTAGCCACTCACTTGTCATTGTTTCAAACTCTACCCGTTCCGTGGTTTGCTTGGAATAGAGTTATTACGATTTCGTGAGTTACAATGCATGAGAAGGGAGCAATATCTGGGTGTATTAATCTGAAGATGCTTCGTAAACCACTGGCTTTTTCAGTTCGATTTGCAGATGATATACGAAAACAATAGAAGACGAGGTAATCAGTCCATCAACCTAGTATATAATACCGACAAGTTCCTGGTGGCTGAAACATCTTCACAGTAAAGTGTCATAACCAGAACATTGTAACTGTTTATATACTGTCAGCCCAAGACTGTTCAACAACCTCCCATTATACATAATTGGGAATCACCAGTAGACCCTTGGCTGTCTTCAAGAAGGAACTAAACAGATACCCAAAGTCAGTGCCCGATCAGCCCAGCTGTGGTTCGTGAGTTGAATAGCGTGCGGCCAGCAGTAACAGCTTGATAACATCCTGATCCACAGGAAGGCCTGGTCAAGGACCAGGGCGTTGACCCTTGGAACGACCTCCAGGTAAATCTACCAACATTATTACGACCTCCAGGTAGGTATACTCTGCCGCTGTATTATCACCAGGAAAAGTCTGACGCAGACTGTTACAGCCCAATAAAGCTGATGAATACTCAGGTACCTTAATAAAGAGCTTTCATGGCTAATTTTCTGCTAAGTAATATTAACCTCAAAGTAATTTATGAGTCTTTTTTATGTACCTGTGGTGTGTTTAAGCGTTACTTAAGTTTTTCACAATGCTTCTTGCAGAATACCAGTCGAATCTTTCATTTTAATATTTCTTGTGAGGTGTCTGAGTTTCACGATTCATTTGCCATGGGCTCTAACCCCACCCGCATCGTAGTGTGTCTGATGTCTGATTTTTAGGTTGTCTTTTTCAATAATAAGGTGGTTAATAAAGTCATTGGAGCTACACATTGGTTACTCCGAGAAAGAGTTAGCCAAGGAAGATTTGTGTAAATTTGAGAAAAACCTGCCATGTGTGGGCCAGCAGACCTGCCCCAGTGTTTCTTCTGATGAGTAAGATGCATATGAAGTAATTAGGTATTTTTATTTGCTAGACGTTTCGCCTACACAGTAGGCTTCTTCAGTCGAATACAGTGGTGGGTAAATATGGAGAGACAGTAGAAGCTCTGAAGAGGTAAAGATGATGTCAACAGTCTATCAGCCTTGAAGGAGTAGTTTTGAAGTGGTCAGTCCTTTATTCTTACTTGACGGTATTATTTACTATCTCTACCATGATATTGTGTGGCATGCAAAGAGTACGTTACACTTTATTCGGAGTATATAGGCTGCCTCCCAACCAGCGAACCGGGTGCTAAGTGTTTAACGATCGTTAGGGGCCCCAATCACAGACGAGCCCGCCAAGAATCGTGGTTTTAACCACCCGATAGTTGACAAATTCCTTATTCAACACAGATGCGATCTCTTGTGCCTTACCTTACAACGCGGTATGCACCATGCTCCTCAGGCCATCTTAATGCTCGAGCCTGGGTTTCAAATGCCTCGAAAAACTGTTCAGGCCTGGCTTCAACAAAACAAGGAACTAGTTTTGCTGCCTTTTGCACACTAAAGTCATCCATAGTTTGCACAGTTTGTTTAAATTACCTCCTCTCCTTCTATCAAATTTCTCTCTAGCAAATGCTCGCTGCTCCCTGGTTGTTTCAAGATTTAGTTTAGCTAACAAGCAACAATGAAGCGGAGTCGCCGTGAGACACTCGATGCACCTGCTGCTTCACGAGACTGCTGGTCTGATTGCTCCGGTGTTGTTCCTCCCACATTACGAAGGAACCTACGCGGAGATCTGCGATTAACAGCTCCTGTAGTGGGAGATACCTCAGTTTGGTGCACCATAGTTGCTTCAGCCCTCAACTTCGCACAAATAATGTCACAAAGCTGCACAACAGTGAGAGTTTGTTGATACTTTACACCAATAGAATGAGCAATTATCCAACAATGCTTTAGATATAGTTTCGGCAGATTTAGTAGAGTGAATTCAGACACCAACCGCCTGCCTCGTGTAGGTGGCACTAACCCTAACCTAGCATGCTGTTTTGCAATACACGCAACAAGCAGAAATGCACAGTACGACTGTGGGATACACACACACAATAGCAAGGCTGACACACAATAACAAAAGCAATTGCAAGGCTGACACGCAATAACGAAAGCAATGGCAAAGCTGACGCAAAGCCGAGCGATACTAAGACCAGCTTCAGCTCCCAACGATACTAAGATCAGCTTCAGCTCCCAACGATACTAAGACCAGCTTCAGCTCCCAACGATACTAAGTCCAGCTTCAGCTCCCAATGATACTAAGTCCAGCTTCAGCTCCCAACGATACTAAGTCCAGCTTCAGCTCCCAACGATACTAAGTCCAGCTTCAGCTCCCAACGATACTAAGTCCAGCTTCAGCTCCCAACGATACTAAGACCAGCTTCAGCTCCCAACGATACTAAGTCCAGCTTCAGCTCCCAACGATACTAAGACCAGCTTCAGCTCCCAACGATACTAAGACCAGCTTCAGCGCCCAACGATACTAAGTCCAGCTTCAGCTCCCAACGATACTAAGTCCAGCTTCAGCTCCCAACGATACTAAGTCCAGCTTCAGCTCCCAACGATACTAAGTCCAGCTTCAGCTCCCAACGATACTAAGACCAGCTTCAGCTCCCAACGATACTAAGTCCAGCTGTCAGCATAGTTGCTGATCCCCTTATATGTGTTGTATAGCGTATTATAGTACCATCCATGTGCTTTATATAGAAGATCCCTATTAGGCCGAGTGACTGTATGACGTCACGGGATGCAGCGTGAGTGAGTGACGAGGTGCCTCTTTCTCACTCAGCGTATAGACATAGAAGCAGGCAGAACGCGGCAGGCCTGGGCTCCCTACCTCTCATCACAGTCTGACAATACATAGTGTTACCATCCAACAAGTGTGTTTACCTTATCCATCATATCTCCTTAAGAACCCCTACGACACAGCTTCAGCTCCCAACGATACTAAGTCCAGCTTCAGCTCCCAACGATACTAAGTCCAGCTTCAGCTCCCAACGATACTAAGTCCAGCTTCAGCTCCCAACGATACTAAGTCCAGCTTCAGCTCCCAACGATACTAAGTCCAGCTTCAGCTCCCAACGATACTAAGTCCAGCTTCAGCTCCCAACGATACTAAGTCCAGCTTCAGCTCCCAACGATACTAAGTCCAGCTTCAGCTCCCAACGATACTAAGTCCAGCTTCAGCTCCCAACGATACTAAGACCAGCTTCAGCTCCCAACGATACTAAGACCAGCTTCAGCGCCCAACGATACTAAGTCCAGCTTCAGCTCCCAACGATACTAAGTCCAGCTTCAGCTCCCAACGATACTAAGTCCAGCTTCAGCTCCCAACGATACTAAGTCCAGCTTCAGCTCCCAACGATACTAAGACCAGCTTCAGCTCCCAACGATACTAAGTCCAGCTGTCAGCATAGTTGCTGATCCCCTTATATGTGTTGTATAGCGTATTATAGTACCATCCATGTGCTTTATATAGAAGATCCCTATTAGGCCGAGTGACTGTATGACGTCACGGGATGCAGCGTGAGTGAGTGACGAGGTGCCTCTTTCTCACTCAGCGTATAGACATAGAAGCAGGCAGAACGCGGCAGGCCTGGGCTCCCTACCTCTCATCACAGTCTGACAATACATAGTGTTACCATCCAACAAGTGAGTTTACCTTATCCATCATATCTCCTTAAGAACCCCTACGACAAATTGGTGCCAGAGGAGGGCCTGTAATTCTGACGATTACAGCGATTTCTGGAGATAAATTTCTACTGAGCCGGTGGCCATCTTGTGACTAGGCCTGCCGAGCAGGGTAACGCTCGACCTACCTTAAGCCAGCCAGCTACCCCTGCAAGCATCTACCAGCCTCTACATTATTCACTGGTCAGTTTTTGTATTAGTGTTTATCTGCTTATTTGCATCACTCCCAAGGGGTTGACCCGAGTTTGCAAAATAAGCCAGCAACCAGTCTGTGGTGGGGGAGTCCAGTCCAGCCTAGCCTACTCCATCCAGCCTTTGCCTGCCAAGCCAGCTTTCCACCCCTGCTGTGCTCATCATTAGAAGTTATCAAGCTATTCTGTGTGAAGGGTCAAGATAAGCCAAGCCAGCCAGCAACTAACTCAGGTGACTAACCCAGCACTCAAGCAAACCACGTGGGTACAGTCTTCATCGCTTTGTGCTTCAAGCTCCAAGCCATTCTGAGTGCTTTTTCATCCCTGTGGTGTTGTGGTATTTCGTGGGTTGTTTTAAGCCGGCCCAGCTTAGAAATATCTTCGTGCCAGTGAGGGTGTCCCCAGTGAGGCTTACGCCGTTCATCCCATAGGCCCACTCACCGTGCGGTCTCACCACTGCCCGGCCTCAGCCCTGCTTCAGCCCACTCACCAAACCATTACCATTGTTATTGTACTTTTATTACTGGTACTAGCACCATATTTTAAGGACCACATAGGGGTCAAGAGCTAGAGTGTGTCTTCGTCAGTGGTGCCACCGTTGAAAGCCTCCTGTGTGAGTCAATCGTCGATGTAAGCGCAAAATTCTACGATCACGTGTGCAGAGGACAGTAGCCAGCCGCAAGACGACATAAACATCCTCCACCACCATCCACCACCTTCCACCTCATTCTTCACCAAGGTGTTACAGCGATAATATTTTTCATAGAGACATTTGCGAGTGTTGAGACATTTCTTTTTGTTTCCAGTGATTTCTAAGTGACATTCAGTAACTCTTGATTAGACTCAGTGTTTATTATATACTGTTTACAATATTTTTTTATCTTCTTAATTCAGTGTTAATTTTTGTGCTATTATTTCATGTCTGTTGTGTTGTGTTCTTTTTTTTTATACACTTGAAGTAAGTACCTTAGTGTTTTTTCTTTGTGTGCAACACATATGAGCAGTATAGAACTTGTGTTTACACTTCACAATCACCTTGTGTTCACATTATTCCAGTGAAGTAATTCAGTAATTTATTACCTTGTATTCTGCATCACAACTCAGTGTTGTCTGTTATATTTTCCTCCCAGCATTTGTGTATTCTTGCCAGTTTATTTAATTTTTCTCTGTGTGTTGAACATTTTTGTGTTAATTCTTTTCATTTAGCCAGTGTCTAATTTGTCTTATCTCCACAGACAATAGTGCCATTGTTTTGTTCAAGCAAGAAAATTATTTTTTCCAAATTTTTCACACATCAAGTTTCATAGCAAGAAAATTCTAGTATTGTGTTTATATTGATGTGTTGTGTTCTGCATCACTGTAAGTGTTCAAGCTTTTTTTGTTCTGTGTTTTTTGCACCTATTATTTTTCATATTTCATCGAACAAATTCACTCTTAGTGTAATTTTTGAGTTGTTCATTTAAAGTAAATCATTCTTTGTTCAGTAAGTGTTGCTTAAGCTGCAGTTAAGAGTTAAAGTGTTCACTCAGTTCATTCCTTGATATATTTTCTTGTAAACTGTGTTTTCTTGTGTGTGTAATTTTTTTTATTATTGCACACTGACTCATTTTGCAATAATTCTTGTGCAAGCATTGTGTTGCCATTTAAAATTTTTCTTTCAGAAATTTTATGTAGTGTGTGCAGTACTTTTGATTAGCAATTGTTATTTGCAATATTGCTACAGTTTATTTCAGTGCAGTTTCTTATGCTCTGTTCTGTGCATAATATTTTATTCTTTGTGTGCCATTTTCTTTTCTTTTAGTGAAATGTTTCCCAGTTTGTTTTATTTTGCACAAGCTTTATTGAGTCCATTTTAACATTTTTGATTGATTCGTCATTTTATTGTTGAATTTCCCTATTGCACTGAGAGTAAAGACAACTCACTGTGCCATTCATTCAATTTTAAAGTAAAGTTGAACAAATTAGATTTGAGTAAGGTACAAGTTCTCTTGATTTTCAAAGTTGAGTATTTTCTTATGTGAGTTTCCTTGCTTACAGTGTGACCTGTCAATTTTTAATTACTTGTGCAGAATAGTTAAGCATTTTCTTCCCATTGAAGTTCACTGTGTTGTGTGTTCCTCAGTTACATTTCCTTTTATTTTCTCTATTTTTTTTTTTTTGCTTTATGCCCTTAAGTTCCCTGAGAACATGTCCCAGTCACTTTTGAACGTTCACTTAGTGTATCATGCCTGTCAAAGTCAATATGAGTCAGTCCACAGTACCAGTATTCCCTTACTGTCTGGAATACAATACCAAGCCCCTGAGCAATGTGTTTGTTCTCACAGATTGTATCTGAGATTTGTTAAAGTGCTGCGAAATGTGAAGTTTAGATTAAGTTCCTATAGATTCGTTCATTACTTTTTAACATAGCCGAGCGGTCAGGCACTAGTAATACTGTCACTCCTGTCTGGACTCCAGCCACAATATCATGCACGCAGGATAGTGTACAGTTACCTTGAGTTTCAGAGGAACCTCAGACAACCCTGGGTGCTGAGTCTACTATCCATGCGATGGCGACTTGTTCAAGTACTCGTTCCTTCCCAGGGGACGCTTTGAGAAGAACTTTACTTGCAACAAGTTATGCCATCTCTTGCTGATGCCACAAGCCGTTGCAGAAAGACGTTTCTGTGGCTAGTGTGCTCAATTGAGTGTTGTCGTTGTCCCTTGTGTTCCAGATTGTGATCCCATCCTAGTTGACAGTAATTCGTGCAATGTAAGAAGTTATTTCTCGAGTAACTTTCACATGTTGTTAAAGTTTGTAAGTGTAGTTTCTTTATAGTTGATACCTCGTGCCACTGTGTGCGACTCAGATTGAATATCTGTATTGTTGACCGTGTTCATTTCTTTTCCCCTGTGCTTGCAGTGAGAGATAGTAGATTCGTTCTCCCTTGCTCATATTGCGTGTTATAGCATTAATTTTTTCAACCGGGGAGAGTCATCCACTCCACCGAGTTTGTTCATTCCTCCAGTAAGAAAGAACCAATCCCTTGTGTTCTGGTGATTCGATTCCTGCTCCAGGAAGATCTTATTCTGACTCTGAAGCCACCAGCACCCATTAGTGACTTTGTAATGAGTCAAGAATTACTGTATCGAACAGCCGAGTTGGGTACTCCAAGCAGAAGAGTGTACCAGTTAGTAATTCCACAGTCACTAGTGAACGTAGCTCTACAGCTAGTTCATGATGCACCAGGTGTTGCACACCCTGGTATGGATCGTTCTGTGAAACAAGCCAGAATGAAGTACTTTTGGCCACGTATGGCAACTGACATTTCAGAGTATGTTAAGAAATGTAGTGTTTGTATGAAACATAAAGGGAATGTTAATGGTCCTAATCCAATCCAAGTGTACCCAACCACTAGCGAACCATGGGAAAGAGTTGCCCTTGATTTATTAACCAATTTTAAATGTTCCCTCCAAGGCAACAAACATCTGTGTGTTATGGTAGACCATTTCACCAGATATTGTGAGTTAGTTCCTATTGCAGATAAGACTGCAGAGACAGTAGCTAAAGCGTTTAAAGAACGCATTATCTGCAGGCATACCACCCCTAAGTCCTTAGTAACAGATAATGGAGGTGAATTCTGTATTGAGATTCTTGAAAATTTGTTTACGTTGAACAAGATCTCTAAATCCACCATTGTTCCTCATCATCCTGCCAGCAATGGGTTAGCTGAACAAACCTATAAGAAAGTACTTGATGTCTTGAGAGCCACTATCAACCCCAATAGTGAAACTTGGGATGAAGTTATACCAGATGTTCAATGTGCCATAAATTCTGCTTACAATGCTTTCATAGGTGATACTCCACATTATGCATTGTATGGTGTAGACAAGCGTTTACCCTATGAGTTGTTATATTCCACTCCGAAACCCAATTACAACCCTGATGATTTCATAGCAACTCGTACAAGCATGGCTCAGAGTGTTTTTAGAAGAATCCGTGAAGCACTTCATAAATCAACAGCAGAATTTACTAGAGTAACTAATAGCCATGCTAAGCCGTCAAAAGTTAAAGTAGGTTCAAGAGTAATGCTGACAAATTTCAACAAAACATCCGAAATGCCTAAGCTCGATCAAAAGTTTGTTGGCCCTTATTGAGTTGTAGAACATATCTCTGGCAATAAGTTAGAGAAATTAGTACTGGTAAGTACAAAGAATTGCATTTAGATCATATGAAATTAGTATGCGATGTTGATGATATTGCTACCCAGACTAATGTGACAGATGCTGAAAATCCTCTTGACTCTGTACCCTCTACCTCAAATACTCAGTCAGATAATCAACCTGAATGTCGTTACTCTTTACATACTCGACAAGTAATGAGAAACCCACAAGTATCTTTTGAAGATACTCGTTCAGATCTCCCTCAGTCAAGGTATGTGTTAGCCATTGCAGAGGAATTCGACCCTCCCAGAGATGATAACCATTCTGCAGAATTGGGTTTAAATGTACATAGTCTGTATAATTAGATGTCAGAGATGAAGGAAATTGTCAACTGTGTGTTTTGTTATTAATTGATCAGTTTTTCAAAGATTTTTTTTTTTCGTGTTCACGTTCCCTCCGTATTCTGAGAATTTGACAGTAATGATCTGAGTGCACACCAGATGCCTTTGCTGTTAATTTCACCTTGTATATATATATTTATTTCCTTAGAATCCGTTGAGTGCATGAATACAGATCGATCGATCAATTCCATCCCATATTGTACCATGATTTGTTTTTATAAGTTGTAATGCATTACAATGAAACTCATTACGTTAAAAGTGATTACGTTAACACCCATTACATAAAACTCATTTGTTAACATCCATTATGATACCATCCATTAGTTCTAAGTTATATATGAATTTGTTATTGTATAGAATCAGCCCAGAACCACCTGCCTGTTCAGCCTAAAGCATAGTAGTGTATGTTGAGACGACATATGTAACATGACTGAGCTGTCAGCATAGTTGCTGATCCCCTTATATGTGTTGTATAGCGTATTATAGTACCATCCATGTGCTTTATATAGAAGATCCCTATTAGGCCGAGTGACTGTATGACGTCACGGGATGCAGCGTGAGTGAGTGACGAGCTGCCTCTTTCTCACTCAGCGTATAGACATAGAAGCAGGCAGAACGCGGCAGGCCTGGGCTCCCTACCTCTCATCACAGTCTGACAATACATAGTGTTACCATCCAACAAGTGAGTTTACCTTATCCATCATATCTCCTTAAGAACCCCTACGACACAGCTTCAGCTCCCAACGATACTAAGTCCAGCTTCAGCTCCCAACGATACTAAGTCCAGCTTCAGCTCCCAACGATACTAAGACCAGCTACAGCTCCCAACGATACTAAGTCCAGCTTCAGCTCCCAACGATACTAAGTCCAGCTTCAGCTCCCAACGATACTAAGTCCAGCTTCAGCTCCCAACGATACTAAGTCCAGCTTCAGCTCCCAACGATACTAAGTCCAGCTTCAGCTCCCAACGATACTAAGTCCAGCTTCAGCTCCCAACGATACTAAGTCCAGCTTCAGCTCCCAACGATACTAAGTCCAGCTTCAGCTCCCAACGATACTAAGTCCAGCTTCAGCTCCCAACGATACTAAGTCCAGCTTCAGCTCCCAACGATACTAAGTCCAGCTTCAGCTCCCAACGATACTAAGTCCAGCTTCAGCTCCCAACGATACTAAGTCCAGCTTCAGCTTCCAGCGATACTAAGACCAGCTTCAGCTTCCAACGATACTAAGACCAGCTTCAGCTCCCAACGATACTAAGTCCAGCTTCAGCTCCCAACGATACTAAGACCAGCTTCAGCTCCCAACGATACTAAGTCCAGCTTCAGCTTCCAACGATACTAAGACCAGTTTCAGCTCCCAACGACACTAAGTCCAACTTCAGCTCCCAACTATACTAAGTCCAGCTTCAGCTCCCAACGATACTAAGACCAGCTACAGCTTCCAACGATACTAAGTCCAGCTTCAGCTCCCAACGATACTAAGACCAGCTACAGCTTCCAACGATACTAAGTCCAGCTTCAGCTCCCAACGATACTAATTCCAGTTTCAGCTCCCAACGATACTAAGTCCAGCTTCAGCTCCCAACGATACTAAGTCCAGCTTCAGCTCCAAACGATACTAAGTCCAGCTACAGCTCCCAACGATACTAAGACCAGCTTCAGCTCCCAACGATACTAAGTCCAGCTTCAGCTCCCAACGATACTAATTCCAGTTTCAGCTCCCAACGATACTAAGTCCAGCTTCAGCTCCCAACGATACTAAGTCCAGCTTCAGCTCCCAACGATACTAAGTCCAGCTTCAGCTCCCAACGATACTAAGTCCAGCTTCAGCTCCCAACGATACTAAGTCCAGCTTCAGCTCCCAACGATACTAAGTCCAGCTTCAGCTCCCAACGATACTAAGTCCAGCTTCAGCTCCCAACGATACTAAGTCCAGCTTCAGCTCCCAACGATACTAAGTCCAGCTTCAGCTCCCAACGATACTAAGTCCAGCTTCAGCTCCCAACGATACTAATTCCAGTTTCAGCTCCCAACGATACTAAGTCCAGCTTCAGCTCCCAACGATACTAAGTCCAGCATCAGCTCCCAACGATACTAAGTCCAGCTTCAGCTCCCAACGATTCTAAGTCCAGCTTTAGCTCCCAACGATACTAAGTCCAGCTTCAGCTCCCAACGATAGTATGACCAGCTCCAGCTCCCGGACAGAACTTCCCATCTTACGAACACAGGTAATAATGGCCTGTTGACCTGGTCGTAATGGGTTAGAGCAATACAAACCCAGCAGAATATTTAACTTATATTTTCCTTCACCAAACGTTTTTATACAAATATGTACACTTATGTACACTATGTACAGGAGTGAATATAAGTGTACCACACGGTGATAAAGGCAAAGACAAAAGCCTGAGAGAGAGCACCGTGCTTCAGCCAGCTAGAGTCGAGTCTGACAAGTGCTGAGACGATGTGGTATCACTCCTTGTCAGCATTTGACAGACTCGTTTCTAGCTGGTTGAATCACGGTGCTCTCTCTCTTTCTCAGGCTTTTGTCTTCGCCTTTTTTACCTCATCAGTTCTATGATTCACCTCATCTTTCATAGACCCATCTGCTAACACGTCCACTCCTAAATATCTGAATACATTCACCTCCTCCATACTCTCTCCCTCCAATCTTATATCCAGTCTTTCGTCACCTAATTTTTTTTGTTATCCTCATCACTTTACTCTTTCCTATATTCACTTTCAATTTTCTTCTTTTACATACCCTACCAAACTCATCCACCATCCTCTGCAGCTTCTCTTCCGAATCTCTCAAAAGCACAGTGTTATCAGCAAAGAACAACTGTGACAACTCCCACTTCGTGTTAGATTCTTTATCTTTTAACCCCACACCTCTTGCCAACACCCGAGCATTCACTTCTCTTACAACCCCATCTATAAATATATTGAACAACCACGGTGACATTATTGATTCTTGTCTAAGGCCTACTTTTACTGGTAAATAATCTCCCTCTCTCCTACATACTTTAACCTGAGCCTCACTATCCTCGTAAAAATTCTTCACTGCTTTCAGTAGCCTACCTCTTGTTCCATACATTTGCAACATCTGCCACATTGCCTCCCTAACCACCCTGTCATACGCCTTTTCCAAATCCATAAATGGGACAAAAACTGTTCACCTATATGTTTCACTGTAAACACTTGGTCTACACACCCCCTACCCTTCCTAAAACCTCCTTGTCCATCTGCTATCCTACTCTCCGTCTTACTCTTAATTCTTTCAATAATAACTCTACCATACACTTTACCAGGTATCTACTCAACAGCCTTATCCCCCTATAATATTTGCACTCTCTTTTGTCCCCTTTGCCTTTATACAAAGGAACTATGCATGTTCTCTGCCAATCCCTAGGTACCTTACCCTCTTCCATACATTTATTAAGTAAAAGCACTAACCACTCCAAAACTATATCCCCACCTGCTTTTAACATTTCTATCTTTATCCCATCATTCCTAGCTGCCTTACCCCCTTTCATTGTACTCACGAACTTCCCCCACACTCACAACTGGTTATCCTCACTCCTACAAGATGTTATTCCTCCTTGTCCTATACACGAAATCACAGCTTCCCTAGCTTCATCAACATTTAATAACTCCTCAAAACATTGCCTCCATCTTCCCGATACCTTTGACTCTCCTCTCATATTTTTAACTATCAAATCCATTCGTTCCCTAGGCTCCCTCAAATTATTAATCTCACTCCAAAACTTTTTCGTATTTTCAGCAAAATTTGTTGATAACATCTCACCCACTCTGCCATTTATTCTCTTTTTACATTACTTCACCACTCTCTAAACATCTCTTTTTCTCTCCATATTCTCTTCCCTCCTTGCATCACTTCTTATATGCTAACTTTTTCTCCCTTATTACTCTCTTTACATCATCATTCCACCAATCTCTCTTCTTCCCTCCCGCACCCACTTTCATGTAACCTCAAACTTCTGCTGAACACTCTAACACTATATTCTTAAACTTACCCCATACATCTACCCCATTGCCTATACTCTCACTAGCCCATCTATCCCCCAATAGTTGTTTATATCATACCCTAACTGCCTCCTCCTTTAGTGTATAAACATTCACCTTTCTCTGATATATCTGTGGCCCCTATATAAACATGTACATCCTGAAGTCTACCTAACAGTCTTTTATCTACCAATACATAGTCCAGTAAACTACTGTCATTACGCCCTACATCATATCGTGTATACATATTTATCCTCTTTTTCTTAAAATATGTGTTACCTAGAACTAAACCCCTTTCTATACAAAGTTCAGTCAAAGGCTCCCCATTATCATTTACACCTGGCACCCCAAACTTACCTACCACATTCCTCTCTAAGTGTTTCTCCTACTTTTACATTTAGGTATATATACTGAAAATTTATTTTTAACCTATATTTTAGGGATTAGAGTATTTTTGACTGGTGATGAAGAGGTTACTTGCATGTTGATGATGGTATATAATAACGACAAGTTGATGATTCAGATACATATGTAACAGTTGGGTATAGTTAGTGTTGAAATGTTTCTCCACCCCCAACCTCTCCACCCTCAACCTCTCCACCCTCAACCTCTCCACCTTCAACCTCTCTATGTACACCTTCTCCACCCTCACCCTCTCCACCCTCACCCTTTCCACTCTCGCCCTATCCACCCCACACACTATCCACCCCACACCCTCTCCACCCACACCCACACCACCCACACCCTCCCCACCCTCACCCTCTCCACCCTCACCCTCTCCACCCACACCCTCGACCCCCGTCAGTTTAACAGCCGCCCACAGAGCCATTTCCGGTTCCCTCGAGTAATTACAGAGTGGTTTAGCTCAGTAGTTTCCCCTCTGGCATACTAAGGGCGTGAGATGAGGGGAGGAAAACCTCCGGATGTTTCCCCTCTGTGGAGCCGCTCAGCCAGACTATTTAATCCCTCGCTAATACGCAGCGTATGTGGCCGTTTCTGCGTAATGTTTTAATTTTACATATTAAGCAAAACTAATATAATCCTACAATTATAAATTGTGTGTGTGTATATATATGCCGAATAGGTAAAATTGGTCAATTAGCAAGAACTCATTTAAAACTAAGTCCTTTCTAAAATTTTCTCTAATACGTTTAAAGATATGCAAGAGCAGGCGAAATACACACAAACACTGATCTCTGGCTGAAGGAGACTCGAACCTACGAACCTTGGAACAAGGTACGCAGTGCTTTACCATTCTCACCACACTGGACCAATACCTTGGCGTCCAGCTTGCGCTAGACGTTGATCCAAGGCAGCCAGCTTTCAGGGAGAAGGCTTACAGCTTTTCATCTCATCCCCTGCATGTATCAGCCTTACTAGAGATTTTAACAATGCAGGGAATTCGCAAGAGCAGGCGAAATATACACAAACACTGATCTCTGGCTGAAGGAGACTCAACGTTGATGGAAGTTGTTCAGTTCCTCAGCGTTGATGGAAGTTGTTCAGTTCCTCAGCGTTGATGGAAGTTGTTCAGTTCCTCAACGTTGATGGAAGTTGTTCAGTTCCTCAGCGTTGATGGAAGTTGTTCAGTTCCTCAGCGTTGATGGAAGTTGTTCAGTTCCTCAGCGTTGATGGAAGTTGTTCAGTTCCTCAACGTTGATGGAAGTTTGTAGATGAATAGTTCAGAGAACCGACATGTTGATAAATTAGACACATGTGCAACTCTTGGGTATCTTTATTGAGGAAACGTTTCGCCACACAGTGGCTTCATCAGTCCATACATTTTGCACATGTGTCTAATTGATGGAAGTTGTTCAGTTCCTCAGCGTTGATGGAAGTTGTTCAGTTCCTCAACGTTGATGGAAGTTGTTCAGTTCCACAACACTGATGGAAGTTGTTCACTTCCTCAGCGCTGATGGAAGTTGGTTAGTTCCTCAACGTTGATGGAAGTTGGTTAGTTCCTCAACGTTGATGGAAGTTGTTCAGTTCCTCAGCGTTGATGGAAGTTGTTCAGTTCCTCAGCGTTGATGGAAGTTGTTCAGTTCCTCAGCGCTGATGGAAGTTGTTCAGCTCCACAACACTGATGGAAGTTGTTCAGTTCCTCAGCGCTGATGGAAGTTGTTCAGCTCCACAACACTGATGGAAGTTGTTCACTTCCTCAGCGCTGATGGAAGTTGGTCAGTTCCTCAGCGTTGATGGAAGTTGTTCAGTTTCTCAGCGCTGATATCTCTAAGGTCGCGGGACACTGTTGGAGACGTGTACTGGACCAGGCTGGACCAGGCTGGACCAGGCAGGAACGGGCTGAGGAACTAAACGCTTGTCTCTTCAACTGAAAGTTTATTGGCTCACTCAATCACTACCTACATGAGAATGTAAACCACTAATGAGACTCAAGACCTCAGCTACCACGAGACCGACACATACACAGTTTGCTCTTCCTGTTTTCTCCAAGTTCGTCGCACAAGCGCCTGGCAGCTGGGTTAAGCCCTGGCTCTTTTTCTTGGACTGTGAACACTCCTCTCCACCGCTCTTCTTCGGCTATTCCGTCTTCCCAGCTGACCCCACATGGGGTCTTAAAACTCTCTTGATCGTTTGTAGTCAATTCTGAGCATTCGGTAACGACTGTATTGCTAAACAAGTAGAGCACACATATATTTATGCTGTAACACTGAAAAAAATTCCGTCAAAGCATTACAAAATAAACACTTCATTAACGATGAATGAGGCAAACTAAAGGTGGGTAAGTATTATGTTTGTCAGGAAACAGGACTAGTGTTTCTTGACGCGGGTCTGGGTCATATGATGACTCGCAGTTGGAGCTTTTGGTCATCTGACCAGGACCTTCCACTGGCTTACCCCTCCACATCTTTAAAAATTATAGTTATAATTATAACCATTTCTAGTGCAAACTAAAGCAAGGCTGATCATAATATGTAAGGAGGGACTAATCTCCATTATATTACATAAATTCTGTCATGGATTTGTTTGCCAAGGTAGTTTTTGGTACAAAATGTTCAATTTATATATAGTGTTAATTATCATGAGTGTATTTTATAATTCGTACAAAAAAAATTCCGAAACAATTTCTTTTTTAAATTCACTCGCCTAAAATCAAGACAGTTACACGAAATCTTTTAAAATATCTCAAATATACCCTAGCTCGTATATATATAAGATAAACATCTACCCTCTATTTAGAATACTTTTTTTTTTAGTATCGTAGAGAACATTTTGCTATATCCGTCTACGTGTGAGGTAGATTTAAAATACGGTCGACAGTATTTCCCAGATAAGGAAAGATCTTAGGAAGCAAGTTGTGTGATCACTTGCTGTAAAGATCTCATGGGTCATTATGATTGAAATCAAACTAAATGTAGGTCGCATGTGGGGTAAATATGGAACGTAACCTCCCTCTATCAGCATACGAAGAGCGCATAATTTCCTCGGTTATATGACTGGATATGTCTACGATAAAGCCGAGTGACACTCGGGAAGGCTTACTAATGCGGTTGCACACGATAAAGCCAGCGATCCTCTCGCCCACTTCGCTCTATTTAAAGAGTTCTGGTGGATAGTCTGAAAGCAAACTTAAGAAATCACATCATATTCTAAAAGATTGTCGGGAAAGGTTTAATTCTGCTCTCGAATTTTTATTTAGAAGAGATCTAGCTTTTTCTACAATATTTCTTAAATAGCAGCTTTTAGTGGCTGTTAAAGAACAAAAAGGCACAATATCGTGAGCGGAACAATACACAAATAACCCGCACATAGGAGAGAGGAGCTTAAGACTAGGTTTCGGTCCGTTTTGGACTATTTACAAAGTCAAGACGGACCGGGTTATTTGTGATTTGGTGGCTGCTAATAAGGAAACATTGAATTCTAACGTTATTTATTTCAGCAAAGTATTGGTCTAAGTTTGTGGATTTATTACTTTTACTTATGCGTGTGGATTAAATTTAATACACAGACCGCGTCCCACCAAGGCAAAGCGCAGTTAAGAGAGTTGAGGAAGAATTAGTCAGAATCTGAAGCGAATGGGAAAAGATGTAAGAAAATATCACAGCTCAAAGTGAATTTTGAACCCAAGTTATTATACAGCCACACCAATATAAAATGATGGTCAAAGACCAAGGACCAGTGACTTACGTCTTACAGGGACCGAAAATTAGGTTTTTAAGAAACTCAACAATAGATTATAGTAGATGAATGACACCCAATACAGAGAAAAACGGTGGAAGATGTGCAGGAATTTGAGGTAATCAGTCCCACAGCCTGGAGGTGATGTGTTCAGTTCACCAGTATATACACGGAGAAGACGCTTATACTGGAGACAGGTGAGGTGAAGCAGTTAGAGGAAGGATCACTGATGGAAAGAATCCACTTTGGAAGTAGATCATGTCAGTACCTCAAACAAGCGCTGAAGAATTCTCTGTACCAAGATTTCAAGCAGTTGTTGTGTCAGACAAGTGTAATTATATTAAGAGTTTTGAAAAACCGTTGGAAGATGAATAAGACATTTATGAAACACTTGGGTATCTTTACTGAGGGAATCTTTCGCCAGCGAGTGGCTTTATCACTGTATTATTCAACGCTTGTCTAACTGATTGGCCTGATGTGTTTCCACCAGTGATACCGCCTCCAACTGCTTCACCTCACCTGTCTCCAGTAAATGTGCCCCTTCTCCATGCATTTCCTATAATTTTATCATGACAGATGGAGTGAACACATCCCCAGGCTGAGGGAATGATCACCTCAAATTTCTTCACATTTTACACCGTTCTTCTCTGTACTGTACTGATAAAGTCACTGGATGTCGATACGTTTCCACAGCAATGATACCCAAGTGTTGCACAAGTGTCTCATCCATCTACGTGGTGGTTTTTCAAAAGTATTTTCATAAAAATGGATTGCATTACCTTCAATATAAAGAAAACAATAGTTTCAGTACGAGGAGAGATGAGAAACTGTAGAGAATTATAGACATTAAATTACCAGAGAGACGAAATGGAGGGTCTGTTAGAAGTGAAAACACGTAAGCAGTTGAAATTGCAAATCTGGATCTCTCATCAGCATACAAGGTGGAGAGGGTAAGGAAAAAAACGTGACTATAGGCTGTCTTGCAGGTACGGGAGTCACTGTACTATAGATAAGCAACTAGGAAACACGAACAGAAAATTCTGCCTCGCAACTATAATAGAATCTTTCGACACAATCACAAAGATTAGGCAAGAAACAGAAGGTTGGGCAGACTGTGTATTCCTCGGCCTCTTGAAAGCGTTCATCTACAGTTCCTGAGATCTTGAGTGTTGCGCTACAGATGCTAGACTTCTTGAACTAAAGATCTTAGGCATCTTAAAGATGTTGATATCTAGCTCTTGGATCTCTTCGGAGGATTGAGTTATAGCTTCTTAGATTGCAAGAATGTCTTCGGCAGCACCACACAGACAAATAAAATATAATTAGAGCCGCAGGTCAGAATACTGTAAGAACACAAAGTATCCGGGAGATCTAAAGGAATTGTAATTTGTCTCATTCTGTTCCTGGTATATGTAAATGATCTACCAAGTTAAATAGTGTTATTCTTGTCCATCTTCCCCTCAAGGAAGGTTCCTTGATGTTGGTGAGGGGCTCTTGATTTAGGAAATTGGATCTGTGCTCCAGTTCCCCGAATTAAGCCTGAATGCCTTCCACATCCCCCCCAGGCGCTGTATAATCCTCCGGGTTTAGCGCTTCCCCCTTGATTATAATAATAATCTTGTCCATCTCATTTTGAGTCATAGGAAACTGCTTATAATTTATTTGGTTAGAGTTATTTTTATTAAACAAAACTGGATACATCATCAGTGTCTGCAAGAGACGTTTGTGTTGTGATTGGCCTCCGCTACTCTGACAACACGGGTTTTGAGATTCACATTTATGTTGATTTGTGTTCACAGTTTTTTTTTTGTCCACCTTTTGAGGGAAAATACAAAATTTAGATAAACAATATAGTCGTAATGGTCCAGCAACGGCTTCGCCGCTCTTGGTCTCGCCACGGATGAAGAATTGGCTGTGTTGCAGGTACGGGAATCACTATACTGTAGATAAACAATTTCAATCGCTCAATAAAATATCTTAATACTGTGGAATTTTATGCTATATCTTTTCCCAATGGTCTTTCATGCACTTGAAGGCAAGCAAAATGTAGATGTAGTGTACATGCACTCTCCATAAGATTTTGACAAGTACACCCATAATTTTACAACGCACAAAATGAGTGCAAAAGAAATAAATGGGAAAGTTGTGCAGACTGATATAATTTCTTAACAAATAAAATCCAAAGAGAAGTAATAAATAGATTGAAATCAGGGGCTGCCACAGTGAAAAACTGTTTTTCAAGAGACGGTTCTCGCCCCGCTCCTTTTACCCATTCATTTGTCTGGTATGAACAGGGAAATAAATCATTGTACCATAGCATCCTTTGCTGACGACAGTGGCGCCTCTCGAAGACTTAGCCATTCCTTAAACCAAGTCTTCCAGTTGGCCACCGACAACAGAGACAAATTTCAATCGCTCCGCTAAGAAAAACTGAGGAATTAAAATATACAATGGAGTGCAAGACAAACTCGGACCATTCAGTAGAGTTGACATTCAATGCGAGAAACTTGGGAGTAACGATGTCACAGAATCTCACAGTGAAGGATCACAAAAAATTTGTTATTTCAGTCGCAAGAAAAATAATATGCTGGATAACTAAACTTTGAAAACAATAGGTGTCAAGTCAATGATGATACTAATCAAGTCTCATGTTCTCTCTAGGCTGGGAAGTTGCTGTATACTAATTGTCTTCCTTCAAAACAAAACAAACTGCAGAGCTGATGAACGTACATAGAACCTTCAATGCAAGTATCAGTTCAACCAGAATCTGAAATACTGGGAATATTTGGAGTCTCTTAAACTGCGTTCATTGGAATGTAGACAAGAAAAATGCATCTAAATAGATACCTGAAAATTTCTGGAGCGACTGGTCCCAGACCTGCACACTGAAATAACTATAAAAGCAAGAGGCTTGGCAGACTGTACAAAATTTCTGCAAAGAAAAGCAGGGAAGTGATAATACAGTCAGAAAAAATTGACTAAGTGTAACGGGCTAAGGATTTTCAACAAGTTATTTTCGTAAGTTCCTGGGGTCAGTTCCCGATCATCTGGGTTACGGTGTATATGTTGGAATGCAAACGCAGCTGGCACCAACAACCTGGTCGATCAGGCTAGCATCCGAGAGACCTGGTTTGGGACCGGGCAGCGAGAGTGGTAACCTCCAAAGTCAACTGCACGTGCTAACCTCCTCTTACAAGAAAGTGAAACACAAGTTTGTTACACGTTTTTCTCTCTGGCAGAATTTGCTAGTTATTTTTTTATTTCGTGTAGATATAAAATAGCAGATAAATTGCATACACTGCTATTTAAATTTTGTACACACATTTACTTCTCTGTGTATTTCCTCTCTGAGTTAGGAGAGCTGGTCTGAGACAAGGTCACGGGGGGGATGATTCCCGGACTCATTACCAGGTCAAAGTTAGAGTTAAGCAGAAGATAACACGTAATGTGCCTCGAGTCTTGGCCTGGTGGTGGCACCATAGTTACAGTTTTAAGAAGTACATCCATTACAGTTGATATATGATAATTGGTCGTTAGATAAAGTTGTCACATCAGTTGCCACCTTATCACGACTACTATCTTTCACATTCCCCAAACAGCCGACCCGACTCATTTAAGATCATCGTGAACTTTATCAAAGACGCCGTTTTCATTACAGACGAGCACCTGCGTAATTGAATACCTGCGTCGAATGCGTCGTAACACGGTTGAATTACCTCCTCCCCTACACACTACTGACGGCTCGAGGCTCGCAAGTGATCCCTGAAAGTGCTAATATTGCCTGACGAAATCTTCTCTTGGAGGTGAGTAGCTTCGAGTGATAATATTGATTTTCGTTTTATTTACTTATATATATATATGTCGTGCCGAATAGGCAGAACTTGCGATCTTGGCTTAAATAGCAACGCTCATCTTGCCATATAGGACAAGTGAAAATTTGTGTATGCAATAATTTCGCCAAAATCATTCTGAATCTAACGAAAAAATATATTTCGTTGTTTCTTTATTATTAAATTATTGTAAACGTATATAAAATATATTTAGTTGGGTTAGGCTAAAATAAATTGTTTTTGTTATAATAAGGTTAGGTAAGTTTTCTAAGATTCTTTTGGTGAAAAAATTTTAAATTTTTACATCAATATTAATGAAAAAAATATATATTTAAACGTATAAGAGAAAATTTTAGAAAAGACTTTATTTTAAATGAGTTCTTGCTAATTGACCAGTTTTACATATTCGGCACGACATATATATATATATATATATATATATATATATATATATATATATATATATATATATATATATATATATATATATATATATATATATATATATATATATATATATATATATATATATATATATATATATATATATATATATATATATATATATATAGATAGATAGATATATATATATATGCGCACCGCCCAGACACACGCTGAGGTATACACAGACAAAGATCACAAGCAGCAGGATGCAAAAGCACGTCTAGGAAGTGGCATAGCCCCCCCCCAAGTGACGCTCTAGACTAGAGTCTAGAGCACTCAGCCACAGATGCCACTGAGAAGCTAGGCAGGAGGGTTACAAGTGGTGTTTACTGCGATGACTGTTACCTTTCACTGTTAAACATGACGACATGGTGAAGCAGTGTTCCACTGGGAACCTTCAGCGTCTTCAACGTATCGTTAAAGTTGTCAACCAGATTTGTTTACCACCATTGGAAACAATGTTGGGAATGTTCTTTCTTTTATTAGTTGGTAAGGGCACATTTTGAGATTTAAGTTAGTGAAGGAAGGCAGGAAGAGGGGTGCGGAATGTGTTCTAGCTCTGGGTCTTGACTTTTAACTTTCGAGCAGATTGTTGTCATTGAGCCTTGTCTTATTTGTTTTGTAAATTTTTGTATGGAGTTAGATATTACTGGTTAAATTATCAGCTTATCGCACTGTAAGGTGTTTGGATTTTTAATGGAATATGCTGCATCTATGTTAGTTTTTGCTAAAGAAAATTCTCTTTGGCCTTTGGAATTAATACAAAGCAAAGAGCTCAAAATTATTCTTGGTTCTAATAAAACTATCAGTGTTCTTAATTCATAGGTTCAGTGGAGGGAAAATCGAACTTAAAGCTGTACTTTGTATACAAACGCTCATACAAATGAATAGACCCAGTTGTGTCCTATCCACTTCAAGGTTCAACGTGTTGTGCGTTCTGAGCTGCTCTTCTGCATACCACTGTTGTAATGCATGGTTACGTGAGTTTCTGTCGCCTTCCTATCAGCTTGAACCTGTCTTTCCATTCTCCTCTGACCTCTCTCATCAATAAGAAGTTTTCGCCCACAGAACTGTCACTCACTGGATATTTTATGTTTTTCACATCATTCTCTGTAAACTACAGAGACTGTCGTACATGAAAATCCCAGGAGATTAGCAGTCTCTGAGATACTCAGACCACTCCGTCTAGGACCAATAATTCCTTCCGCGATCAAAGTCACTTCAATCACATGTCTTCCACATTCTGATATTTGGTCTGAACAACAACTGAACCTTTTGACCACGTCTTCATGCTTTTAGGCCAGTGGTTCTTAACCTTGTTGGAGGCACTGAACCCCTCAAGTTTCATCCGTGCTTTCACCGAACCTTCGTAATTGGAAAAATAAAGTATGATTTCTTCAATATATGATATTAATCAAAACTGCAAATCAGTGCGGCTTTTGGTGTTGCCTTTCAGAGACAAGTTCAGAAATGCGTGGCTTCACCTTGGCAAGTGTCACTCTCATATCATCTTCGCAACAAAGTTTGTTCCTTTCCTTCGTTTTGATGTCTACCATCCTGGAAAAGGATTGCTCACAAAGATACGTTGTAACAAACGACGTGAGTATCTCAAGGGCTTTCTTAGCAATAAGAGGGAAAGCTACGATCTGGTGACACCAAAACGTTGAGAGCGTTGTTGTTCTGAAGAGATGTTGCTGAACCTGGCTCTGCTGAAGTTCAAAGATTTCGTCGATGTATTCATCAGTGACATCTGCTGTCGCAACACTGAACGTGAACAGCTGTCTCACCCATGCTGAATATTACTCTCTGGTTGGGAAGTATCCGTCAAGAGACTTTGCGAGCTCATCTAAGTGCATGGCAATTGCTTGCTTCAGTTCCCCGGGAACAGAAATGTCTCCGATTCCAGATACATCTTCGATCTTACTTTCACAGTCGTCCAGCAAGGAAAAGTTTGAGAAGTTACCATTCTCTGTTCGTCGTTTCCATAACGGTAGCTTTTTTTTTTTTAAAAGCCTTCAGGTTTTCTTCCGCTTCGATGATGTTGACTCCACCGCCCTGCATCTGTCGATGAGATGATTGAGAGCATCGAAGATATCGGCCATGAACGCCAAAATGAGAATGAACTCAGAATTTTCGAACCAATCTGCATGACAATGTTGGTGCTCTCGCAAAAACAGGGCTAATTCCACACATGTGTCATATGTGTGTGACCTCCGCCAAACCCCTGGGACTGACTCACCGAACCTCTGGGGTTCGATTAAGAACCACTGTATTAGGCGCTGTAGTGCTGCCACGTTATTGGCTGGTTAGCGAGACGCTCTACAGATGTACCTAATAAATTGGCCACTGGGTGTACATGTAGAACCTAGTTCTAGAGACCATGGTCTTGTGTAGACATTTGCTCATGCGTTACCGTCCACAAGAACGATATGGAGTGCATAGTAAATTAGCCACTACCATCCACAGGATGGACATAGGGTGCACAATAAACTAGCCGCTACCATCCACAGGATGGATATGGGGTGCACAGACTAGCCACTGCCATCCACAGGATGGATATAAAGTGCATACTAAATTAGCCGCTTCGTCGGCAAAAAATCATTTGACGAACAAATACTTCCTGACATCCCTGTGGCTCCTTTATTATGTTGTGGTTTATAGTGAATCTGCTTCAGTGTTAGGATTTATGGAGGTAAGTGGCGGTACCAGGTAGTCTGTCAGCCAGTGTTATACCAGTGCCAAGTAGTCTGCCAGCCAGTGTTATACCAGTGCCAAGTAGTCTGCCAGCCAGTGTTATACCAGTGCCAAGTAGTCTGCCAGCCAGTGTTATACCAGTACCAAGTAGTCTGCCAGCCAGTGTTATACCAGTACCAAGTAGTCTGCCAGCCAGTGTTATACCAGTACCAAGTAGTCTGCCAGCCAGTGTTATACCAGTACCAAGTAGTCTGCCAGTCAGTGTTATACCAGTACCAAGTAGTCTGCCAGCCAGTGTTATACCAGTGCCAAGTAGTCTGCCAGCCAGTGTTATAACAGTGTCAAGTAGTCTGCCAGCCAGTGTTATACCAGTGCCAAGTGGTCTGCCAGCCAGTGTTATACCAGTACCAAGTAGTCTGCCAGCCAGTGTTATACCAGTACCAAGTAGTCTGCCAGCCAGTGTTATACCAGTACCAGGTAGTCTGCCAGCCAGTGTTATACCAGTACCAAGTAGTCTGTCAGCCAGTCATCTACAAGTACCAGGATAGTCTGTCAACCAGTGTTGTGTCAGTACCAGGTAGTCCGTCAACCAGTGTTATACCTATACCAGGTAGTTTGTCAGCCAGGGATATACCAGTACCAAGTAATCTGTCAGCCAGTGATGTACTGCCGCAGATTCCGAATTTTTTAAACTGAAATTGCCGACTTGACACGAAGATCATAAATCTGAAGCCTAACGGAAGAAGCATTTTCGTGTTACGAGCGAGAATTGAAAGTTAGAGGAAGGAAGAAAGAAAAAGAAAAATTCTGTCACCCACCACCTACTTAAATCCTACACTTCGAAGATACCTAATTATATTTCAAAAGTTTCCACTGATTTTCCAGGATTGTTGCCACAGTGAGTTTACCATCTGCTTGATGGAGGGAGTTGTTGTTGCCACAGTGAGTTTACCATCTGCTTGATGGAGGGAGTTGTTGTTGCCACAGTGAGTTTACCATCTGCTTGATGGAGGGAAAACAATCTTTGCTTTATAAGTCAGGTCCGCATTCTCTGGCTTTAACACAACAACATGAAGATGACTCTCAAGTTGAGGATCCATAGATACTGATGCCAACAGGAGGCTCATAGGCTCGTACCACTGAAGCAGGAGGAGCAGCAGCAGGAGGAGGGGCAGCAGCAGGAGGAGGGGCAGCAGGAGAAGGGGCAGCAGGAGGAGGAGGGGCAGCAGGAGGAGGGGCAGCAGGAGGAGGAGGGACAGCAGAAGGGGCAGCAGGAGCAGGAGGGGCAGCAGGAGGAGGAGGGGCAGCAGCAGGAGCAGGAGGGGCAGCAGGAACAGGAGGGGCAGCAGGAGGGGCAGCAGGAGGATGGTGTTACTTCGATACTGGTGAATTGTAAAGAAGAAAGTGCCAACACCGTGACTGGAACAATACACAAACAACCTTCACGAAGAAGAATGAAGCTCAGTGACGGCGTTTCGGTCCGACTTGGACCTGTGTGATTAGTAACGGTCCATGTTGGACCGAAACGTCGTCATAAGCTTCATTCTCCGATGTACGGATTATTAGTGTGCTGTTGAACTGCTTTTGATCCAGGAACTTGAAGCTATCCTCTCCGTTCCTCAGATTAAACCTGATTCCTCCCCATTCCCTACGGGTTTATCGCGTCCCCACGGGTTTATTTATAAACCAAGACTCCTTAAAGAATAAGCGAACGCTGAAAGAGGAAAATATAAATATAGGAGAGTGAAGAGCAATGAATTTCAGATTGAATTATGCAAATGTGCTTTGGTAGTCGAGGAAAAACCCGCAACTCCGCCAACAACATGTATTTATATACCCCGCGCCTTTGGAATCCACAATTAATATCCTAATTTGTACATCTCCAGGGTAAGTGATTATAGCCCGGGCCAGGGCGCTAACATGTTATGAATATGGTTCAATTTATTGATTCCTTAATTATCTAAACTTCTCTCCTATGTTCAATAACTTCCACTGATTTTGACGTTAGTGGATAGTTAGGGAAGATATAGTGTAGTTGGCCCGCGGTGTGTTCTCCCTCAGTTGCTCTCAGATGATACATCAGACAGCCAACACAACCACCTCCACACCCTCTCTTCTACACCCTCTCCTCTACACCCTCTCCTCCACACACTTTCCACACCCTCTCCTCCTTTTTTTTCTACAGAATGCTTCCAGCACAGAGAATTCAAATCCTCTGTGGCATGGTAGCAGTCTTGTCTTGGTGTGTGACATCCACTGTTATTGTAGCAGCGATTCTCCCTCAACACCTCAGTCACAGTGTTAATGATCGCGATCCAGATTTCATTGACTGCACCCAGCACTGGGATGTTAAAGCCGGCTCAACCACACCCGTTCCTCCTAATAATTACAGTCGCAATGGGACAGCCCAGTAGTGGAGATTAAAGCCACGACATTGCTTGAATGTGTGCCGGGGAAGGACTGAGCTTACCTTCTAGCAGTGAGATTTCTCTATGCAGAGGATTTTCTGTTGACTCTTATCACTTCCTCAGTAGGCACACGCGTCGACTCTCAGGACATCCGTACTATTTTTGCTCTTATTTTTGCCGACTCTATCTTTACTGAATATAGGTGTATCACCAGCAGTGCATCGGCATAAAGGTTCGGATACCATGCTCTTGTTTACCGTAGATCAGAGAAAAATATCTCTGCAATAGCAGGAGGTTCAGCATTGAGGGAGCCGCCTCACCTATACACATCCGATGGCAGTCAAAGGCATCCAGATATCTTGGAACCGTGAGCTGGTGGAAGCTAGTAGCATGCGACTACACACGCACATGCACACTGGCTGACACCTGTCTCCAATACATCAGAGATGAACGAGGTGCAGCTGCCAGATTCAAGGAGTCCCAAAATTCTAGGAAAAAGCAGTGAAGATGCTCATTATTGTATGCTAATTTACAAAGGTTGAGTGACCCCTCTGCTCGTGAGAAAGGAGAGCAACTTGGCACTCCTCAAGGCGGTGTATCACGTCCTACGCTGTTTAATGTATTAATCAGTGCACTACTTAAGGCTATACAGATGCCACAGCAATATCACAGTTATGCTGGTGATATTCTTATACATACTAAAACTTTTCGGAAAATGTAAAGCACTCTAAATTATATATAGACAGACTGATAAAATCATGGCTTTATATTTTCTGCGGAAAAGACCAAAGTGTTTTAACAGAGCAAACTGGTTTAACCAGTTTAGTTCTGCGATACAGATTACCATAAACCAGGTTTAGTTCTGCGACGCAGTAAACTATTCTCTGACAGATTACCATAAACCAGGTTTAGTTCTGCGACGCAGTAAACTATTCTCTGACAGATTACCATAAACCAGGACTGCATCTAGTAAACTATTCTCTGACAGATTACCATAAACCAGGTTTAGTTCTGCGATTTACAATAAACCAGGTTTAGGTTTCTGCGAATGACAGATTACCATAAACCAGGTTTAGTTCTGCGATAAACTATTCGTGTCCTGTTACCATAAACCAGGTTTAGTTCTGCGACGCAGTAAATAACTAAACTATTCTCTGACAGATTAACATAAACCAGCGAATAAAATTAACCAATAATCTGAAGATAGATTTAAAGCTCTTAGAACTGCTGTAAGGTACAATCCCAGCTATGGTGCAAATGTTACAATTGCTAAAATCATGTATTTAGCGTACAATAATTCTCTGACAGATTACCATAAACCAGGTTTAGTTCTGCGACGCAGTAAACTATCCAAGGACTTGTAACGCACAATGTTGCCCTAAAATTGTTCTTGGTTGTCCTATAACCTACAAAATAATACGAGGAAAGAATTACTTATAGGATTATCATGCTGGTATTTTTTTTATTTTTTTTTTATTCGCCGGTATTCTCCCGGCCCGGGTCTTTTCCAAGTAGTGGTGACCCGGCCTTGGCTCCCTATCTGGGGAGTGTCTCAAGACCTAAGTCTTCCATGGGAGGAGGTACAAGTACCCCCTCATCTTTGGGACCAACTGTCCCCAGACCTAGCCACATTCTCCGCCCTCACGGGGCTCGTAGGGAGAAGCTAGGTCTCTGGTCTGCCATCTACCCCGCCTCAAAGGGGCTCGTGGGGATGGCAGTCTTGTGAGCTGCAGATGGTAGCAAGCTCAGACCATGGCGCATCATGCTGGTATTCTCACCGTCACCAATATAGTTCAACATTAGTAATAACCAAAAATATATTCCACTTCGGTATTTACCACAACAAATGTTATAATAAACTGTTACATAAAAATTATAAATGTTATAAATTATAAACTAAACTGTCTTATAAAAAGTGAAAGATTGTAAATCATAGTACATGTATTCTAGTAAATCTAATTAAGTAACTGTTCAGTATTTAAGAGAACATCAGCATAGCCAGACTCGGTGATTTTTTTCTCGCAGGTTGTATTGTTTCACATCACTGTGTTGTGTTTCACAGCACTGTGTTGTGTTTCACATCACTGTGTTGTGTTTCACATCACTGTGTTGTGTTTCACAGCACTGTGTTGTGTTTCACATCACTGTGTTGTGTTTCACATCACTGTGTTGTGTTTCACATCACTGTGTTGTGTTTCACAGCACTGTGTTGTGTTTCACAGCACTGTGTTGTGTTTCACAGCACTGTGTTGTGTTTTACATCACTGCGTTGTGTTTCACAGCACTGTGTTGTGTTTCACATCACTGTGTTGTGTTTCACATCACTGTGTTGTGTTTCACAGCACTGTGTTGTGTTTCACAGCACTGTGTTGTGTTTCACATCACTGTGTTGTGTTTCACATCACTGTGTTGTGTTTCACATCACTGTGTTGTGTTTCACAGCACTGTGTTGTGTTTCACAGCACTGTGTTGTGTTTCACATCACTGCGTTGTGTTTCACAGCACTGTCTTGTGTTTCACAGCACTGTGTTGTGTTTCACAGCACAATGATGCGTTTCACAGCACTGCGTTGTGTTTCACAGCACTGTGTTGTGTTTCACATCACTGTGTTGTGTTTCACATCACTGTGTTGTGTTTCACAGCACTGTGTTGTGTTTCACAGCACTGTGTTGTGTTTCACATCACTGTGTTGTGTTTCACATCACTGTGTTGTGTTTCACATCACTGTGTTCTGTTTCACAGCACTGTGTTGTGTTTCACAGCACTGTGTTGTGTTTCACAGCACTGTGTTGTGTTTCACAGCACAATGATGCGTTTCACAGCACTGCGTTGTGTTTCACAGCACTGTGTTGTGTTTCACAGCACTGTGTTGTGTTTCACATCACTGTGTTGTGTTTCACAGCACTGTGTTGTGTTTCACATCACTGTGTTGTGTTTCACAGCACTGTGTTGTGTTTCACAGCACTGTGTTGTGTTTCACAGCACTGTGTTGTGTTTCACAGCACTGTGTTGTTTCACAGCACTGTGTTGTGTTTCACAGCACTGTGTTGTGTTTCACAGCACTGTGTTGTGTTTCACAGCACTGTGTTGTGTTTCACAGCACTGTGTTGTGTTTCACAGCACTGTGTTGTGTTTCACAGCACTGTGTTGTGTTTCACAGCACTGTGTTGTGTTTTAGAGACTGTGTTGTGTTTCACAGCACTGTATTGTGTTTCACAGCACAGTGATGCGTTTCACAGCACTGTGTTGTGTTTCACAGCACTGTGTTGTGTTTCACAGCACTGTGTTGTGTTTCACAGCACTGTGTTGTGTTTCACAGCACTGTGTTGTGTTTCACAGCACTGTGTTGTGTTTCACAGCACTGTGTTGTGTTTCACAGCACTGTGTTGTGTTTCACAGCACTGTGTGGTGGTTCACAGCACTGTGTGATGGGTCACAGCACTGTGTGATGGCTCACAGCACTGTGTGGTGGTTCACAGCACTGTGTGATGGTTCACAGCACTGTGTGGTAGTTCACAGCACTGTGTGGTGGTTCACAGCACTGTGTGGTGGTTCACAGCAGTATGTGGTGGTTCACAGCACCGTGTGGTGTTTCACAGCACTGTGTTGTGTTTCACAGCACTGTGTTGTGTTTCACAGCACTGTGTTGTGTTTCACAGCACTGTGTTGTGTTTCACAGCACTGTGTTGTGTTTCACAGCACTGTGTTGTGTTTCACAGCACTGTGTTGTGTTTCACAGCACTGTGTTGTGTTTCACATCACTGTGTTGTGTTTCACAGCACTGTGTTGTGTTTCACGTCACTGTGTTGTGTTTTAGAGCACTGTGTTGTGTTTCACAGCACTGTGTTGTGTTTCACAGCACAGTGATGCGTTTCACAGCACCGTGTTGTGTTTCACAGCACTGTGTTGTGTTTCACAGCACTGTGTTGTGTTTCACTGTGTTGTGTTTCACAGCACTGTGTTGTGTTTCACAGCACTGTGTTGTGTTTCACAGCACTGTGTTGTGTTTCACAGCACTGTGTTGTGTTTCACAGCACTGTGTTGTGTTTCACAGCACTATGTTGTGTTTCACACACTGTGTTGTGTTTCACATCACTGTGTTGTGTTTCACAGCACTGTGTTGTGTTTCACAGCACTGTGTTGTGTTTCACATCACTGTGTTGTGTTTCACAGCACTGTGTTGTGTTTCACAGCACTGCGTTGTGTTTCACAGCACTGTGTTGTGTTTCACAGCACTGTGTTGTGTTTCACAGCACAATGATGCGTTTCACAGCACTGCGTTGTGTTTCACAGCACTGTGTTGTGTTTCACATCACTGTGTTGTGTTTCACATCACTGTGTTGTGTTTCACAGCACTGTGTTGTGTTTCACAGCACTGTGTTGTGTTTCACAGCACTGTGTTGTGTTTCACAGCACTATCTTGTGTTTCACAGCACTGTGTTGTGTTTCACATCACTGTGTTGTGTTTCACAGCACTGTGTTGTGTTTCACAGCACTGTGTTGTGTTTCACATCACTGTGTTGTGTTTCACAGCACTGTGTTGTGTTTCACAGCACTGTGTTGTGTTTCACAGCACTGTGTTGTGTTTCACAGCACTGTGTTGTGTTTCACAGCACTGTGTTGTGTTTCACAGCACTGTGTTGTGTTTCACAGCACTGTGTTGTGTTTCACATCACTGTGTTGTGTTTCACAGCACTGTGTTGTGTTTCACAGCACTGTGTTGTGTTTCACAGCACTGTGTTGTGTTTCACAGCACTGTGTTGTGTTTCACAGCACTGTGTTGTGTTTCACAGCACTGTGTTGTGTTTCACAGCACTGTGTTGTGTTTCACAGCACTGTGTTGTGTTTCACAGCACTGTGTTGTTGCACTGTGTTCACAGCACCGTGTGGTGTTTCACAGCACTGTGTAGCGGTTCACAGCACTTTGTGATGGTTCAGAGCACCGTGTGGTGTTTCACAGCACTGTGTGATGGTTCACAGCACTGTGTCGTGGTTCACAGCACTGTGTTGTGTTTCACAGCACTGTGTTGTGTTTCACAGCACTGTGTTGTGTTTCACAGCACTGTGTTGTGTTTCACAGCACTGTGTTGTGTTTCACAGCACTGTGTTGTGTTTCACAGCACTGTGTTGTGTTTCACAGCACTGTGTTGTGTTTCACAGCACAGTGATGCGTTTCACAGCACTGTGTTGTGTTTCACAGCACTGTGTTGTGTTTCACAGCACTGTGTTGTGTTTCACAGCACTGTGTTGTGTTTCACAGCACTGTGTTGTTTCACAGCACTGTGTTGTGTTTCACAGCACTGTGTTGTGTTTCTAAGCACTGTGTTGTGTTTCACAGCACTGTGTTGTTTCACAGCACTGTGTTGTGTTTCACAGCACTGTGTTGTGTTTCACAGCACTGCGTTGTGTTTCACAGCACTGTGTTGTGTTTCACAGCACTGTGTTGTGTTTCAAAGCACTGTGTTATGTTTCACAGCACTGCGTTGTGTTTCACAGCACTGTGTTGTGTTTCACAGCACTGTATTGTGTTTCACAGCACTGTGTTGGGTTTCACAGCACTGTGTTGTGTTTCACAGCACTGCGTTGTGTTTCACAGCACTGTGTTGTGTTTCACAGCACTGTGTTGTGTTTCACAGCACTGTGTTGTGTTTCACAGCACTGCGTTGTGTTTCACAGCACTGTGTTGTGTTTCACAGCGCTGTGTTGTGTTTCACAGCACTGTGTTGTGTTTTAGAGCACTGTGTTGCGTTTCACAGCACTGTATTGTGTTTCACAGCACTGTGTTGTGTTTCACAGCACTGTGTTGTGTTTCACAGCACTGTGTTGTGCTTCACAGCACTGTGTTGTGTTTCACAGCACTGTGTTGTGTTTCACAGCACTGTGTTGTGTTTCACAGCACTGTGTTGTGTTTCACAGCACAATGATGCGTTTCACAGCGCTGTGTTGTGTTTCACAGCACAGTGTTGTGTTTCACAGCACTGTGTTGTGTTTCACAGCACTGTGTTGTGTTTCACAGCACTGTGTTTAAAAAGTAGTCGAAGACAAAGATTATGTATTAGTTTCTTGGCAGGGGAGGTTGGCATGGTGATATCAAAAACTGTTATGTGCTAGGGTGGAGGGGAAATAGTATTGTTTCTTAGCATGATACAGTTCATGGAGTCCAAACATTTTAATGTGTGTGGCCGTTATTTAAATCCTCCTTGATTCACATGCCTCGTGAACTTTATATTCTCGTAATTCTTTAGAAACATATTACTGATCACCAGGCAGTAGTTTCACTCCTAAAATGACGCTGATTTCGCGTGTTCTATCACCATTAATGGGAATTCTGACATTAACAATTTTATTTCTGTGAAATACAGTACAGTATAAAATTGTCATAAGATTAACTGGCATGTACAAACTGCTGTACAGGAAGTTCGTTGTTGGACAGAACATTATGCTCAGCATTAACCCTGAGAGTGGGAGGGTGGGAACTACTGCTGTCGTAAACTATCCTGGTGTTATTATAATACACAGGTGTATTTGAATTAAAAACCGTGCTTCCATCTTACAAACTGCACTGTTTACCCAGATTGTTGCTTTCATGCTTGTGGAAACTGCGCCTCTTATGTTGTTTAAGTGTAATCATTTTCTTTTTCTCATTGCTCTAAATAGTTTGATATGTAGCATGCTTGTGTACGAGGCCAGGCACAGATATACACAAATTATTATGATAGTGATTACAGTTCAACTTTTGTGAGCTCCCTTTCACATAGGTCTCCAGGAGCATGACAAAATTGATCTTTTTTATTATTAACACACCGGCCGTCTCCCACCAAGGCAGGGTGGCCCGAAAAAGAAAAACTTTCATCATCATTCACTTCATCACTGTCTTGCCAGAGGCACACCCACACTATAGTTATAAAATTGCAACATTAACACTTCTCCTTCAGAGTGCAGACACTGAACTTTCCATCTCCAAGACTCAAGTCCGGCCTGCAGATTTCCCTGAATCCCTTCTTAAATGTTACCTTGCTCATTCCAACAGCACGTCAAGTCCCAAAAACCATTTGTCTCCATTCGCTCCTATCTAACACGTTCACACATGCTGGAAGTCCAAGCCCCTCACACACACAAAACCTCCTTTACCCCATCCCTTCAACCTTTCCTAGGCCGACCCCTACCCCGCCTTCCCTCTTGGTGTTATATAACTTAGCTAAAAAAAATAAAATAAAAAGAATGTCAAATACAATTTGAGTTTTCAAATAGAAGCTTAAAAAAATGTCAGAAAAGAACTAGCAAACAAGATTGAAGAAGAACGATACAAACAGGAAGTTGCAGATAATTTATTTATCCATCATAATGAAGTGTGTCAAGTTAAACATCTATGGATATAGTAACAAGATCAGTAGGCTAGGCTAGGCTATAACCATCTCTTGCAATACGGTTGGCAAAGAGATTCCATTTACTTTCAAAGTAGTGAGTGTGTACAGAGACAGGACCATACACTGGTGCATTATATGTCAAGTGTCCAAATATTCAACCTTTCAGAGACACCTTCATGCAAACTCAACAAACTATGGTAAAATCCTTTCATTGTTAACAATAAGATATCTGAAATCTTGAGACTGTCCACATAACGTGTCAATCAGATGACAAAATTGCATATAAAGAGACTGTAACCCGGTATTGTCAAATCGTTTAGTGGTAAAAAATTATTAATTTTTTGAGATTATATTTCCATATCGTATAGTGTACAGTAACAGTTCGAAGAAACTGCAAAAATATGAAATGACTGTATTTTTTTTTTTTTTTTTTTTTTTTGGCGGTGTAACTATTCCCAGTTTCGGTCTGATACTTTTAAAACTATTCGTGACCTCTGTAATCCTGTTTTCTGCTCTAGCGCTCACAGGATGAGCATAGGGTGCACAAACTAGGCGCTCAGGTAGCACAACTACTTACTAATCAAGTTCCTGAATGAATTAATCACAGAAGAACTGAAACCTCTACCGCAGTTACTTCTTTATTTGTGGTGTCTCCGTGTTGTAAGTCGCAGGGGTAATGTTTGCCGTGGCTTAAGTACGTACCTCAGTTGTGAGGAGCCGGGTAAAATACTCTATTATATATATATATATATATATATATATATATATATATATATATATATATATATATATATATATATATATATATATATATATATATATATATATATATATATATATATATATATATATATATATAATGAACTCAGAGCGAAGTCGGTGATCATGGAAAAGCCAACAAGCTAAGGTTTCTTTGTCGTGAAATAAAGTAAAGGAGTAAAAGATATTACATTGTAAATTCAATTTATGATTGTTAATCGGCACACTTGAGTGGCATCTCGAAGACGAAAATATAATTGTCACGAGGGTTCGATATGTATGTGATGCCAGCATCATCATTATATAAGATTTAAGTGACACTTATATTGTTTGGAAATGTAAATAATTCAGGATCATCTATATTTACAAAGAAAAAGAGAGCGGTACCTTGAAGAAATTTCGACAGCAGTTATAAATGAAGCGCAAAATGTTATAAAGTTTACGATAATGCGCAGGTAGATTTAGCGTTTGAGAAGTTGGGAAATATATTTGGTGAGGCTGAGGTTGTGACAACACAGCTCAGGTATTTACATCATCTCACTAAGAAATTTACACAGCTTTGTCACACTCAACATTAACACTCATAATGATTCCACACAAGTGTCAAGAAGTATCTTTGATAAGACATGAATGGGAATACCACACCGACTGAGTTAAATTCATGGCATTCATGACTATTTCTCAGCTGTCATTTCAAGAAAGTGGTGCTTTAATGATGGCGAAGGGCTCTAGATTTAAGGGAATTGGGGCAAATTCTCTTCTTCCTCAGTTAAAATCTACTTATCTCCCGTTCCACAAGCACTGTATAACCCCTACGGATTTTGCCTCTTCTTGTGAATACAGTGTTTTGTATATATATATATATATATATATATATATATATATATATATATATATATATATATATATATATATATATATATATATATATATATATATATATATATATATATATATATATATATATATATTTATTTATTTATTTATTTACTATTTTAATTGCCAAGAGTGATATCACACGCTAAAGTGCTCTTTAAATATATCTACTTCCTTCCCCACGATGATAATAATAATAATAATAACAATAATTCATCGGCCGTAAGATTGACGATCCCAATGAGTTCTTCATGAATGACAAAATGCTTCAGACATCTCTCTAATCTCTCTTATAACTAATCCAACTTGACTTTGAAGAAACAAGTGATTGCATACTCATGCACTCCACCCCAGGGCCAGACTCGTGGAACTCGATATTCACCAAGAATTGCAAGAAACCATTATCACGTGTCTTAAATATTCTATGGAGAAAAAGCCTAGACACTGGAGTCACCCTACAGTAATTAAAAACCACTGATATTGCCCCACTACACAATGGTGGCAGTAAAGCAGTTGCGAAAAAAATACAGAAAAATAACTCTGGCATCCCACATTATCAAGATTGTTGAAAGTATTTTTAATAAGATGATTCGTAGCAGTTACACAACCCAGGTCATCATGGGTTGCGATCTGGTCGTTCCTGCCTTTCGCAACTGATGGACAATTACGACATGGTCTTGGATGCTCTTGAAGACTGACAAAATACACATGTATCATACACTGACCTTGCTAAAAGCCTTTGATAAGTGCGACCATTGGGTAATTGCACAAGAAATGCTTGCAAAAGGAATAATTGGGAAGGTAGGCGGAAGTACTTTTAACTTCCTCATAAACAGAACCCAAAGAGTAATAGTAAACGTGGTGAAATCAAGGGCTGCTGCAGTGAAAAGTTCTGCCCCCCAAGGCATGGTACTCGCCCTACTTCTCTTTCTCATTTCTAACAGTGACAGGAACATCAATAGCAATGTATCATCCTTTGCAGACGATACTAGAATCTGTATGAAAGTGACATCCATAGAAGACAACAGCGATCCTCCATGATGATATTAACCAAGTCTTCCAGTGGGCCACTGACAGCTATATGATGTTCAGTGAGAACAAATTTCAGTTGTTACGTCATGGAAGAATGGAGGAAATGAAAAGATCACAAACTCAGACCACACAACAGAACGTAAGTCCAATGAGAGAGACCTGAGAATAATAATATCAGAAGATCTCTCTTTCAAAGAGCATAACAATGTTATTATCGCAACTGCAAGAAAAATGAAAGGCTGGATAACTGGAACCTTCACAGCAACGGATGCCAAGCCAATGACGACACTCTTCAGGTCACTCGTTCTCTATAGGCTGGATTATTGCAGTGTACTAACGGCCCCCTTCAAGGTAGGCGAAATTGGTGGGCTGGAAAATATATAGAGAACCTTAACAGCTCGTATAAACTCATTGCCCTTCCTTCACGCATAAGAGGATTTCCAACAAATTCCTAGCTGTCTTCAAGAGGGAACTCGACAGATTCCTCTGAACCGTTGTGGTTGGACGGCTGGCGGAGAGCAGTGACCTCCAAGAGCGATTCCAGGTAAACTCCAGGGTATGTGATCTGGCTCATTGATACTGGGCCTGTCCTCCCACATGAAGATGTTACGAATGATAATAATGATCATGTGAGAGGGCCATGTGGCATGAGTGATGCTGAATCTGTGTATTATGTAGTGCTTTACCCTCCTAGATATAAATATATCACTAGACACGCTGACTTGAGCGCTAATTTTGCACCACCACCTCCGCCACAACACAGTGGACACGCCCAGGCCTGACGTGGTCTATCACAGCACGCCTGATGTGGTCTATCACAGCACACCTGAAGCGGTCTATCACAGTACATCATCTTGACGCTAGATAAGGCCAGCTGTACACCTGTATATCTTCCATCAAGAGTTTAGGAGCGCGAGATTCGTATTTATTTGCAAGTAAACAGGTGCCTCATCAGAGATGGTTGACCTTACTTCTCTCCAACACTGTCACCACTGTTTACTCCTCCTTTCCTGGCCCAAAGCAAAATCCATCATTCCCCCTGCCCCCTACCCATGGCCCAAAACAATATATACCTACCCCGCCTCCCCCGACCACATCCACGCCCACGTATACTGTCGCCCACTTCCACTGCCGCCCATATATTAATTCACACTCAGCTTCCCCGGGGATCCTCATCAGGCTCCAACTTAATGCTTAAAATGGCTCTTGCTAGACTCACAATAGGCTTTTACTAAGCTCTGGCTCTACTCCGGCCATGGTTTTCGCCAGGCTTTCGCTAGGCTTAGAGAAAGGTAGAGAAAAGCCTGGGTGAGTAGACATTTTGAAGCTATGATCACAGCTAGAGAATTTCTCAGAATATTAATTAAGAGAGCACAGGAAGAGAGTGTGGGACGTGGAAGGAGCCACGGGGAGAGCGCAGACTCTAGCTCCAGTTGCAACTTACCCATAAGACCATCAAGACGAACCACTGAAAATGGTAGTAATGAAATGACATAGATCAGAGGTAGATGTACATAAGCACGAACGATTAGAAAGTAATTAAGCTTGTTTAGGTACAGATACACATAAATGCAGGTACACAAATTATCATACATAGTACAATTCGATCATTCGAAGTAGAAAACGTTCACCTGAATGAATCTGCTTGCACTTCCTGCTCATTTCTGCAACATTACAAGCTCCTGATGTATTGATGGTAACACGAAAGGCCTAGAGTTATCATTCAGTTCCCCGTGTGGTTGTTTTGCATCTTGCATCCCTTGTTCGCGATTATTACACAGTAACATATGTGTAAATTGGATAGGATAACCCATAAAAGGTCGAAGTGACTTATTACCATTGGGAGGGAGAGGCGGTGAGGGTGTGGCTAGGGAGGAGGGAGAAGCGGTGACGGAGGAGAGGGAAGTGTATAACAAAATGAAGGAAGAGGAATGGGAGGAAAGAGAAAAGAGGAAACTTATGAAAAGATTTATTTTTCATCATTCACCAAATTTGAATACTTCCGCATTTTGCTGCTATTCTGTTCAATGTAAGAGTTATTCAGTGGGAGGAAGAACAGATGGAAGGGGAGGAGGGAGAATGTAGGGAACAGGTGGGAAGAGAGAGAGTCAAGTAGGCAGTGGAGAATGTGGGGCGTGGGGGGAGGAGGCTCGTTAAAACATGTGGGTCGGAAAATGAGTCTACAAGACACTTGATCCCAGGCCCACGCCTCCTAAAGGAGGAGGAGGAGGAGGAGGAGGATGGAATAGGAAACTATAAGAACATAAGGAAGAAGGAACACTGCAACAGGCCTACTGGCCCATGCGAGGCAGGTCCAAGTCTCCTACCTGCTTAAGACGGTAGGAAAGGGAAATGAAGGAAAGGGGAGGGGAAGAAGATAGTGATGGAGATAGTGTGTGCAAAGTGCATCAGCTGACAGATTGTGGGTCCACCTGGAGGTGGACTGGTCCTCGACCAGTATTCCCGGTGGATCAAGGCCTGATCATCCAAGCTGTTACTGCTGCCCGCATGCATGCAATCAAAAGTAGACTAATTATACATACACACATACATATATATATATATATATATATATATATATATATATATATATATATATATATATATATATATATATATATATATATATATATATATATATATATATATATATATATATATATATATATGTCGTGCCGAATGGGCAGAACTTGCGATCTTGGCTTAAATAGCAACGTTCATCTTGCCATATAGGACAAGTGAAAATTTGTGTATGCAATAATTTCGCCAAAATCATTCTGAACCTAACGAAAAAAATATATTTCACTGTGTTTGTTTAGTATTAAATTATTGTAAACAAATCTAAAATATATTTAGTTGGGTAAGACTAAAAAAAATTGTTCTTGTTATAATAAGGTTAGGTAAGTTTTATAAGATTCCTTTGGAGCAAAATTAAAAATTTTTACGATAACATTAATGAAAAAAAATATATCTTTAAACGTATAAGAGAAAATTTTAAAAAGGACTTAATTTTAAATGAGTTCTTGTTAATTGACCAGTTTTACATATTTAGCACGACATATATATATATATATATATATATATATATATATATGTATATATATATATATATATATATATATATATATATATATATATATATATATATATATATATATATTAATCCCTAAACCCGTATGGGTTATTGCAATGCCTGCTGGAGACATAATCCTCCTTTCTCTAATCTCTGATATTGACCAGCCAAGCTGTTGGTGTTGGCCGTCTTCTTTTATGCAGTGTTTTAAAACTCTTGGTGATTCTAGTAAGTGCATAATTATTATAGGCATTATAGTATAATTATGTAGCTATAATTTAGCATAATCCAATAAAGTAAAACTGTGTGATTTATTTTTTTTTACTTGGCATATGTGTGTGTGTGTGTGTGTGTGTGTGTGTGTGTGTGTGTGTGTGTGTGTGTGTGTGTGTGTGTGTGTGTGTTTGTGTGTGTGTGTGTGTGTGTGTGTATGTGTGTGTGTGTGTGTGTGTGTGTGTGTGTGTGTGTGTATGTGTGTGTGTATGTGTGTGTGTGTGTGTATGTGTGTGTGTGTGTGTGTGTGTGTGTGTGTGTGTGTGTATGTGTGTGTGTGTGTGTGTGTGTGTGTGTGTGTGTGTGTGTGTGTGTGTGTGTGTGTGCGTATGTATGTGTGTGCGTATGTACGTGTGTGCGTATGTATGTGTGTGTGTGTGTGTGTATGTGTGTGTGTGTGTATGTGTGTGTGTGTGTGTGTGTGTGTGTGTGTGTGTATGTGTGTGTATGTGTGTGTGTGTGTGTGTGTGTGTGTGTGTGTGTGTATGTGTGTGTGTGTGTGTGTGTGTATGTGTGTGTGTGTGTGTGTGTGTGTGTGTGTGTATGTGTGTGTGTGTGTGTGTGTGTGTGTGTGTGTGTGTATGTGTTTACTCACATAATTGTACTTACCTAATTGTGGTTGCAGGGGTCGAGACTCAGCTCCTGGCCCCGCCTCTTCACTGATCGCTACTGGATCCTCTCTCTCTCTGCTTCCTGAGCTTTGTCATACCTCTTCTTAAAATTATGTATGGTTCCTGCCTCCACTACTTCACTTGCTAGGCTATTCCACTTGCTGACAACTCTATGACTGAAGAAATACTTCCTAACGTCCCTGTGACTCGTCTGAGTCTTCAGCTTCCAGTTGTGACCCCTTGTCCCTGTGTCCCCTCTCTGGAACATCCTATCTCTGTCCACCTTGTCTATTCCCCGCAGTATCTTGTATGTCGTTATCAAGTCTCCCCTGACCCTTCTGTCCTCCAGTGTCGTCAGTCCGATTTCCCTTAACCTTTCCTCGTACGACATTCCCTTGAGCTCTGGGACTAGCCTTGTTGCAAACCTTTGTACTTTCTCTAACTTCTTGACGTGCTTGACCAGGTGTGGGTTCCAGACTGGTGCTGCATACTCCAGTATGGGCCTAACATACACAGTGTACAGTGTCTTGAACGATTCCTTATTAAGGTATCGGAACGCTATTCTCAGGTTTGCCAGGCGCCCGTATGCTGCAGCGGTTATTTGGTTGATGTGTGCCTCCGGTGATGTGCTCGGTGTTATGGTCACCCCAAGGTCTTTCTCCCTGAGTGAGGTCTGTAGTCTTCGTCCACCTAGCCTATACTCTGTCTGCGGTCTTCTTTGCCCCTCCCCAATCTTCATGACTTTGCATTTGGCTGGATTGAATTCGAGAAGCCAGTTACTGGACCACATGTCCAGCCTCTCCAGGTCTCTTTGCAGTCCTGCCTCATCCTCGTCCGATTTAATTCTTCTCATCAACTTCATGTCATCTGCGAACAGGGACACTTCAGAGTCTATTCCTTCCATCATGTCGTTCACATATATCAAAAATAGCACTGGTCCTAGAACTGACCCCTGTGGGACCCCGCTCGTAACAGGCGCCCACTGTGATACCTCTTCACGTACCATGACTCTTTGCTGCCTCCCTGTCAGGTATTCCCTTATCCATTGCAGTGCCCTTCCTTTTACGTGTGTCTGATCCTCCAGCTTCTGCACTAATCTCTTGTGGGGAACTGTGTCAAAGGCCTTCCTGCAGTCTAGGAAAACGCAATCTACCCAACCCTCTCTCTCGTGTCTTACTTCTGTTACCTTGTCATAAAACTCCAGGAGGTTTGTGATACAAGATTTGCCTTCCATGAACCCATGCTGGTTTTCATTTATAATCTTGTTCCTTTCCAGGTGTTCGACCACTCTCCTCCTGATAATCTTCTCCATGACTTTGCACACGATACATGTCAGAGACACAGGTCTGTAGTTTAGTGCCTCGTTTCTGTTTCCTTTCTTAAATATGGGGACTACATTAGCTGTCTTCCATTTCTCAGGTAGTTGCCCAGTTTCAAGGGATGTGTTGAAGATTGTGGTTAGAGGCACACACAGCATCTCTGCTCCTTCTCTAAGGACCCATGGGGAGATGTTGTCCGGTCCCATCGCCTTTGAGGTGTCAAGGTCACTTAAGAGCTTCTTCACCTCCTCCTCAGTTGTTCGTATGTCATCCAACACTTGTTGGTATATTCCCTCTTGAGGTTCCCTTCTGTTCTGTCTTCTCACAGCCCTTCCTGTCTCTACTGTAAAAACTTCCTTAAATCTCCTGTTCAGCTCCTCACATACCTCCTGATCATTTCTTGTGAGTTCTCCACCTTCTGTCCTTAATCTGATCACCTGGTCTTTGACTGTTGTCTTCCTCCTGATGTGGCTATACAACAGTTTCGGGTCAGTCTTGATTCTCGATGCTATGTCATTTTCATACTGTCTCTGGGCCTCCCTCCTTACCTGTGCGTACTCATTCCTGGCTCTGCGACTGATCTCCCTATTTTCGTGTGTTCTCTGCCTTCTGTACTTTTTCCATTCTCTATTGCACTTTGTTTTTGCCTCCTTACACCGTCGGGTGAACCAGGGGCTTGTTCTGGTCTTCCCGTTGTTACTGTTGCCCTTGGGAATGAACCTTTCCACTGCCTCCTTGCATTTTGTTGCTACATATTCCATCATTTCATTTACTGGCTTTCCTGCCAGTTCTCTGTCCCACTGGACCTCCCGCAGGAAGTTCTTCAACCCTATGTAGTCCCCTCTTTTATAGTCAGGTTTTTCCCATTCTACTCCTGTTATTCTCTCCACTTGCAGCTCTACTATGTATTCAAAGCACAGAACCACGTGGTCGCTAGCTCCTAGGGGACTCTCATACTTGATGTCCTCAATGTCTGAGCTGCCCAGGGTGAACACAAGGTCCAATCTTGCTGGTTCATCCTCCCCTCTCACTCTGGTAGTGTCCTTAACATGTTGGTGCATGAGGTTTTCCAGCACCACGTCCAACATCCTGGCTCTCCATGTTTCGGGACCCCCATGTGGCTCCAGGTTTTCCCAGTCAATCTCCCTGTGGTTGAAATCCCCCATAACCAGCAACTTTGCTCTGCTGGAGTGAGCTCTTCTTGCCACCTCAGCAAGTGTGTCCACCATTGCTCTGTTGCTCTCTTCATATTCCTCTCTTGGCCTCCTGCAGTTCTGTGGTGGATTATACATCACTGCAATGACCACTTTGTGTTCCCCCGACTGAAGTGTACCTGCTGTGTAGTCTCTTTCTCCCGTCTCATCTATTCCTTCCATTTTCTCGAATTTCCATCTGTTTTTTTACGAGCAGAGCAACCCCACCTCCCCCCCTGCCCCTTCTATCTTTCCTCATGATCTGGTATCCTGGTGGGAAGATTGCATCTGTTATTGTCTCCATGAGTTTTGTTTCTGTAACTGCTATGATGTCTGGGGACTTCTCATTGATTCTTTCTTGCCATTCCTCATGTTTATTCGTTAATCCATCTGCATTTGTGTACCAAACCTTCAATTTCTGATCTAATACTGTAACTGTGGTGTGGGGGGTAGGAACAGAGGGATCGGTGTGTGATGGTTGGTTTGGATTGTTCAGTTGCCTTGGGGGTGTCGTGGCTGGAGTCATTCTGCAGGTGTTTCTGGGGGGTGCGCTTGTCCTTCCGTTTGATCCTGGGTTATTCTGCTCTCCTTTTTCATTTCCTCCCATTTCTCCTTTCGTTTTTGAACTCTCTCTTTCATTGTCTTCCTTTCGTCCTGTGTTCTGTCTCGGTCGAGGTACACACTCTGGAACTCCTGCTTGCCTCTCAGCCGTGCTTTCTCCTGCAGGATCATGGTTCGGGTTGATTCTGCCTTGAAAATTACTTTGAGAGGCCGATTCCTTTTCTTTGTGAACCACCCAATTCTCCGAAAATTTGCCACCTGGGTCATGTCCCCCTCGCCTATCACCTTCATGATGTCTTCAATCGCTTTTTTCTCCTCCTGCTTTCTTTCATCATAAGTTTCCCCTTTAGCTTCGTCTAGCCCATAGACAAACACGGATCTCTCCCTTTCCACCTCCCACTGTGACTCCCATTGCATCCTCTGATGTGTTTTAGTTCCTTCCCGTGGAGTGTTCCTTCCTTCAGTCCCTTCCCTCGTTATGGCCCCTATGCTTCTTGGTGTGTGTGTGTGTGTGTGTGTGTGTGTGTACTCACCTAGTTGTACTCACCAAGTTGAGGTTGCAGGGGTCGAGTCCAAGCTCCTGGCCACGCCTCTTCACTGGTCGCTACTGTGTTTGTGTGTGTGTGTGTGTATGTGTGTGTGTGTGTGTGTGTGTGTGTGTTGCAGAAGGAGAGAGAGCGAGAGAGAGAGAGAGAGAGAGAGAGAGAGAGAGAGAGAGAGAGAGAGAGAGAGAGAGAGAGAGAGAGAGAGAAAGAGAGAGAGAGAGCGTGTGTGATGGGAAATGATGGTACGTCGAGATAAGAAATAAGTTAAAAGCCTTGTGGGAAAAAACAGTATGGGTGAAAGAGAGAGAGACAGAGAGGGGAAGAGTGAGGGAAGAGCTGGGGCGCACTTCCCTCAGGTTACCAAGCATATCCGCACGGAAATAACACCCCTGAGAGTCAGGGTGCACCCCTGAGAACGTGCGCTGCGCTAGTGGAGTGAATATGTAGATTCATAAGAACATAAGAAAGAAGGAACACTGCAACAGGCCTACTGGCCCATGCGAGGCAGGTCCAAGTCACCTCCCGGCTTAATGACCCACTTAGTCAGGTCAGGAAGGGGCACGGCATCAAACCTATTAGCACAAACTAGTCAGGTCCAACTCACACCCACCCACACCCACTCATGTATTTACCTAACCTATTTTTAAAACTACACAACGTTTTAGCTTCTATGATGGTACTTGGGAGTTCCACTCATCCACAACTCTTTTACCAAACCAGTGTTGTCCTATATCCTTTTTGAATCTGAATTTTTCCAACTTAAAATCATTGCTGTGAGTCCTGTCTTGGCTAGATATTTTCAGCACGCTATTTACATCCCCTTTATTTATTCCTGTTTCCATTTATACACCTTAATTATCACCCCTCCCCCCTAATTCTACGCCTTTCTAGAGAGTGCAGATTCAGGGCCCTCAGTCTATCCTCATAGGGAAGATTTCTGATACAGGGGATCAACTTTGCCATCCTCCTCTGTACGTTTTCCAGTGCATTTATATCCATTCTGTAATACGGTGACCAGAACTGTGCAGCATGATCTAAATGAGGCCTAACCAAGGATATATAGAAATTGAAGAACAACCTGCGGATTCCTGTTGTTTATGCTCCTTGCTATGAAGCCAAGGATTCTGTTCCCTTTATTGCGAACACTTATGCACTGTTGTTTTGGTTTTAGATTACTGCTAACCAGAACTCACAAATCCTTTTCGAAATCAGTAATATTAAGATCTACATTATTTGGTTTATATGTGGCATGGTTATTTTCTTGTCTAATGTTTAGAATTTTGCGTTTGTCTATATTAGACTGCATCTGCCACTTCTCTGACCACTGCATCAGTCCATTCAAATCTTTTTGGAGTGCTCTAATGTCCTCATTTGAATGAATTAGGCGGCCTATTTTGGTGTCATCACCAAACTTGCTTATGTTGCTATTTATTCCCTCATCAATGTTGTTTATATAAATTGTGAACAACAAAGGGCCCAGAACTGACCCCTGTGAAACCCCACTCGTGATATGCCTCCACTCTGATTTCTCCCCATTGATGCAAACTTTCTGCTGCCTGTCTGTCATCCATGCCTCTAACCAGGAAAAAATTTCTCATCCCATTCTGTGTCCTTTAATTTTCCTCAATAGCCTCCGATGTGGAACTTTATCAAAAACCTTACTGATGTCCATACACACAATATCAAATTCATTACCATGATCGACCTCCTCAAATACCTTGGTGAAAAAAGTTAGTAAATTTGTAAGGCAGGGACAACACGCCTGTGTAAAATCGTGCTGAGATTCATTAATCAATTTATGCCTTTCAAGATGGCTACGAATTGCCTCAGCAATTATTGATTCCATAAATTTTTCCCACAATGGAGGTAAGGCTTATTGGTCTATAGTTCGAAGCTAGAGACCTGTCTCCTGCTTTGTAAATAGGTACTACATTTGCCATCTTCCTCTTCCCCGGCACTATGCCGGACACGAGGTAAGATAAGATAAGATAAGATAAGATAAGATTTCGTTCGGATTTTTAACCCCGGAGGGTTAGCCACCCAGGATAACCCAAGAAAGTCAGTGCGTCATCGAGGACTGTCTAACTTATTTCCATTGGGGTCCTTAATCTTGTCCCCCAGGATGCGACCCACACCAGTCGACTAACACCCAGGTACCTATTTGCTGCTAGGTGAACAGGACAATAGGTGTAAGGAAACGTGTCGGAATTTCCACCCGCCGGGAATCGAACCCGGGCCCTCCGTGTGTGAAGCGGGAGCTTTAGCCACCAGACCACCGGACCAAAGCTTTGGTATAAGGTGTATAAATAACAAAAAGGCACAATACCGTGACTGGAACGATACACAAATAACCCGCACATAAAAGACAGAAGCTTACGACGACGTTTCGGTCCGACTTGGACCATTGACAAAGTCACACTAACAGAGGAGGAGCAGGACGGCTATATATAGGCAGGAAGAGGTGGAGGTAGTAGTAGTGGTAGTAGTAGTAGTAGTAGTAGTAGTAGTAGTACAAGAATTGTATATAATACCGACAGGATGAAATGACACATGCACAACACCCGGGCATCCCCACCGTAGACGTTTCGCCATCCAGCCAGCCACTGGATGGCGAAACGTCCACAACAAAGACAACCAGACGCCGCACATGTGTCTAATTTCATCAGTAGATGTAGTAGAAGAAGAAGAGGTAGTAGTAGTGGTAGTGGTAGAAGTGGGAAATAAGGAAGACGAGCCAGTCAAATACAAAGGAAGGGGAGCACTGCAAGAGAGCTAGAAACCCACAGAGGGAGAGCAAGCGCACCGAGGTGCGTGAAAGGGGAAGTGGTGAAATAAAATAAAGAAGGAACAGAAACACGAGACAGGAGAGAGAAAGACAACCCAGAGGAGAAAAGGAGAGAGGAAAGGGGAAGAGGAAGAAGAAAAAGAAGAAGAAGAAGAAAAAATGAGGATTCAGGTTAAGTCACGGGTGTTCTGAAGTTTGGAGCATTTTACAATGTAGTGGGAGAGGAAGGCATCTACAGAGACGAAGCCAGGGCTAAGGTTCATACAAGGAAAGTTGTGTATAAGAGAGGATTCAACTAAACGGCGACTGTTCGAGTTGGAAGTAGGGAAGACAGTTTTAGCAGAAGACCAGTCAATAGGATGGCTATGATCTCTGACGTGACAGAAAAGAGCATTGTTAGTGTCGGCAAGCCTAACACTATTTTTGTGCTCCCTAAGTCTGTCAGAAAGAGATCGACCAGTTTCTCCAAAGTATTGAAGAGGACAGGAGGAGCAAGAAATAGAGTAGACACCAGGAACATCTGTAGAGGGAGGAGAGGTATGAACGAGATTAGTGCGAAGAGTGTTAGTCTGGCGGAAGGTAAGCTTGATGTCTAAGGGACGGAGAGAATTGTTGAGATTAGAAAGACCGGAAATGTAGGGAAGGCAGAGGATAGAAGAGTTCCCATGAGTAGAGAGTTTGGGAGAGAAGAAATTGCGTTTAGCACGTGAGAGGGCAGAGTCTATGAAATGGGAAGGGTAGCCAAGACGGGAGAACGAATTATAAAGAGTGGAAATTTCTGCTGGAAGGAACTGAGGATCACAGATGCGGAGGGCACGGAGAAAGAGGGAGATAAGAACACTTTTCTTGACAGGGGAAGCATGATAGGAAAAGTAGTGAATGTACATGCCACTGTGCATAGGTTTACGGTAAACGGAAAAGGAAAAACCTGTATCTGAGCGGTGGACATGGACATCAAGGAAAGGAAGTAAGGAATTAGATTCCCATTCAGCTTTAAACTTAATGGAAGGGGCAAGATTGTTAAGAGCTTCAAGAAAAGGTTGGAAGAGACTGGAGTCATGAGGCCACAGAGCAAAGATGTCATCCACATAGCGGAGCCAGAGTGAAGGTTGCACATCGAGGGTAGGAAGAAGAACAGTCTCGAAGTATTCCATGTAAAGATTAGCAAGGACAGGAGAGAGAGGAGAGCCCATAGCGACACCGAAGGTTTGGGAATAATATTTCCCTTGGAAGGAAAAGGAGTTAGAGTCCACACAGAGGCGGATCAGATCAAGAAAGACATCAGTGGGGATAGGGAGATGAAGAAACCCTTCATGGGCCTTCTCTCTAAGGAAATCAAGGACATCATCAAGAGGGACATTGGTGAAGAGGGACTCAACGTCAAGACTAAGCATCTTACAGGTTGGGAGAGAGCGAACCCGTTCAATGAAGTCTTGAGAGTGACGGAGGTGGGCAGGAGAAAAAGTACCAAGAAAGGGAGTGAGGGTTTTGGCCAGCCAAGAAGCAAGAGAATAAGAGACAGAACCTCTAGAGGATATGATAGGACGAAGAGGAATATCAGGTTTATGAGTTTTGGGAAGGCCATAGAAATAGGGAAGAGAGGGACAGATGACACGAAACCGTTGAACAAGGTCAAAGTCAGGAGGACAGAGGTCGGAGAGAGTCCTTAGTTTTTTGTTGAAAGTTCTCTTGATGCGATCAAGAGGGTTGGAAACGAGAGGAGTGTAGGTGCGTGAGTCAGAGAGCAAGACATCAGCTTTACGGAGGTAATCCTCGCGATCAAGGATAACTACCGAATTACCTTTGTCAGAAGATAGTATGACAATGTTAGTGTTAGATTTAAGAGAAGAAAGGGCAAGTTGGTAACGGCGTGGAAGGTGGTGATTCTTGGAAAACAGACTAACAAGAGCAGGAAGGAGAGCACCACGAAAAGTGGACAAGTCAGGAAGATTACGGAAGCGAGATTGACGAAAGGAATCAAAAGAGCTAATCAGGGAAATACCAGCGCGAGGAGTAGGCGAAGTGGCAAAGGAAAGACCAAAACCAAGAAGTTCAAGCTCATACTGAGAGAGTGAGACAGAAGACAGATTAGTAACACAGTCAGTGAGGGAGAATTTAGACCAAGGGCTAGCTGAGATGAGACGTTGAAGTTTATTTTGTAGTTTGGAAGAATGAATTTGCGCATTCAGGCGAGCAGTGTCAAAGGCAATGGTAGAGAGAAGGTTACAGAGATCCTGTGGTAGAGCCGCAAAGAGAGCACGTTGACGTTGACGGAGAGTAAAGAAGGCATCTTCAACCTGTGATTTAGTAGAAAGAATGAGCTGTTGAAGTAGGAGACGGGCATGATCAGGAAAGGGAGTGCCCAGTGGGTTGGTTTTCAGGAAGTGGGAGAAGGAAGGTGGCAGAACTTGTTCAGCAAGACAGTCACGTAGGAAGCGAAGCTGATTCTTACGACGCCGGGTAGCAATAAGAGCAGCCTCATAAGATCGAAAGAGGGGTTTAAAAGAGGGAAGAACATTAAAAAAGTTGGAGAGAATATGACGCTTAACTGCGGGGTCCATAAATAACAAAAAGGCACAATACCGTGACTGGAACGATACACAAATAACCCGCACATAAAAGACAGAAGCTTACGACGACGTTTCGGTCCGACTTGGACCATTGACAAAGTCACACTAACAGAGGTGGAGCAGGACGGCTATATATAGGCAGGAATAGGTAGGGGCAGGAGTAGGTGGTAGGTAGTAGTAGTAGTACAAGAATTGTATATAATACCGACAGGATGAAATGACACATGCACAACACCCGGGCATCCCCGTTTAGTTGAATCCTCTCTTATACACAACTTTCCTTGTATGAACCTTAGCCCTGGCTTCGTCTCTGTAGATGCCTTCCTCTCCCACTACATTGTAAAATGCTCCAAACTTCAGAACACCCGTGACTTAACCTGAATCCTCATTTTTTTCTTCTTCTTCTTCTTTTTCTTCTTCCTCTTCCCCTTTCCTCTCTCCTTTTCTCCTCTGGGTTGTCTTTCTCTCTCCTGTCTCGTGTTTCTGTTCCTTCTTTATTTTATTTCACCACTTCCCCTTTCACGCACCTCGGTGCGCTTGCTCTCCCTCTGTGGGTTTCTAGCTCTCTTGCAGTGCTCCCCTTCCTTTGTATTTGACTGGCTCGTCTTCCTTATTTCCCACTTCTACCACTACCACTACTACTACCTCTTCTTCTTCTACTACATCTACTGATGAAATTAGACACATGTGCGGCGTCTGGTTGTCTTTGTTGTGGACGTTTCGCCATCCAGTGGCTGGCTGGATGGCGAAACGTCTACGGTGGGGATGCCCGGGTGTTGTGCATGTGTCATTTCATCCTGTCGGTATTATATACAATTCTTGTACTACTACTACTACTACTACTACTACCACTACTACTACCTCCACCTCTTCCTGCCTATATATAGCCGTCCTGCTCCTCCTCTGTTAGTGTGACTTTGTCAATGGTCCAAGTCGGACCGAAACGTCGTCGTAAGCTTCTGTCTTTTATGTGCGGGTTATTTGTGTATCGTTCCAGTCACGGTATTGTGCCTTTTTGTTATTTATGGACCCCGCAGTTAAGCGTCATATTCTCTCCAACTTTTTTAATGTTCTTCCCTCTTTTAAACCCCTCTTTCGATCTTATGAGGCTGCTCTTATTGCTACCCGGCGTCGTAAGAATCAGCTTCGCTTCCTACGTGACTGTCTTGCTGAACAAGTTCTGCCACCTTCCTTCTCCCACTTCCTGAAAACCAACCCACTGGGCACTCCCTTTCCTGATCATGCCCGTCTCCTACTTCAACAGCTCATTCTTTCTACTAAATCACAGGTTGAAGATGCCTTCTTTACTCTCCGTCAACGTCAACGTGCTCTCTTTGCGGCTCTACCACAGGATCTCTGTAACCTTCTCTCTACCATTGCCTTTGACACTGCTCGCCTGAATGCGCAAATTCATTCTTCCAAACTACAAAATAAACTTCAACGTCTCATCTCAGCTAGCCCTTGGTCTAAATTCTCCCTCACTGACTGTGTTACTAATCTGTCTTCTGTCTCACTCTCTCAGTATGAGCTTGAACTTCTTGGTTTTGGTCTTTCCTTTGCCACTTCGCCTACTCCTCGCGCTGGTATTTCCCTGATTAGCTCTTTTGATTCCTTTCGTCAATCTCGCTTCCGTAATCTTCCTGACTTGTCCACTTTTCGTGGTGCTCTCCTTCCTGCTCTTGTTAGTCTGTTTTCCAAGAATCACCACCTTCCACGCCGTTACCAACTTGCCCTTTCTTCTCTTAAATCTAACACTAACATTGTCATACTATCTTCTGACAAAGGTAATTCGGTAGTTATCCTTGATCGCGAGGATTACCTCCGTAAAGCTGATGTCTTGCTCTCTGACTCACGCACCTACACTCCTCTCGTTTCCAACCCTCTTGATCGCATCAAGAGAACTTTCAACAAAAAACTAAGGACTCTCTCCGACCTCTGTCCTCCTGACTTTGACCTTGTTCAACGGTTTCGTGTCATCTGTCCCTCTCTTCCCTATTTCTATGGCCTTCCCAAAACTCATAAACCTGATATTCCTCTTCGTCCTATCATATCCTCTAGAGGTTCTGTCTCTTATTCTCTTGCTTCTTGGCTGGCCAAAACCCTCACTCCCTTTCTTGGTACTTTTTCTCCTGCCCACCTCCGTCACTCTCAAGACTTCATTGAACGGGTTCGCTCTCTCCCAACCTGTAAGATGCTTAGTCTTGACGTTGAGTCCCTCTTCACCAATGTCCCTCTTGATGATGTCCTTGATTTCCTTAGAGAGAAGGCCCATGAAGGGTTTCTTCATCTCCCTATCCCCACTGATGTCTTTCTTGATCTGATCCGCCTCTGTGTGGACTCTAACTCCTTTTCCTTCCAAGGGAAATATTATTCCCAAACCTTCGGTGTCGCTATGGGCTCTCCTCTCTCTCCTGTCCTTGCTAATCTTTACATGGAATACTTCGAGACTGTTCTTCTTCCTACCCTCGATGTGCAACCTTCACTCTGGCTCCGCTATGTGGATGACATCTTTGCTCTGTGGCCTCATGACTCCAGTCTCTTCCAACCTTTTCTTGAAGCTCTTAACAATCTTGCCCCTTCCATTAAGTTTAAAGCTGAATGGGAATCTAATTCCTTACTTCCTTTCCTTGATGTCCATGTCCACCGCTCAGATACAGGTTTTTCCTTTTCCGTTTACCGTAAACCTATGCACAGTGGCATGTACATTCACTACTTTTCCTATCATGCTTCCCCTGTCAAGAAAAGTGTTCTTATCTCCCTCTTTCTCCGTGCCCTCCGCATCTGTGATCCTCAGTTCCTTCCAGCAGAAATTTCCACTCTTTATAATTCGTTCTCCCGTCTTGGCTACCCTTCCCATTTCATAGACTCTGCCCTCTCACGTGCTAAACGCAATTTCTTCTCTCCCAAACTCTCTACTCATGGGAACTCTTCTATCCTCTGCCTTCCCTACATTTCCGGTCTTTCTAATCTCAACAATTCTCTCCGTCCCTTAGACATCAAGCTTACCTTCCGCCAGACTAACACTCTTCGCACTAATCTCGTTCATACCTCTCCTCCCTCTACAGATGTTCCTGGTGTCTACTCTATTTCTTGCTCCTCCTGTCCTCTTCAATACTTTGGAGAAACTGGTCGATCTCTTTCTGACAGACTTAGGGAGCACAAAAATAGTGTTAGGCTTGCCGACACTAACAATGCTCTTTTCTGTCACGTCAGAGATCATAGCCATCCTATTGACTGGTCTTCTGCTAAAACTGTCTTCCCTACTTCCAACTCGAACAGTCGCCGTTTAGTTGAATCCTCTCTTATACACAACTTTCCTTGTATGAACCTTAGCCCTGGCTTCGTCTCTGTAGATGCCTTCCTCTCCCACTACATTGTAAAATGCTCCAAACTTCAGAACACCCGTGACTTAACCTGAATCCTCATTTTTTCTTCTTCTTCTTCTTTTTCTTCTTCCTCTTCCCCTTTCCTCTCTCCTTTTCTCCTCTGGGTTGTCTTTCTCTCTCCTGTCTCGTGTTTCTGTTCCTTCTTTATTTTATTTCACCACTTCCCCTTTCACGCACCTCGGTGCGCTTGCTCTCCCTCTGTGGGTTTCTAGCTCTCTTGCAGTGCTCCCCTTCCTTTGTATTTGACTGGCTCGTCTTCCTTATTTCCCACTTCTACCACTACCACTACTACTACCTCTTCTTCTTCTACTACAACTACTGATGAAATTAGACACATGTGCGGCGTCTGGTTGTCTTTGTTGTGGACGTTTCGCCATCCAGTGGCTGGCTGGATGGCGAAACGTCTACGGTGAGGATGCCCGGGTGTTGTGCGTGTGTCATTTCATCCTGTCGGTATTATATACAATTCTTGTACTACTACTACTACTACTACTACCACTACTACTACCTCCACCTCTTCCTGCCTATATATAGCCGTCCTGCTCCTCCTCTGTTAGTGTGACTTTGTCAATGGTCCAAGTCGGACCGAAACGTCGTCGTAAGCTTCTGTCTTTTATGTGCGGGTTATTTGTGTTGAACCTCTGATGGAGATACCCCGTTTGTCTTCTATGGTTGATGTGAAACAGCCAATAGCGCTGATGAGGACTTTATCTGGGTTAGTCCTGATTCTCCATTTTTTCTTCGCAGTTCCTCGTTCACTATCTCTATTGCTCTCCTGTGCTTGTTTGCACCAGATATGGGGGTGGATGAAACTACATGGATAACATCATCTGCAAATTGGGTAATGGCATTATTGAATTCAGGTTGTGGGAGGTCATTTACATATATATTGAAGAGTATGAGGCTGAGGCGTGAGCCCTGAGGTACTCCAGCTGTAGGTGTGAAAGGTGCTGCTGACTCTCCATTGAAGGTGGGGATGATGCTTCTACCTGTTAAGAAGTTGTATATGAGCCTGAGAAAGGTCCAGTTGTGATCTGGGAGGTCTGCAAATTTGAATACGAGTCCATCGTGCCACAGGCTGTCGAAGGCTTTGTGTACATCCCTAGTTGTAATTAGGGCCAGATTCCCTTGCTTCCTCAGGCTCTCCACTGCATCAAAGATGATATATATGACATGTTGTTGCCGCGGTGGGACCTGAAGCCGAACTGCTTTTCGGTGAAAAGGTGGTTGAATTCCATGTGTGTAGTGATATGTTGAAAAGACTAGCCAAAGGTCTGTTAAGCTCTTCTTTACATTCCTTTAAAACCCTTGCAAACAGTTCATCAGGGCCTGGGGATTTGTTAGGTTTTAATTTCTTTATTTGTCTGAGGACCAAGTCACTAGTTACCCTAATCGTGCATAGTTTATTAGTGTCCTGTTCTACAGAATTTATAATTTCTGTAGTTTTGCTATTATCTTCCTGCGTAAAAACTGAGAAGATATGAGTTAAAAAATCCACACATTTCCTTAACACTGTCAATGATCTGATCTGAGTTACTTTTGAGTGGGACAATCTTGTCCCTAATCTTACTTCTATATACCTGAAAGAAACCTTTTGAGTTAGTCTTCGAATCCCTTGCCACTTTAGCCTCATAATCTTTTAGCTTTTCTTATTCCCTTTTTTTATTTCTCTCTTTAATTGAATATACTGATTTCTTAACTGCCCCTCTCCTCTTCTGATACGCCTATATATGCCTCTCTTTTGACCAATGAGGTGTTTTAATCTAATGTTTATCCATTTGGGATCATTTTTGGTTGATCTAATTTCGTTGGGATGTGAGTGTGTGTGCCTTTGTATGATAAGTAAGTTTATTTAGGTACTGCTACACAAATACAGTTACACAAATTATCATACGTAGTAACATATGTTTAAATTACCTAAGACAAGCCAAAAAAGTCAAAGTGACGTATTTCCACTGGGGTCCTTGACTGAGTGTGGATATACTCGTGTATGTGTTAAGGTGTGCGTGTGTGTATGTGGGTCAGTTGTTGTTGCTGGCTTATGCGTCTATAACAAAAAAAATAGAACTGAAAAAATAGAAAATTACAAAATAATGATCATGTTTGTGTTGATACCATCCGAGGTTAACCTGGCAGGGTTGGGGGAGCCGAGCAAGGGACGAAAACAGAAGCTTAACTACCAACTATACACTACAGTTTTGGAGACTCATGACTACATCTTTGATATACCTTTGATGAGTTGCAAGAGTTCTTCTAGTCTTAGAACCTGGTCCTGGGCCAGGCTCGTCTAGTGCTTGCCAGGTCAAACTAGATAGGAAATTTTCAATGTAAATGCAGAGGATGAGTTCATTGAGAGAATCGCATCAACAGTGAATCAGTAGAGCAATGCTGTAAGCCTGTTCAGTGAGAGAAGCGCATCAACAGTGAATCAGTAGAGCAATGCTGTAAGCCTGTTCAGTGAGAGAAGCGCATTAACAGTGAATCAGTACAGCACTGCTGTAAGCCTGTTCAGTGAGAGAAGTGCATCAACAGTGAATCAGTATAGCACTGTTGTAAGCCTGTTCAGTGAGAGAAGTGCATCAACAGTGAATCAGTACAGCACTGCTGTAAGCCTGTTCAGTGAGAGAAGTGCATCAACAGTGAATCAGTGCAGCACTGTCGTAAGCCTGTTCAGTGAGAGAAGTGCATCAACAGTGAATCAGTATAGCACTGTTGTAAGCCTGTTCAGTGAGAGAAGTGCATCAACAGTGAATCAGTATAGCACTGTTGTAAGCCTGTTCAGTGAGAGAAGTGCATCAACAGTGAATCAGTATAGCACTGTTGTAAGCCTGTTTAGTGAGAGAAGTGCATCAACAGTGAATCAGTACAGCACTGCTGTAAGCCTGTTCAGTGAGAGAAGTGCATCAACAGTGAATCAGTATAGCACTGCTGTAAGCCTGTTCAGTGAGAGAAGTGCATCAACAGTGAATCAGTATAGCACTGCTGTAAGCCTGTTCAGTGAGAGAAGTGCATCAACAGTGAATCAGTATAGCACTGCTGTAAGCCTGTTCAGTGAGAGAAGTGCATCAACAGTGAATCAGTATAGCACTGCTGTAAGCCTGTTCAGTGAGAGAAGTGCATCAACAGTGAATCAGTATAGCACTGATGTAAGCCTGTTCAGTGAGAGAAGTGCATCAACAGTGAATCAGTATAGCACTGCTGTAAGCCTGTTCAGTGAGAGAAGTGCATCAACAGTGAATCAGTATAGCACTGCTGTAAGCCTGTTCAGTGAGAGAAGTGCATCAACAGTGAATCAGTATAGCACTGCTGTAAGCCTGTTCAGTGAGAGAAGTGCATCAACAGTGAATCAGTATAGCACTGCTGTAAGCCTGTTCAGTGAGAGAAGTGCATCAACAGTGAATCAGTATAGCACTGCTGTAAGCCTGTTCAGTGAGAGAAGTGCATCAACAGTGAATCAGTATAGCACTGCTGTAAGCCTGTTCAGTGAGAGAAGTGCATCAACAGTGAATCAGTATAGCACTGCTGTAAGCCTGTTCAGTGAGAGAAGTGCATCAACAGTGAATCAGTATAGCACTGCTGTAAGCCTGTTCAGTGAGAGAAGTGCATCAACAGTGAATCAGTATAGCACTGCTGTAAGCCTGTTCAGTGAGAGAAGTGCATCAACAGTGAATCAGTATAGCACTGCTGTAAGCCTGTTCAGTGAGAGAAGTGCATCAACAGTGAATCAGTATAGCACTGCTGTAAGCCTGTTCAGTGAGAGAAGTGCATCAACAGTGAATCAGTATAGCACTGCTGTAAGCCTGTTCAGTGAGAGAAGTGCATCAACAGTGAATCAGTATAGCACTGCTGTAAGCCTGTTCAGTGAGAGAAGTGCATCAACAGTGAATCAGTATAGCACTGCTGTAAGCCTGTTCAGTGAGAGAAGTGCATCAACAGTGAATCAGTATAGCACTGCTGTAAGCCTGTTCAGTGAGAGAAGTGCATCAACAGTGAATCAGTATAGCACTGCTGTAAGCCTGTTCAGTGAGAGAAGTGCATCAACAGTGAATCAGTATAGCACTGCTGTAAGCCTGTTCAGTGAGAGAAGTGCATCAACAGTGAATCAGTATAGCACTGATGTAAGCCTGTTCAGTGAGAGAAGTGCATCAACAGTGAATCAGTATAGCACTGCTGTAAGCCTGTTCAGTGAGAGAAGTGCATCAACAGTGAATCAGTATAGCACTGCTGTAAGCCTGTTCAGTGAGAGAAGTGCATCAACAGTGAATCAGTATAGCACTGCTGTAAGCCTGTTCAGTGAGAGAAGTGCATCAACAGTGAATCAGTATAGCACTGCTGTAAGCCTGTTCAGTGAGAGAAGTGCATCAACAGTGAATCAGTATAGCACTGCTGTAAGCCTGTTCAGTGAGAGAAGTGCATCAACAGTGAATCAGTATAGCACTGCTGTAAGCCTGTTCAGTGAGAGAAGTGCATCAACAGTGAATCAGTATAGCACTGCTGTAAGCCTGTTCAGTGAGAGAAGTGCATCAACAGTGAATCAGTATAGCACTGCTGTAAGCCTGTTCAGTGAGAGAAGTGCATCAACAGTGAATCAGTATAGCACTGCTGTAAGCCTGTTCAGTGAGAGAAGTGCATCAACAGTGAATCAGTATAGCACTGCTGTAAGCCTGTTCAGTGAGAGAAGTGCATCAACAGTGAATCAGTATAGCACTGCTGTAAGCCTGTTCAGTGAGAGAAGTGCATCAACAGTGAATCAGTATAGCACTGCTGTAAGCCTGTTCAGTGAGAGAAGTGCATCAACAGTGAATCAGTATAGCACTGCTGTAAGCCTGTTCAGTGAGAGAAGTGCATCAACAGTGAATCAGTATAGCACTGCTGTAAGCCTGTTCAGTGAGAGAAGTGCATCAACAGTGAATCAGTATAGCACTGTTGTAAGCCTGTTCAGTGAGAGAAGTGCATCAACAGTGAATCAGTATAGCACTGCTGTAAGCCTGTTCAGTGAGAGAAGTGCATCAACAGTGAATCAGTATAGCACTGCTGTAAGCCTGTTCAGTGAGAGAAGTGCATCAACAGTGAATCAGTATAGCACTGCTGTAAGCCTGTTCAGTGAGAGAAGTGCATCAACAGTGAATCAGTATAGCACTGCTGTAAGCCTGTTCAGTGAGAGAAGTGCATCAACAGTGAATCAGTATAGCACTGCTGTAAGCCTGTTCAGTGAGAGAAGTGCATCAACAGTGAATCAGTATAGCACTGCTGTAAGCCTGTTCAGTGAGAGAAGTGCATCAACAGTGAATCAGTATAGCACTGCTGTAAGCCTGTTCAGTGAGAGAAGTGCATCAACAGTGAATCAGTATAGCACTGCTGTAAGCCTGTTCAGTGAGAGAAGTGCATCAACAGTGAATCAGTATAGCACTGCTGTAAGCCTGTATTAGATGAAACATTTGTTTATGGTGAGGAACGTGGAGACAGAAGAGCAGAGACAATGGTGGCCAGGATTCGTTTAGGTTACTTATACGTGACAAGCTAATTCAACAACTCCAATAGAGGTATGACAATGTCAAGTGTGAAGAGCGCAGGAAAAACACTTTCCAGCACTACATCTTAGAACATGGGAGACTTCAAGAACAAGGAATTAATATGAGTGACGTGTCTGAACAGTTAGGTTGGTAGAATTTTACGAAAAGCATTCAAATCTCGGATTTCCTGCAATTAGATAATTGTAATTTGTAAAGGTAATAATTCTTGCATATTGAATCAATGAAGGATGGAATTAACTCATTAGAAAATCCTCTAATAAGAGCCTTTGTTAATAAAACACTAGTTGAGTAGCGTCGTCGCTACGACGGGGTGCAAGAACACAGTGTCTGAGGGCACATGAAGGTGAGAAAGCTAAGGGTCCTATGACGGATCACGGCAGCGGAGACCCCTGGCTTACCAGCACTGCATTCACTGGTCTGTATGTGTGTGGGTCAGGAGTAGATGTAATTAGTCCATCAGACTTGATGGACTAATTACATCGACTCCAGGATGAGGGACTCATTACCTCAGTCTGCTGACCTTCACTATTCTTCTATTGGACTGATGAAGCCAGTGTATGACGAAACGTTTCCTTAGAAAAGATACCCAAGTGTTGCACATATGTCTAATTTATCAACGTATCGGTTGTCTGAACCATTTATCTACAGTACGACAGGTACTCAATAAAGCACAGCCTTAGGCGAAACATTGCATGAAAAGGCTCCTCTGCGCCCAGTGTGCTCTCACTTGACTGATTAGCCGGTACATATCCCGGTCAGCGTCTTTTCCAGATGGTGACCCGGTCCGGGTCTTTTCCAGATGGTGACCCGGCGCGCCCCAGTCTGCTTATTACCAAGGAAAGTATTGTTGGCTGTACTCACCTATTTGTGGTTGCAGGGGTCGATTCAGCCTTCCTCACGCGGACCAGTCATCGTACTTCATTACTCCTTGCATCTTGTATTTCTATGAGTGAGGAAAGATAAAGGTAATGAAAGAATAGAATTAAGGAGGGGAAAAAAAGAAATAAGTGAGAGAAAGAAACGAAACGAGTGTAATACAATCACAAGATAAAAAAAAGGAGTGAACACTTGGGACTTTAGTAATTAAGTTTATTTAGGTACAGGTATACAAAAGTTCAATTATTCTACATGGTAACATATGTATAAATTACCTAGCATAACCCAAGAAAGTTTACCTGGAGTCTACCTGGAGGGTATTCCGGGGATCAACGCCCCCGCGGCACGGTCCACGACCAGGCCTCCCGGTGGATCGGGCCTGATCAACCAGGCTGTTACTGCTGTCCGCACGTAGGACAGAGTTTCTTTACCTGGACCTGGAAATAGTTTCTACAAAGTCGAAACATTGTAATATAGCAATTGTTGCATCTGTGCCTTGCGTCTACACCGAAATGAGCACAGATGAGGAAATAGTGACTGTGAGTGAGTGAAGGCTGGAGAAAGGAGGAGGAGGAGGAGGAGGAGGAGGAGGCAGTGAGGATGGGAAGAGAGGGGAAAAGTTTCCCAAGATATCACATGTCGAAGGCTGTCACCATGGTAATCCCAGCGGGATGAGGGGAAACTCGACCAGGAGTTACGAGCCTCCAGGCCTCAACCTGTTCTCTCACATGTATCAACCACCAACCGCAAAATAACTAACCAGAAATATCAGTATATTTCACTTTCTCCTGTTTAATATATTTCGGCTTGTAGATGTATCGCTCGTCGCTGTAGATGTATCGCTCGTCCCTGTAGATGTATCGCTCGTCCCTGTAGATGTATCGTTCGTCCCTGTAAATGTATCGCTCGTCGCTATAGATGTATCGCTCGTCCCTGTAGATGTGTCGCTGTAGCTGTATCGCTGTAGATGTATCGCTCGTCGCTGTAGATGTATCGCTCGTCGCTGTAGATGTATCGCTCGTCTGTAGATGTATCGCTCGTCCCTGTGCTTGTATCGCTCGTCCCTGTAGATGTGTCGCTGTAGCTGTATCGCTGTAGATGTATCGCTCGTCGCTGTAGATGTATCGCTCGTCGCTGTAGATATGACGCTCGTCGCTGTAGATGTATTGCTCGTCGCTGTAGATGTATTGCTCGTCGCTGTAGATGTATTGCTCGTCGCTGTAGATGTATTGCTCGTCGCTGTAGATGTATTGCTCGTCGCTGTAGATGTATTGCTCGTCGCTGTAGATGCATCGCTCGTCGCTGTAGATGTATTGCTCGTCGCTGTAGATGTATTGCTCGTCGCTGTAGATTCATCGCTCGTCGCTGTAGATGTATCGCTCGTCGCTGTAGATGTATTGCTCGTCGCTGTAGATGCATCGCTCGTCGCTGTAGATGTATCGCTCGTCGCTGTAGATGTATCGCTCGTCGCTGTAGATGTGTCGCTCGTCGCTGTAGATGTGTCGCTCGTCGCTGTAGATGTATCGCTCGTCGCTGTAGATGTGTCGCTCGTCGCTGTAGATGTATCGCTCGTCGCTGTAGATGTGTCGCTCGTCGCTGTAGATGTATCGCTCGTCGCTGTAGATGTGTCGCTCGTCGCTGTAGATGTATCGCTCGTCGCTGTAGATGTGTCGCTCGTCGCTGCAGATGCATTGCTCGTCGCTGTAAATGTATCGCTCGTCGCTGTAGATGTATCGCTCGTCGCTGTAGATGTATCGCTCGTCGCTGTAGATGTGTCGCTCGTCGCTGTAGATGTATCGCTCGTCGCTGTAGATGTATTGCTCGTCGCTGTAGATGTATTGCTCGTCGCTGTAGATGTATTGCTCGTCGCTGTAGATGTATCGCTCGTCGCTGTAGATGTATTGCTCGTCGCTGTAGATGTATTGCTCGTCGCTGTAGATGTATCGCTCGTCGCTGTAGATGTATTGCTCGTCGCTGTAGATGTATTGCTCGTCGCTGTAGATGTATTGCTCGTCGCTGTAGATGTATTGCTCGTCTGTAGATGTATCGCTCGTCGCTGTAGCTGTATCGCTCGTCGCTGTAGATGTATCGCTCGTCGCTGTAGATGTATCGCTCGTCCCTGTAGATGTATCGCTCGTCGCTGTAGATGTATCGCTCGTCGCTGTAGATGTATCGCTCGTCGCTGTAGATGTATTGCTCGTCTGTAGATTTATCGCTCGTCGCTGTAGATGTATTGCTCGTCGCTGTAGATGTATCGCTCGTCGCTGTAGATGTATTGCTCGTCGCTGTAGATGTATTGCTCGTCGCTGTAGATGTATCGCTCGTCGCTGTAGATGTGTCGCTCGTCGCTGTAGATGTGTCGCTCGTCGCTGTAGATGTATTGCTCGTCGCTGTAGATGTATTGCTCGTCGCTGTAGATGTATCGCTCGTCGCTGTAGATGTGTCGCTCGTCGCTGTAGATGTATCGCTCGTCGCTGTAGATGTATTGCTCGTCGCTGTAGATGTGTCGCTCGTCGCTGTAGATGTATCGCTCGTCGCTGTAGATGTATTGCTCGTCTGTAGATTTATCGCTCGTCGCTGTAGATGTATCGCTCGTCGCTGTAGATGTATTGCTCGTCGCTGTAGATGTATCGCTCGTCGCTGTAAATGTATCGCTCGTCGCTGTAGATGTATCGCTCGTCCCTGTAGATGTATCGCTCGTCGCTGTAGATGTATCGCTCGTCGCTGTAGATGTATCGCTCGTCGCTGTAGATGTATCGCTCGTCGCTGTAGATGTATCGCTCGTCGCTGTAGATGTATCGCTCGTCGCTGTAGATGTATCGCTCGTCGCTGTAGATGTATCGTTCGTCGCTGTAGATGTATCGCTCGTCGCTGTAGATGTATCGCTCGTCGCTGTAGATGTATTGCTCGTCGCTGTAGATGTATCGCTCGTCGCTGTAGATGTATCGCTCGTCGCTGTAGATGTATCGCTCGTCGCTGTAGATGTATCGCTCGTCGCTGTAGATGTATCGCTCGTCGCTGTAGATGTATTGCTCGTCTGTAGATGTATCGCTCGTCGCTGTAGCTGTATCGCTCGTCGCTGTAGATGTATCGCTCGTCGCTGTAGATGTATTGCTCGTCTGTAGATTTATCGCTCGTCGCTGTAGATGTATCGCTCGTCGCTGTAGATGTATCGCTCGTCGCTGTAGATGTATCGCTCGTCGCTGTAGATGTATCGCTCGTCGCTGTAGATGTATCGCTCGTCGCTGTAGATGTATCGCTCGTCGCTGTAGATGTGTCGCTCGTCGCTGTAGATGTATCGCTCGTCGCTGTAGATGTATCGCTCGTCGCTGTAGATGTATCGCTCGTCGCTGTAGATGTATCGCTCGTCCCTGTAGATGTATCGCTCGTCGCTGTAGATGTATCGCTCGTCCCTGTAGATGTATCGCTCGTCGCTGTAGATGTATCGCTCGTCCCTGTAGATGTATCGCTCGTCGCTGTAGATGTATCGCTCGTCCCTGTAGATGTATCGCTCGTCGCTGTAGATGTATCGCTCGTCGCTGTAGATGTATCGCTCGTCGCTGTAGATGTATCGCTCGTCGCTGTAGATGTATCGCTCGTCGCTGTAGATGTATTGCTCGTCTGTAGATGTATCGCTCGTCGCTGTAGATGTATCGTTCGTCGCTGTAGATGTGTCGCTCGTCGCTGTAGATGTATTGCTCGTCTGTAGATTTATCGCTCGTCGCTGTAGATGTATCGCTCGTCGCTGTAGATGTATCGCTCGTCGCTGTAGATGTATCGCTCGTCGCTATAGATGTATCGCTCGTCGCTGTAGATGTATCGTTCGTCGCTGTAGATGTGTCGCTCGTCGCTGTAGATGTGTCGCTCGTCGCTGTAGATGTATCGTTCGTCGCTGTAGATGTATCGCTCGTCGCTGTAGATGTATCGCTCGTCGCTATAGATGTATCGTTCGTCGCTGTAGATGTATCGCTCGTCGCTGTAGATGTGTCGCTCGTCGCTGTAGATGTATCGTTCGTCGCTGTAGATGTATCGCTCGTCGCTGTAGATGTATCGCTCGTCGCTGTAGATGTATCGCTCGTCGCTGTGGAATATCTTACAAGCGACTGGCACTAGCGAACTATTGCCAGAGGTCCAGTGAAGTGTTAATAACGGATAAGTAACTACTATAGTCAACAGATATGAAACGAGTGATGGTAGCATTGAGGTGCAGGGAATCACAGCATACATAAATTGAGCATACGACCGTTAAATACCCAATACATAGTGTACAATATATGGAATATATATATGGGTTGACCACTCACCAGGAAAATTATTGCCAGAGGCGACAGAGAAATGTAAACTTTCGTACAGGTGTTATAACGAGGAAAAAGGATCTGAATAGGCAGTGATATAGTGTACTGATTTGTGGATGAGAGTAATCCTTTAAAACCGAGTGCTAGTGTAAGCTATGGTGTAATTATATGGGAACAACTGCTCAAGTTTACGGTCACCCCACTGATCCCCCCACCTCTCCCCCCGCCCCTTCGTACCCCAACCAGCGGGGGTTGTTCCCTCCCTGCTGGTACCCATACCATGGACCCACTTATCACCAAACCAAGCAAAGTGGAGACGTGGGGATACAAACTGGATAAGTATTAAGCCATAGTAGAAATAATAAAATAAGAGATAGTTGATTGATGTGCAGGGAAACAGTGAACATGCAGTGACTGGATAGTGAAAAAGGATAAACCACCACCAAATCCTCTCGCCACCCTCCCCCTCCGACACCCCAACCAGAAGGGATGGTCCTCACCCCCCCTACTGGCACCCATACCCCATTCTCCTGACCACCGAACTACCTTCATCACCGAAACCCAGCCACCACCACTACATATAACTGTCCAGGACAAGATAAACAGCAGTGATCATGACAGGAATCAGATGCTGTAGGATGTATGATATATGATGTTATACAACATAAAAGTTTTTAATGGGTAATAAGTCTCCATGCTAATTACATCACACATACCCATGTATTGACCTATAACACCCACACCTGCGTGCAGAGCTGAAAGGTAAAGTGAAGATCAAGCTCTTGTGGTATCCAGTTGCAAATAGGATACAGGCAGGATGGCAGTACAGTATACCTGTGGGACATGTGGAAAGGCTCTTGGGAAACAATCTAGAATCACATGCAACCTTTGCTTTTCAAAACATCATGTTACCTGTGCAAGAATAAACACTGCAACCAAAAATGACATCTATCTAGATAGGTGTTTCTGGATCTGCAACAGGGATGTGGAACTATGGATAGATATCAGGAAAGCACTCAGGAGGTTAATAAACAATAAACACGAGAAAAAGGAGGAACTATTGAATAGTCTACCTGGAATATATAGAGCATGGGAAGATAGGAGAGGAGTAAATTCTAACACAGAGAATGCCCAGTCTACAACAACTGACCCAAAAATAAGCAGATACACACTAGAAAAAACACGGGAAACAAAAACAACAGCTAGTTCAGTGCCCAGCCTTAGGGCTGACCCAGACCCAGCCCCCAGCCATTGTGAAAATCTGGATTCAGTTAAAGACTCCTCCACAGCTACCAATGCCATATCCCCTAGTACAGATGTAGTAGAGGAGCCCTCCTCTGGAGTAGACTCTTCTGCAACCATCACAGTCATAGCCCCAGCCCCACCCCCCAGCCCCAGTGCTGACCCAGACCCAGCCCCCAGCCTTACTGCCAGCCCAGACTCTCCTAGGGACACTACCCAAACCACCACAAAAACAGTAAATATACAACCATCACTGCACAAGACCGTGGCCCACAGTACAGATGTTGGAGAGGAGTCTCCTTCCTCTACTGGGGAAAGTAGATGGAATCCAGGACGGGGTGGCCCTGGCTTGGATACTGAGGATTATAGTGCAGTCCCAGAACCTGCAGAAATTGACAACACACCTCCCAACAACTCTCAACCAAAGGTGAATTTGTGCAAATATTATGCTTGGGGCATCTGTAAGCATGGAATAACAGGGGAAAAAAATGGGACATGCAACTTTGACCATCCCAAAAAATGTAGCGACCTCCTGTCTAAAGGAGTGTGTCGCTCTTCTTCCTGTACTTTCTTTCACCCAAAAATGTGCCACTCCTCGGTCCTCCAGAAGCAGTGTTACAACATCGAGTGCCCTGCATACCATCTAAAAGGGACCAGGAGGCACAGACCCCACAGGACAAACAATAGTAGCTATGACTACCCAACTCCAGGTGATTTTTTAGTGGCAGGAAACGAAAAAAGAAAATGGAAGGAAATAACAAAAATAGTCCACCACCTTGGAGCCTTGTTGGACTGGAGGCGCAGCCAGTGGCCACCCATGGCCCTCCAGAATTACAACTACTGATGCCAATAACAAAATCCCCCCAACAAACACAGAATACAACCTCGTTCATATTTGCTAATATACAGGGCCTTAAGCCATCCACCAACAACAAAATACCTTTTATCAGTGGACTTCTAGTGGAGTCTAATGCAATGTTTGCAGCCTTCACAGAGACTCACACAAAAGATCACTTTGACAGTGAAATATGGATAAGTGGTTACAACCTTTTTAGATGCGACAGAAAAAACAGGCAACAAGGGGGGGTTGGCCTGTATGTCAAAGAGTCCCTTATCTGCACGGAGTTGCTGAACACCACAAATGAGGTAGTTGAAGTTCTATCAATAAAGATCGAGAACCAAAACCTAGTCATTGTGGTTGTATACAAGCCACCAGATACAACCTTCCAACAGTTCAAGGAACAGCTAATGAAAATCGATTACTGTTTGGAAAACCTTCCAGCTCCATCCCCAAACATCTTACTGCTTGGTGATTTCAACCTAAGGCATACAAAAATGGAAAAATGTAGCAAATAATGTTATAGCTGAAACAATCCCCAGAGGTAGCGCAGATGAAAGGTCACACACACATGAGCTACTAAGTCTCTGCGAAAAACACACCTTAAGCCAGCAGATAGTGAAGCCAACAAGACTAGAAAACACACTTGACCTTATCTTCACAAAAAATGAGGACCGGATAAGAGACATAAGAATATAAAAAACAACTAATTCCGATCACAATCTAATCGAAGTCCAGACGTACATGCATAGGGGTCCTGAACAGCAGAATGCATGTACCGGTGAAGGTGTCTTCACAAAATACAATTTCAACAACAAGAACATCAACTGGGACCAGGTAAACCATGTCCTAAACGAAACATGTTGGGAAGATGTCTTAAATGACATGGACCCAAACCAGTGCCTTGAAAGGATCAACTTCCTGGTAGCCGAAGCATGTTCTAGGCATATTCCCCTAAGAAAGAAGAGCAGGAGTAAACTGGAGAGAAAAAGACGCTCCCTCTACAGAAGACGACGAAGAGTCACTGAGCTCCTCAGAAGTGCTAGAATATCTGATACACGAAAGGAGGCGCTGACCAGGGAAGTGGAAACTATCGAACTTAAGCTAAATGACTCTTACAGGAACCAGGAGAGGCAGGAGGAGCTTAAAGCTATTAGTGAAATTGAAAGAAATTCCAAATATTTCTTTTCATATGCCAAAAACAAGGCAAATACCACATCTAGTATCGGGCCCTTACTCAGACAGGATGGGACTTACACAGACGACAACAAGGAAATGAGTGAAATATTGAAATCCCAGTACGACTCTGTGTTTAGTGAACCACTAATCGGTCTGAGGATCGACGACCCAAATGATTTCTTCATGAATGAGCCTCAAAACTCCATAAATGTATGCCAGATTTCCGACATTACCCTAACTCCGATAGATTTCGAAAAAGCCATTGACAACATGCCTATGCACTCAGCCCCGGGCCCAGACTCGTGGAACTCAGTTTTCATTAAGAACTGCAAGAAACCCCTCTCGCGTGCCCTAAGTACACTATGGAGGAGGAGCTTGGACATGGGTGAAATTCCAGTCACTTAAAACAACGGATATAGCCCCGCTCCATAAAGGTGGCAGCAAAACATTAGCTAAGAACTATAGACCAATAGCTCTGACGTCCCACATCATAAAAATCTTTGAAAGAGTGCTAAGAAGCAGGATTGCAAACCACCTGGATTCCCAAAATCTGCACCATCCAAGGCAACCTGGGTTCAGGGCAGGTCGCTCCTGCCTCTCACAACTACTGGATCACTATGACATGGCCTTGGATGCTCTGGAAGAAAATCAGAATGCAGATGTAATACACACAGACTTTGCAAAAGCATTTGACAAATGCGATCATGGCGTAATAGCCCATAAAATACGTTCTAAAGGAATAACTGGGAAAGTGGGGAGATGGATCTTTAACTTCCCAACAAATCGAACACAAAGAGTAGTGGTTAACAGAGTTAAATTGGAGGCTGCCGTAGTGAAGAGCTCTGTTCCACAAGGCACAGTACTCGCCCCCATCTTATTCCTCATCCTCATATCAGACATAGACAGAGATATACATCACAGCACCGTATCATCCTTTACGGATGATACTAGGATCTGCATGAGGCTGTCATCTGCTGAGGATGCAGTTAACCTCCAAGAAGATATAAACAAAGTTTTCCAGTGGGCAACGGTAAACAATATGATGTTCAATGAGGACAAATTCCAACTACTCCGTTATGGAAAACTGGAGGAGATAATAACTAGAACAGAGTATACTACTGACTCCGGCCATACAATAGAGCGGAAAAATAATGTAAGGGACCTGGGAGTAGTAATGTCTGAGGATCTCACTTTCAAGGATCACAACAGTGCCACGATCGCACGTGCAAAGAAAATGATAGGATGGATAATGAGAACTTTCAAAACGAGAGATGCCAAGCCCATGATGATCCTTTTCAAATCACTTGTTCTCTCTAGGCTCGAATACTGCTGTACATTAACATCTCCATACAAAGCAGGTGAAATCGCAGATCTAGAGAGTGTACAGAGATCCTTTACTGCACGTATAAGTTCTGTCAAGCACCTTAACTACTGGGAACGCTTGAAAGCACTTGACTTGTACTCGTTGGAACGCAGGAGGGAGAGATACATCATAATCTACACTTGGAAAATCTTGGAAGGAATGGTCCCAAATCTGCACACAGAAATCACTCCCTACGAAAGTAAAAGACTGGGCAGGCGATGCAAAATGCCGCCAATAAAAAGTAGGGGCGCCATTGGTACACTAAGAGAAAACACCATAAGTGTCCGGGGCCCAAAACTGTTCAACAGCCTCCCATCAATTATTAGGGGAACTGCCAATAAACCCCTGGCTGCCTTCAGGAGAGAGCTGGACAGATACCTAAAGTTAGTGCCGGATCAGCCGGGCTGTGGCTCGTACGCTGGACTGCGTGCGGCCAGCAGTAACAGCCTGGTTGATCAGGCCCTGATCCACCATGAGACCTGGTCATGGACCGGGCCGCGGGGGCGTTGATCCCCGGAATAACCTCCAGGTAACGTCCAGGTATATATGTACTCGGATTTTTTTCAACCAAACTGCTAAATGGAATACTTCCTGATAAAGCTAAATGTGTAAAAAAATGTGGATGATGTTCAATGCATAATTCCCCCCCCCCCCGAAAAAAATTAACCTGTGCCTACTTGAGTTAAATTAGTCTAGCCCCATCCATAAAGTTTGTTGATGAACAAAACTCACTATCATTTTTAAATGTTTTAATTATTAGAAGAAACTAAGAATTTAAATTCAACATATATAGAAAATCAACGAATGTCTGTTCTTAAGTAAACTATTATTCATTATATCATGACAGAGTTAAATGTTCTGTGTTCTCCTTCATGTTGCTGAGAATACTTCGTGTTTGCACCTCGTAGTTCGTAGATGAAGAAATAATTAAGATATATAAAATAGCATAATATTTAAAATACCCAAATAAACTAGTTTTATTGACAAATTTTTCAGAAACTTCTAAAAACACATTTTGGAACCCTAAACATGACAAATAACTATATTCAACCAAGAATATAGTTGGTTTTTCGGTATTCCTTCTCTACTTAAGAACTTCAAAATTAAAGTTGTATTTAAAAATACTGATATAAAAAAAAACTGTGATTAAGAATTTTCCCAAAATGCTCCGTGTTTGTTAAAATCATAAAAAGACTAATAAGGTAAAAGACAACGTTGAAATAATGAGTAATAAAAAATTGATAGGCCTAGCTTAGCCTACATTCCATACAACATTTTTGAGAGAAATTTATTAGGTTAAAAGAATGGTGTATGGGTATGCCATGATAACATAATTGCGATATCCGTCTATTTCGAGATCTGACCAGTAGGTCAGAATGGAAGTCGGACGTAAATCGGGGAGGATCTATATAGTTTAAATATTTTTCCTGTATCTTCGTTTATGTCGTACCTTGTGTACAATTCCTATTTTTTATATAAAATGTATTGAAAGCTGTGCCAAAGGCTTAAAGGTAAAAGAAAATGTTTGCAACACTAATTTAAACGGTAAAAAAATGCATGCAACACTAACTTAAACAGTAAAAAAATACATGCAACACTAACTTAAACAGTAACAATGCATAGAACACTAAACAGTAAAATAAACAGAATTTGTTACAGCAAGAAATACCTTTCAATATCTTTCTTAGACAAAATATTTTGAATTGATCGGTGTGTTTAGCACCCCCCTTCCCCAACTCTGTTTTCTGGCAACCCCCCTTCCCCAGGGTGGTACAGCTACCCTGGGTTAAGAACCTGCTGGTCTGGGCGATGCTCGATGTTTTAAACAGTCCATACCTCTAGTACACCACAACCACAGTCCCCGTCATTATTACCACCACCATCACCACTATTATCCTAACTACGATCTGTCACCACCATCCAACATCACAGACACCAACCACAATTACAGCTAACATCCACCATCACCACCGTCCAGCACTATCATGCAACATCTTCACACTACAACCGCCATTTCACCATCACAGTTATCATGCAACATCTCCACTATTACAACCACCATCCTATATTACAACTACCCTTCACCATCACAACTATCACGAAACATTTCCACCATCACAACCACCATCATCGCAACTACCAGCAACTACCATCACCCTGCTTCCTGCCACCATTTCTTCCCCAACGATCACCCAAACTTTCTCAGCACTGATTCATTTCCACCATCAACTTCCACCTCCTCTTAACATCCCCGCTCTTCCTGCCCCAACTCCCGCTAGGGTCGCAGTAGGAGGCGTGGGACGCGGGCCATGTAGCACCGCCTAGCCCTGGGCAAGAGGATGGGGGGCACACTATCCATGGCCCTGGTGCAGGCTGAATAATGGGCCCTGGGGAGAAAATATCCCTGGCTTTATGGCCTGCTGGAAGCCAGTTCATCACTGGCTCTTGGATGGACTCTCAGTCCTTCCTGGTCTTTCCCTAACGTTACATCAGCTCAAGAGATGAACGTTACATCAGCCCAAGAGATGAACGTTTCATCTGCACAAGAGATGAACGTTTCATCAGCCAAAGAGATGAACGTTTCATCTGCACAAGAGATGAACGTTTCATCTGCACAAGAGATGAACGTTTCATCAGCCAAAGAGATGAACGTTACATTGGTGCACGAGAGATGAGTCGACCAGCCAACACACTAAGGCTATTAGTATCTTCCTTGATGCTAGCGATGGGCTCTTTATTCACCGAATCGGAGGCGTTCTATTCTTGGATAGAACGCCTCTTATTGTGTACACACTTGAGTGTACACACAGAATTTACTTAAATCTCTGTTTTAAGAATTACAGCATACTTTAAAATTATTTTAGGCCTTCATATAAAAATATTATTACCTATTTAACATTAGGGACTGTTTTTTCTTTGTTATTCTCAGTAAATAATAGAGATGGTAATGTTTTCGAGAGCAGTTGACGCTAATTAAAGAGTGGAATGGTAACTTACAACTGTGAAAAAAAAAATGGGAATGGAGATCAAACACGTTGTCAGTGATACAGTGGTTAACACTCCAGTGTGCTTAACCGGTTATTAAAAATTTTCCAATATAAATGCGGTTTTAGACATCATAGTGTCATCTCCATATTCATTTTTTTTTCTTGATTCACTCCCATTTTTCCTCGCATTTTACTCTTTTTATTCTTATCTCTGATTTATTGTCTTCCGTAACGCGCAAGTTCAGTGGTCTTAACGTTGTTAATTACTTAACCAAGTCTTGATACCAGAGTCGACTTCTCCAATGTCATCCACACTCGTTGTTGTATCAACCTAGCACTCAAAAATAACAGAATCCCACATTATTATTATTATTATTATTGTTATTATTATTATTATTATTATTATTATTATTATTATTATTATTATTATTATTATTATTATTATTATTTTTATTGTTATTATTATTATTTACTAATGTTGTTGTTAAGGGCTTCACTAAACAGACTAGACAATCATCGTTCAAAATGGAATAAAAGATTCCTGAAATGAATCAGACAATTGCTATCAGAATCTTAGTCTCGTTCACGAGTGGGGGAAAAAATTGCGTTTTTGGTTTCGAATCTTCTCAGTTCAATTGTGTCATCATTTTGACAATTTATTAGTTTGAAAATCCCCGTCTTCTTATCCCGAGACGATTCAGTATTCCTAATTAATGTTTTTTTTAGGGCATAATGGCGATATTAACCAGTCAACACTACGTTAATTATCCTTTAATTAAACTATATTTTTTTCCTGAGAGAAAATTTGAAACTTATAAGTGAGTTATTGACACTTAAAGAAAAGTAGAAAATATTACAAGTCTCAGTAGTAGTAACCAGTTACCAGTCTAGTAACCAGTTACCGTAACCGTCCGTTGACTCAACGACCAACTGTCTTGAGTCACGGTCTTCATATTGTGCTGAGCTGACACTATTTCAAAACACCCACTACGGGGTACTGGCCAGAAGGCTAGCCAGTTTTACGAGTGTAGCCAAGGAGATAGGTACGGCTGGCAAGAGCTCTGTCCACATAACAGTAATTATACGTATAACAGCCTACGTGAGTATTTCTACCCTAATCCACGTATCGAACTCCCACATGATAAATGGTGACAGCGGTGGGATAGCGTGGATTTACGTTTTTAAGGGTAATTCAAGGCGTTTGAAGACTGTTGTGAGTAGCCGGCAGGGTCAAAGGTGAGTCTCCAGCCACCAGCTCTACCCTCGCGCACCACCAGCCAGCAGCAGCTACTCCCCTCAAACCTATTGCCTGCAAGCCTGTTGCAGCCGTTTCAAGCTTCCTGGCTTAGTTCGTGTGCTAATTGCTTCAATCTCCGAGGGGTTGACCCGGATTTTGCAATTAAGCCAGTCAGTAAGCCAGACTGTGGAAGTGAACGCCAGTCAGCCTATCATCCAGCCTGTCTCCTGTCATCCAACTGCTCCTCAGTGCTTTGTGCATCGTTACCCGTCTTCCAGTCATCCATTCTCGTGGGGTAAGCCAGCCAGCCAACCCAGCTTCTAACCCAGCTGAGAGAGAGAAGTAAGCCACGCAGTAAGAAGTAAGCCAAGCTCCTCTGAGGTATTGTTTATATCGCTTTGTGCTCCCTGTTGGATGCTAAGAGTGGTTTTTACCATTCCTGTGGCATAGAGTGGGTTTTTCAAGCCATCTTCGTGGGTGAGTGGGGTGCGCGGCAGACCCCCAGCGTCCCCCCCCACCACTCTCTCTCCCACCACCCGGGGTGCGCGGCAGTACCCCAGCGAGAGTCACACCCACCATCCACCACCACCAGCCATCCACTCATCTACCTGTGGTTGTTTGCACCCTTGTACCGGATCCTAGTACTGTTTTGGCTCACATAATTGGTCAAGAGATTGTAGCTGGTGCCAACGAGATAAAGCCAGTTATGTGAGTTCGCCTAGAACGCACATTTCTTCACGACAACAGTGAGTGTAGGTGACGTCAGCCCTCACCGCGCTGGACACTCTACCCCCCGCCCCACCGCCAGTACTCACCGCCCGTCTTCTACTCCCGACTTCAGTGATAATTTTTTTTTTGAGACATTTTCTTGCATTTAAAGACATTTGCGTGTGTGAGACATTTATAGTAAATTTGCTTGTGTACTCTAAACCTTGTGTTTTCAGTTTTTCTTTGACTCGTTAATTTTTACAATATTTTTCAGTGTTTTTATTTATCTTATATTTTTATTCTGTGTTTTTCCTTATGCTACTCCTGTCTGTAGTAAGTATTATTGTGTAGTGTACCAGTCAGTCACTCTGTGTGAAGTGATTCATTTTTTTTATTGTATTCTTTCAGCGTTGTATTCTGCAGTGATATTTACCCCAGTATACCAAATTTTCCATTTATTTCTATGTGTGTCTTTTTTTTTTCGTATGCCAACAGTGTCTCATTCCTCTTAATTTTTTCGCAGACTGTGTACCATTATTTTTGCCAGCAAATTTTTGTCGTATCAGTCACAGCAAAATTTTGTTGTATTAGTCACAGCAGGAATTTGTTGTAAGAATAAATTAATACTGTTGGGTGCTCCGTCACTGTAAGTGTTATATTCCCTGTTTTGTTCCTGTGTTTTATTTTTTTATAATTCTTGAACAAATTCACTCTTGATGCAATTTCAATTACTTTTAACGTAAAGTGTTTTCCTTACTCTGTTGAGTAAATTGTTTTGTCTAATTTACAATTAAGAGTTAAAGTGTTCAATCAGTTTATTTTTTTTTTGATCTTCATATTTTAATTCATTATTTTTACCTGAGTTTTCCCAGTGACACTTTATTACTGCAGTGATTATTTCTATACTTTATTTTGTTGCACTTGTTCTGAAGTGAATTATTTTGTTGAACTGTTCTGCAGTGAATTATTTTCTTTTATTGCTATTTTTATGATTTATAATTTAATTTTGTCTATGCATTCTTAGAAAATATTTAAAATTTCCCAGTTTACAATTTAATAATTTTATTTTACACTTTCACATTGATTTAAAATTTAATTAATTAATTTTTTATTAGCAAGAGTAAAGACAGCTCATTTTGAATTTAATTCAGTCTCCAGTAATATTTTTACTTGTATATTTCAATGTAAATTTTTTTTTCTTGGTCAATAGTCCTTTAAATTGAGTTTTCCTTCCTCTTGCAGTGTATTTAGACATTATTCTGCAGAATTAGTTGTATACCTTTTCATTTCAATTCTAGAATTTTATATCATTTTTATTGTTCATTATTTTTGCCTTATGTCCTTGAGTAAGTTCCCTGAGATCATGTCCCAGTCACTTTTGAATGTTCACTTAGTGTATCATGCCAGTCAAAGTCAATATGATTCAGCCCACAGTACCAACATTCCCTTACTGACTGAAAGACAATACCTAGCCCTTGAGCAATGTGTTTGTTCTCACAGCTTGTATCTGAGATTTGTTAAAGTGCTGCGAAATGTGAAGTTCAGATTAAGTTCCTATAGATCCGTGAATTACTTATTAACGTAGCCGAGCGGTCAGGCACTAGTAATACTGTCACTCCTGTCTGGACTCCAGCTACAATATCATGCACGCACGATAGTGCTCTACTATCCTTGCGATGGCGACTTGTTCAAGTATTCGTTCCTTCCCAGGGAACGCTTTGAGAAGAACTTTACTTGCAACGAGTTATGCCATCTCTTGCTGATGCCACAAGCCGTGCAGAAAGACGTTTCTGTGGCTAGTGTGCTCACTTGAGTGTTGTTGTTGTCCCTTGTGTTTCAGATTGTGATCCCATCCTAGTTGACAGTAATCAGTGCATTGTAAGAAGTTATTTCTCGAGTAACTTCCACGTTGTTAAAGTTTGTAAGTGTAGTTTCTTTATAGTTGATACCTCGTGTCACTGTGTGCGACTCAGTATATCAGCATTGTTCACCGTGTTCATTGTGCTTGCAGTTTGAGATAGTAGATTCGTTCTCCCTTGCTCATATTGCGTGTTATAGCATTAATTTTTCAACCGGGGGAAAGTCATCCACTCCACCGAGTTTGTTCATTCCTCCAGTAAGAAAGAACCGATCCCTTGTGTTCTGGTGATTCGATTCCTGCTCCAGGAAGATCTTATTCTGACTGTGAAGCCACCAGCTCCCATCAGTGACTTTCTCATGAACCAAGAATTACTGTATCGAACAGCCGAGTTGGGTACTCCTAGCAGAAGAGTATACCAGTTAGTAATTCCACAGTCACTAGTGAATGTAGCCTTACAGCTAGTTCACGATGTACCAGGTGTTGCACACCCTGGTATGGATCGTTCAGTAAAACAAGCCAGATTGAAATACTTTTGGCCTCGAATGGCAACTGATATTTCTGAGTATGTTAGGAAATGTAGTGTCTGCATGCAACATAAAGGCAATGCTAATGGTCCTAATCCAATCCAAGTGTATCCAACTACTAGCGAACCTTGGGAAAGAGTTGCGCTAGATTTGTTAACTAATTTCCAATGTTCCCTCCAAGGCAACAAACATCTGTGTGTTATGGTAGACCATTTCACCAGATATTATGAGTTAGTTCCTATTGCAGATAAGACTGCCGAGACAGTAGCTAAAGCGTTTAAAGAACGCATTATCTGCAGGCATACCACCCCTAAGTCCCTAGTAACAGATAATGGAGGTGAATTCTGTAATGAAATTCTTGAAAATTTGTGTACCTTGTACAAGATCACTAAATCCACCATTGTTCCTCATCATCCTGCCAGCAATGGGTTAGCGGAACGAACCAATAAGAAAGTACTTGATGTCTTGAGAGCCACTATCAATCCCAACAGTGAAACTTGGGATGAAGTTATACCTGATGTGCAGTGTGCTATAAATTCTGCTTACAATGTTTCTATAGGTGACACTCCACATTATGCATTGTACGGTGTAGATAAACGTTTGCCTTATGAGTTGTTATATTCTAATCCGAAACCAAATTACAACCCTGATGATTTCGTAGCAACTCGTACCAGCTTAGCTCAAAGTGTTTTTAGAAGAATCCGTGAAACACTTCATAAATCAACAGCTGAATTTACAAGAGTCGCAAATACTCGAGTAAAGCTATCCAAAATCAAAGTAGGTTCGAGAGTTATGCTGACTAATTTTAACAAAACGTCTGCTATGCCAAAGCTTGATCAAAGGTTTGTTGGTCCTTATCGAGTAGTTGAACATATCACTGGAAATAAGTATAAGGTTAGAGAGATTAGTACTGGTCAGTATAAAGAATCGCATTTGGATCATATGAAGTTAGTATGTGATGATAATGATGTTCCAACCCAGACTAATGTGACAGACTCTGACAATCCTCCTGATCCTGTACTCTCTTCCTCTGATACTCAGTCAGATGATCAACCTGAATGTCGTTATTCCCTACGTACACGACAGGTATTGAGAAATCCTCAAGTATCATTTGTAACTTCCAATTCAGATTTGCCTCAAAAGCAGCATGAGTTAGCCAATGCTACAGAGTTTGATCCTCCCAGAGATGACACCCATTCTGCATATGCCAATCTTACCCTAGCAGAGTTGGGTGACAAGAATAGAGGAGTAATCTTTTTTCTTCTTCATATTTTTTTTTTTTGGAGTTCTGCCCAGATCTGAAAATTTTCAAAGATCACTAATTTGCGAGTTTTTGTTTAGATGAGGGAGATAATACAGCAGCTTCTGTGCGTCAGAAGATTGATGATTGATGCTCAACGCCGGTACGTCAGCAGACGCTTGATCTCTGATGCTCAACGCTGGTACGTCAGAGGTACATCTATTGTGTACAACTTAGTACACAAAAGAATACTCAATCATAAAATCTAATGGTGATAATTATAACTATAATTTTTAAAAGGGTGAATCGGTAAGCCGGCAGAAGGCCTCTGTCAGACAGCCAAAAACTCCAGCAGCGGGTCATGGTATAAATAAACCCTGCTTCAGGAAACACTTGTCCTGTTTCCTGACATACTTCACCTAACCTACCCTGGAATACTTAATAACTAAGTAAGTAATTAACCGCCAAGAGAAATTTTCCTACTTCAGCTTAAAACGAAAACACCTGAACTAAGAAACTTTTTTTTCCTTCTATTTTGGTTCAGCAACACAAGTTTTTAGTATGCAGCGCTGAGCTACGTCAAGAAGTTGTTCAGACTTTAGATTCTCTGTCCAGCATCCCGACCACTTTGGAATTTAAACACGTTGTGATGACAACATTTTGTCCTTGACAGTTTCAGGCAAAGGAATTTTTCATGCTTGCTTTTTTTTAGGTTTATAAATCCTTTTAGATAGTTACTTTTTTTTTTTTAAAGAAACTACAGTTAAATGCACTGTGCTTGTTCCTTCTGCCTTTATATTTGTCTGTTCTTTCAGTCTTCATATTTGTCTGTTCCTTCAGTCTTCATATTTGTCTGTTCCTTCAGTCTTCATATTTGTCTGTTCTTTCAGTCTTCATATTTGTCTGTTCCTTCAGTCTTCATATTTGTCTGTTCTTTCAGTCTTCATATTTATCTGTTCTTTCAGTCTTCATATTTGTCTGTTCTTTCAGTCTTCATATTTGTCTGTTCCTTCAGTCTTCATATTTGTCTGTTCTTTCAGTCTTCATATTTATCTGTTCTTTCAGTCTTCATATTTATCTGTTCTTTCAGTCTTCATATTTGTCTGTTCCTTCAGTCTTCATATTTGTCTGTTCTTTCAGTCTTCATATTTATCTGTTCTTTCAGTCTTCATATTTATCTGTTCTTTCAGTCTTCATATTTGTCTGTTCTTTCAGTCTTCATATTTGTCTGTTCTTTCAGTCTTCATATTTGTCTGTTCTTTCAGTCTTCATATTTGTCTGTTCTTTCAGTCTTCATATTTGTCTGTTCTTTCAGTCTTCATATTTGTCTGTTCTTTCAGTCTTCATATTTGTCTGTTCTTTCAGTCTTCATATTTGTCTGTTCTTTCAGTCTTCATATTTGTCTGTTCTTTCAGTCTTCATATTTGTCTGTTCTTTCAGTCTTCATATTTGTCTGTTCTTTCAGTCTTCATATTTGTCTGTTCTTTCAGTCTTCATATTTGTCTGTTCAGTCTTCATATTTGTCTGTTCTTTCAGTCTTCATATTTGTCTGTTCTTTCAGTCTTCATATTTGTCTGTTCTTTCAGTCTTCATATTTGTCTGTTCTTTCAGTCTTCATATTTGTCTGTTCTTTCAGTCTTCATATTTGTCTGTTCTTTCAGTCTTCATATTTGTCTGTTCTTTCAGTCTTCATATTTGTCTGTTCTTTCAGTCTTCATATTTGTCTGTTCTTTCAGTCTTCATATTTGTCTGTTCTTTCAGTCTTCATATTTGTCTGTTCCTTCAGTCTTCATATTTGTCTGTTCCTTCAGTCTTCATATTCGTCTGTTCCTTCAGTCTTCATATTCGTCTGTTCCTTCAGTCTTCATATTCGTCTGTTCCTTCAGTCTTCATATTTGTCTGTTCCTTCAGTCTTCATATTCGTCTGTTCCTTCAGTCTTCATATTTGTCTGTTCCTTCAGCCTTCATATTTGTCTGTTCTTTCAGTCTTCATATTTGTCTGTTCCTTCAGTCTTCATATTTGTCTGTTCTTTCAGTCTTCATATTTGTCTGTTCCTTCAGTCTTCATATTCGTCTGTTCCTTCAGTCTTCATATTTGTCTGTTCCTTCAGTCTTCATATTCGTCTGTTCCTTCAGTCTTCATATTTGTCTGTTCCTTCAGTCTTCATATTTGTCTGTTCCTTCAGCCTTCATATTTCTTCAGCGCAAAAGTTTTCACCAAAACACAAGTTCCAGAACAAGCTTTTAGTGCGGCAATGTTGCGCTTGTCCTGGAAGTTCTGTTGTGTTGACTTTTGTCGGCAACACTTGTTACCAGGGAGGTTTATCCCCAAGATAACACCGCCTGTCCTCTTGTTGACATCAGTGGGGTTATTCAGATGACATGCACCCGCTACTCAAACTTGGTTTCGGATAATGCAATAATGTGGGTTTCCTGTACACACAATTAACCTTCATTCGTGTGTTTCATTTCTCTTTCTTGTTAGTTGTGTATATGATCTCTTAACCTGGTGTCTCTCCTCTGTTCTGAAACGCTCGTCTTATTAGTACAAACAAGTGCACTTTGTTGATTTTTTCTCCCGCGGGCGCTCTTCCCTATATATATAAGTACTCTAGTTAAACCATACCCCCGGCCGGGATTGAACCCGCGGTCATAGAGTCTCAAAACTCCAGCCCGTCGCGTTAGCCACTAGACCAGCTAGCCACAATAAGATTCATCCAACTAGGTATATATTTCTACACCATAGGAAAGTTAGCACAGGCACCTCTGTGACCACAAATGCGACGGGCTGGAGTTTTGAGACTCTAATCCCGGCCGGGGGTATGGTTTATTTGCAATCGTGTCATTACGATTTCTTAAGTCAAGTCAAGTACTCTAGTTCTGCTCCCAGGGGTAAAGTCACAGTTCTTGGTCCCTCCTAGCTAATACTGACTGTGCTGATTTCTCGCCTCCAATGCACCGTTATATCCACAATTAAAATTGTGTATAGTTCACCTTAACTACAATATTTAAAATATCTTCCATAAATGGAAGATATCGTACATATGAAAAAATATAATCAGTATCTTTACTTCCCTCTCTCCCTTCCTATCCCTTCTTCGTTCTCTCCCTGCCTGTCTTCCCTCTCCCTACCCAATGTCATCACAAATTCATGATGGTAGGTACTGAATTCGCTCCTTGTTTCCTCCTCAAGTGTTGACATTCATCGCTAATTAGCAATTACAGACTTCCCGTGGCTGTGGGAGCTACCACTGAGCTCCCACACCCACTTTAATCACTGTGGGAGCTACCACTGAGCTCCCACACCCACTTTAGTCACTGTGGGAGCTGCTACTACTGAGCTCCCACACCCACTTTAGTCACTGTGGGAGCTACCACTGAGCTCCCACACCCACTTTAGTCACTGTGGGAGCTACCACTTAGCTCCCACACTCACTTTAGTCACTGTGGGAGCTACTACTGAGCTCCCACACCCACTTTAGTCACTGTGGGAGCTACCACTGAGCTCCCACGCCCACTTTAGTCACTGTGGGAGCTACCACTGAGCTCCCACACCCACTTTAGTCACTGTGGGAGCTACCACTGAGCTCCCACACTCACTTTAGTCACTGTGGGAGCTACTACTGAGCCTCCACACCCACTTTAGTCACTGTGGGAGCTACCACTGAGCTCCCACACCCACTGTAGTCACTGTGGGAGCTACCACTGAGCTCCCACACCCGTTTTAGTCACTGTGGGGGATACCACTGAGCTCCCACAGCCACTTTAGTTACTGTGGGGGATACCACTGAGCTCTCACATCCACTTTAGTCACTGTGGGAGCTACCACTGAGCTCCCACACCCACTTTAGTCACTGTACGGAATATCACTGAGCTCTCACACCCACTTTAGTCACTATGGGGGATACCACTGAGCTCCCACACCCACTGAAGTCACTGTACGAGATACCACTGAGCTCCCACACCCACTTTAGTCACTGAACGGGATACCACTGAGCTCCCACACCCAATTTAATCACTGTACGGGATACCACTGAGCTTCCACACCCACTTTAGTCACTGTACGGGATACCACTGCGCTCCCACACCAACTTTACTCACTGTAGGGGATACCACTGAGCTCCCACACCCACTTTAGTCACTGTGGGGGATACCACTGAGCTCCTACACCCACTTCAGCCACTGTACGGGATACCACTGAGCTCCCACACTAACTTTAGCCACTGTGGGGGATAACACTGAGCTCCCACACCCACTTTAGTCACTGTAGGGGATACCACTGAGCTCCCACACCCACTTTAGTCACTGTACGGGATACCACTGAGCTCCCACACCCACTTTAGTCACTGTACGGGATACCACCGAGTTCCCACACGCACTGAAGTCACTGTACGGGATACCACTGAGCTCCCACACCCGTTTTAGTCACTGTGGGGGATACCACTGAGCTCCCACACCCACTTTAGTCACTGTACGGGATATCACTGAGCTCTCACACCCACTTTAGTTACTATGGGGGATACCACTGAGCTCCCACACCCACTGAAGTCACTGTACGAGATACCACTGAGCTCCCACACCCACTTTAGTCACTGTACGGGATACCACTGAGCTCCCACACCCACTTCGGTCACTGTACGGGATACCACTGAGCTCCCACACCAACTTTACTCACTGTAGGGGATACCACTCAGCTCCCACACCCACTTTAGTCACTGTGGGGGATACCACTGAGCTCCTGCACCCACTTCAGCCACTGTACGGGATACCACTGAGCTCCCACACTAACTTTAGCCACTGTGGGGGATACCACTGAGCTCCCACACCCACTTTAGTCACTGTAGGGGATACCACTGAGCTCCCACACCCACTTTAGTCACTGTACGGGATACCACTGAGCTCCCACACCCACTTTAGTCACTGTACGGGATACCACTGAGCTCCCACACCCACTTTAGTCACTGTACGGGATACCACTGAGCTCCCACACCCACTGAAGTCACTGTGGGGACTCATCCCAACACGTACATAGGCTCATCTAAGTTCTTATACAGGTTCCTCGTACTTTATCAGTTTTGAGAATTTTAAATGGATACATATGTTCTCTCACGCTGTGTTGATGCTGACATCTTCCCTCCGCCCACATTGCACAAAGACGTCTCCCGCCCACACTGTGTGCACCAACGTCTCCGCCTCACAGTGTGCAATGACATTACCTCACAGACTGTGTACACTAACATACACCACCACCATCACACTGTTAACAGAAAGATACACCACCACCACCACCACACTTTTAACAGCAACATAAACCACCACACTATATAACAGTAACAGACACCACCATATTGTATAACAGCAACATACAAAAACACCACCACCACACTGTATAACAGCAACAGACACCACCACCACCACCGCCACACTATATAACAGAAACAGACAGCACCACCACCACACTATATAACAGCAACACACCCCACCACTATACTATATAACAGCAACAAACACCACCATCACACTATATAACAACATCAGACACCACCACCACACTGTATAACAGCAACAGACACCACCACCACCGCCACACTATATAACAGAAACAGACAGCACCACCACCACACTATATAACAGCAACACACCCCACCACTATACTATATAACAGCAACAAACACCACCATCACACTATATAACAACATCAGACACCACCACCACACTATATAACAGCAACAGACACCACCACCACCACCGCCACACTATATAACAGAAACAGACAGCACCACCACCACACTATATAACAGCAACACACCCCACCACTATACTATATAACAGCAACAAACACCACCATCACACTATATAACAACATCAGACACCACCACCACACTATATAACAGCAACAGACACCACCACCACCACCGCCACACTATATAACAGAAACAGACAGCACCACCACCACACTATATAACAGCAACACACCCCACCACTATACTATATAACAGCAACAAACACCACCATCACACTATATAACAACATCAGACACCACCACCACACTATATAACAGCAACAGACACCACCACCACCACCGCCACACTATATAACAGAAACAGACAGCACCACCACCACACTATATAACAGCAACACACCCCACCACTATACTATATAACAGCAACAAACACCACCATCACACTATATAACAACATCAGACACCACCACCACACTATATAACAGCAACAGACACCACCACCACCACCGCCACACTATATAACAGAAACAGACAGCACCACCACCACACTATATAACAGCAACACACCCCACCACTATACTATATAACAGCAACAAACACCACCATCACACTATATAACAACATCAGACACCACCACCACACTATATAACAGCAACAGACACCACCACCACCACCGCCACACTATATAACAGAAACAGACAGCACCACCACCACACTATATAAGAGCAACAGACCCAACCACTATACTATATAACAGCAACAAACACCACCACCACACTATATAACAACATCAGACACCATCACCACACTATATAACAGCAACAGACACCACCACCACCACCGCCACACTATATAACAGAAACAGACAGCACCACCACCACACTATATAACAGCAACAGACCCCACCACTATACTATATAACAGCAACAAACACCACCACCACACTATATAACAACATCAGACACCACCACCACACATATAACAGCAACAGACACCACCACACTATATAACAGCAACAGACACCACCACCACACCATATAAAAGCAACAGATACCACCCCACACTATATAACAGCAACAGACACAACTACCACACTATATAACAGCAACAGACACCACCACAACACTATATAACAGCAACAGACACCACCACCACACTATATAACAGCAACAGACACCACCACACTATATAACAGCAACAGACACCACCACCACACTATATAACAGCAACAGACACCACCACCACACTATATAACAGCAACAGACACCACCACCACACTATAAAACAGCAACAGACACCACTACCACACTATATAACAGCAACAGACACCACCACAACACTATATAACAGCAACAGACACCACCACCACATTATATAACAGCAACAGACACCACCACCACACTATATAACAGCAACAGACACCACCACACTATATAACAGCAACAGACACCACAACCACACTATATAACAGCAACAGACACCACCACCACACTATATAACAGCAACAGACACCACCACACTATATAACAGCAACAGACACCACCACCACACTATATAACAGCAACAGACACCACCACCACACTATATAACAGCAACAGACACCACCACCACACTATATAACAGCAACAGACACCACTACCACACTACATAACAGCAAAAGACACCACCACCACACTATATAACAGCAACAAACACCACCACACTATATAACAGCAACAGACACCACCACCACACTATATAACAGCAACAGACACCACCACAACACTATATAACAGCAACAGACACCACCACACTATATAATAGCAACAGACACCACCACCACACTATATAACAGCAGCAAACACCACCACCACACTATAAAACAGCAACAGACACCACCACCACACTATATAACAGCAACAGACACCACCACACTATATAACAGCAACAGACACCACCGCCACACTATATAACAGCAACAGACACCACCACCACACTATAAAACAGCAACAGACACCACCACCACCACACTATATAACAGCAACAGACACCACCACCACACTATATAACAGCAACAAACACCAGAACCACACTATATAACAGCAACAGACACCACCACTACACTATATAACAGCAACAGACACCACCACTACACTATATAACAGCAACAGACACCACCACTACACTATATAACAGCAACAAACACCAGAACCACACTATATAACAGCAACAGACACCACCACTACACTATATAACAGCAACAGAGGCCACCACTATACTATGTAACAGCAACAGACACCACCACCACACTATATAACAGCAACAGACACCACCACCACACTATATAACAGCAACAGACACCACCACAACACTATATAACAGCAACAGGCACCACCACCACACTATATAACAGCAACAGACACCACCCCCACCACACTATATAACAGCAACAGACACCACCATACTATATAATAAGAACAGACACCACCATCACCACACTATATAACAGCAACAGACACCACCACCACACTATATAACAGCAACAGACACCACCACACTATATAATAAGAACAGACACTATCACCACCACACTATACAACAGCAACAGACATTACCACCACACTACATAACAGAAACAGACACCACCACCACCACCACACTACATAACAGCAACAGACACCACCACCACACTATATAACAGCAACAGACACCACCACCACCACACTACATAACAGCAACAGACTCCACCACCACCACACTACATAACAGCAACAGACACCACCACCACACTATATAACAGCAACAGACACAACCACCACCACACTACATAACAGCAACAGACACTACCACCACACTATATAACAGCAACAGACACCACCACCACCACACTACATAACAGCAACAGACTCCACCACCACCACACCACATAACAGCAACAGACACCACCACCACCACACTACATAACAGCAACAGACACCACCACCACACTATATAACAGCAACAGACACCACCACACTACATAACAGCAACAGAATCCACCACCACCACACTACATAACAGCAACAGACACCATCACCACCATACTACATAACAGCAACAGACACCACCACCACCACACTACATAACAGCAACAGACACCACCACCACACTATATAACAGCAACAGACACCACCACACTACATAACAGCAACAGACTCCACCACCACCACACTACATAACAGCAACAGACACCACCACCACCACACTACATAACAGCAACAGACACCACCACCACCACACTACATAACAGCAACAGACACCACCACCACCACCACACTACATAACAGCAACAGACACCACCACCACACTATATAACAACAACAGACACCACCACCACCACACTACATAACAGCAACAGATACCACCACCACACTATAAAACAGCAACAGACACCACCACCACCACACTACATAACAGCAACAGACACCACCACACTATATAACAGCAACAGACACCACCACACTACATAACAGCAACAGAATCCACCACCACCACACTACATAACAGCAACAGACACCATCACCACCACACTACATAACAGCAACAGACACCACCACCACCACACTACATAACAGCAACAGACACCACCACCACACTATATAACAGCAACAGACACCACCACACTACATAACAGCAACAGACTCCACCACCACCACACTACATAACAGCAACAGACACCATCACCACCACACTACATAACAGCAACAGACACCACCACCACCACACTACATAACAGCAAGAGACACCACCACCACACTATATAACAGCAACAGACACCACCACCACCACACTACATAACAGCAACAGACACCACCACCACACTACATAACAGCAACAGACACCACCACCACCACACTACATAACAGCAACAGACACCACCACCACACTATATAACAACAACAGACACCACCACCACCACACTACATAACAGCAACAGATACCACCACCACACTATATAACAGCAACAGACACCACCACCACCACACTACATAACAGCAACAGACACCACCACACTATATAACAGCAACAGACACCACCACCACACTATATAACAGCAACAGGCACCACCACCACACTATATAACAGCAACAGACACCACCACCACAACACTACATAACAGCAACAGACACCACCACCACACTATATAACAGCAACAGACACCACCACCACCACACTACATAACAGCAACAGACACCACCACTACACTATATAACAGCAACAGACACCACCACCACCACACCACATAACAGCAACAGACACCACCACCACCACACTACATAACAGCAACAGACACCACCACACTACATAACAGCAACAGACACCACCACACTACATAACAGCAACAGACACCACCACCACTCTATATAACAGCAACAGACACCACCACCACCACCACACTACATAACAGCAACAGACACCACCACCACCACACTACATAACAGCAACAGACACCACCACCACCACACTACATAACAGCAACAGACACCACCGCCACACTATATAACAGCAACGGACACTACCACCACCACACTACATAACAGCAACAGACACCACCGCCACACTATATAACAGCAACAGACACCACCACCACACTACATAACAGCAACAGACACCACCACCACCACACTACATAACAGCAACAGACACCACCGCCACACTATATAACAGCAACAGACACCACCACCACACTACATAACAGCAACAGACACCACCACCACCACACTACATAACAGCAACAGACACCACCGCCACACTATATAACAGCAACAGACACCACCACCACCACACTACATAACAGCAACAGACACTACCACCACACTATATAACAGCAACAGACACTACCACCACCACCACCACCACCACCACCACCACCACCACCACCACCACCACCACCACCACCACACTTCAACAGAAACATCTGTTGTTTCCAGACCGCGAGAAACGCATCCTCACTAACGCAGCTTCTCTGACGCATCGTCATTGATACATTCTCACTGATGCATCCTCACTGATACATCCTCACTGATGCATCCTCACTGACGCATACTCACTGATGCATCCTCACTGACGCATACTCACTGATGCTTCCTCACTGACGCATTCTCACTTGCGCGGAGCCTTGCTACACTGGCAAGGAGCCTGGCTACACTAACGAGGAGCCTAGCTACACTGACGAAGAGCCTGGCTACACTAACGAGGAGCCTAGATACACTAACGAGGAGCCTAGCTACACTAACGAGGAGCCTAGCTATACTGACGAAGAGCCTGGGTACACTAACGAGGAGCCTAGATACACTGACGAAGAGCCTGGGTACACTAACGAGGAGCCTAGATACACTACCGAGAAGCCTGGCTACACTAACTAGGAGCCTAGCTACACTAACGAAGAGCCTGGCTACACTAACGAGGATCCTAGCCACACTAACGAGGAGCCTAGCTACACTAACGAGGAGCCTAACTACACTGACGAGGAGCCTGGCTACACTAACGAGGAGCCTTGCTACAACAACACACAACACCTCACAGCACACCCCACAACACCCCTACATCAACACCCCACAACACCCCACAACACCCCTACCTAAACACCCCACAACACCCCACAACACCTCTACGTCAACAAACCACAACACCCCTACATCAACACCCCACAACACCCCTACATCAACACCCCACAACACCTCTACATCAAAAAACCACAACACCCCTACATCAATACCCCACAACACTCCGACATCAACACCCGTACATCAACACCCCACAACACCCCTACATCAACACCCCACAACACACAACACCCAAAATTCAACCAGCACATTTTCACACGTTTATTAGAAGCATCGAGGCCACAGATGGCCTCACTTGTTCAATAAGTTTCCCACGATGCAACGCTAGCGGAAGGAGGATCGAGCCTGGCATTCTGTGCACGTACTCAGAAATATATTAGAGAGTTAGTCTCCATAACTGCCTGGAAGGTATATAAACTAACTCCTCAACTAATTAAGCACACGTGATACCAGGAGTCAGCAGTTTGCTGGTTGATTTGTTGTTTGTTTGTAAGTGGAGTTGAGTTGAGGTTCTTAACACTGGTTGATTTGTTTGGAGCAGGAATTGTGGCTTTTAACATTGGTTGATTTGTTTATATGGGATCTGTAATTGTGGATTTTTTTATTTGTTTCTCTTGCATTGCCATCTACTGGTCACTGCCTTCCATTTAGTGGCCCTGCCTTTCATATGCTGATACCTGCCTTTCATTTGCTGGTCCCTCCCATCTGCTGGTCCCTACCTGCCATCCCCTAGCCCCTGCCTTCCATCCTCTAACCTCTGCCTTCCGTCCTCTAGCCCCTGCCTTCCGTCCTCTAGCCCCTGCCTTCCGTCCTCTAGCCCCTGCCTGCCATCCACTTGCCCCTACCCGCCATCCACTAGTCCCTGCCTGCCATCCTCTAGCCCCAGCCTTCCACTATAGTAAATAGTCCTTAATATAAAAATAGATAGTCCTCTCCAATAGAGAATATCGATGAAGAGATTGAAATTCTTCTTCTGCGTGACCTGTGTGTTACTTATGTGTTGAGGGATCCACATGTTGGCTCGTACTAGTGTCATCATACTGGTCATTATATCCTGGTAACTCATGCCTTGTAACCAGCGTCATCATTTTGTGTTTACATGGTGTGACTGCATGGTGTGACTGTCTGTATAGTGTGACAGTCTACATGGTGTAGCTGTATCTACATATTTCTTCAGACGACCTAAGAAGGGGCTGATTCAGGAGTTTGTTAGTTATTCTTTTCAGAGGATTCAGGCGTAACTATTCTAGAGTTTGGGATAGAAATTAAACTTCCTCTAAAACTTTACTTTTAATGTAAGATGTTCATTTACTTATAAACAGAGAATATGTATTACTATACATAATCCTGGTTATCCATAATAAAGAGTATATTAACCAGTGTATTTTTACACAATAATTAGTCCTTTACATATTCTTGTATACTCTTGTCAAATATCATGGAATTATCTTACACAAGACGTAATACATATATAATACAATCATCTATAAGTTGTTTACTCTTCACAGAGTTATCAATGTAATCTTCTAGTACAGCAAAGTAACTTATATTTAGTTACAGACTTAGAAGTTTTATCAACTAGAACGGAATGAGACAATCCAATGGATGTGGTCTAGATGGAGGTTAACTCCACACTGTTCCAAGGTAACAACCTAGCTGGGGAGTAGTGTGGCGTCACGTGACACTGACCCGGACAAAGGGGATGGAGGGTGTAGGTCAGCACAGGAGAAGTGGAGTTAAACTCCGCACTCAAGAGAAGTTGAATCGTTATATAATTATCTATCCTCTTTATACCAACACAGCAAACATTATACATACACATATATACGTAATTATCTGAATAAATTAGAGGACCAATATGATGATGATGATGATAATAACAGTTAATAATACAAGGTTGGGCATTTCCATTTTAGTTAATAAAGAAAATGAACGCGATGTAATGTTAAATAAGATAGGATGAAAAAGGACGTTGATATCGCAACAAGTTACTAAGCTTCATATAACTTTACCTTAAGAAAAGTATCTTAACTGTCATTCAAGACTCGTAACTCCTTCAACATGTCTCAGAGGAAAGTAAAATTTACATCATCTTAATTAAGGGAAAATTAGTGAGAAAAAATTGAAGAGATAATGATGATAGTGTTGTGATTGTTATGTTATTGTTGTAGTTGGTCTGAGGAGGAGGAGGAGGAGGAGGAGGAGGAGCAGGAGGAGCAGGAGGAGGAGCAGGAGGAGGAGCAGGAGGAGGAGCAGGAGGAGCAGGAGGAGGAGCAGGAGGAGGAGCAGGAGGAGCAGGAGGAAGAGGAGGAGGAGGAGGAGGAGCAGGAGGAGCAGGAGGAAGAGGAGGAGGAGGAGCAGGAGGAGCAGGAGGAAGAGGAGGAGGAGGAGCAGGAGGAGCAGGAGGAGGAGCAGGAGGAGGAGGAGGAGGAGGAGGAGCAGGAGGAGGAGGAGGAAGAGGAGGAGGAGAAGGAGGAGGAAGAGGAGGAGAAGCAGGAGCAGGAGGAGGAAGAGGAGGAAGAGGAGGAGCAGGAGGAGCAGGAGGAAGAGGAGGAGGAGGAGCAGGAGGAGCAGGAGGAAGAGGAGGAGGAGGAGCAGGAGGAGCAGGAGGAAGAGGAGGAGCAGGAGGAGCAGGAGGAGCAGGAGGAAGAGGAGGAGGAGGAGGAGGAGGAGCAGGAGGAGCAGGAGGAAGAGGAGGAGGAGGAGGAGGAGGAGCAGAAGGAGGAGGAGAAGGAGCAGGAGGAAGAGAAGGAGCAGGAGCAGAAGGAGGACGAGGAAGAGCAGGAGGAGCAGGAGGAGCAGGAGGAGGAGGAGGAGCAGGAGGAGCAGGAGGAGCAGGAGGAGCAGGAGGAGCAGGAGGAGCAGGAGGAGCAGGAGGAAGAAGAGGAGAATGAGAATGAGAATAAGAAGCAAGAGGAGAATAATGATGTAAAATTTATATGGTGTAATATAAAGCTTTTTTAAAAAAATTTATTTTTATTTGTGAGCTGAAAGACGCATTTGTTAGTAGTTCAAGACAGTATAAAACAATCACATTCTCATTAACAACATTAGAAAATTAATAATAATAATCTTTACTTTACAAGTACATGTACAAGGTATACAGTCCCAGCTGACATCACTGACATACTATATAGAAACTCGTTTGTTATGGAGAGCATTTCGGGCAAATTATGTCAGTTTTGTCCCATGATGCGACCCACACCAGTCGACTAACTCCCACGTACCCATTTTAATGATGGGTGAACACGGACAGCAGGTGTAAGAAATCACGCCCAATGTTTCCACCTTTGCCGGGAATCGAACCCGGACACTCAGCGTGTGAAGCGAAAGCTTTGCCTACCAGGCCACGGGCCATAGTGGGCAAGCTCACTGAAATGCTAAACTGACTTTGATTATGCAACCATTCTAAATTTCCATTAAATTCATGTCTATAAAGTTTAAACTAATTCTATATAAACACATTGTTGAAACATTAACGTTGGTGTTCTCAGGCTCATTAAAACAGGCATTTTCTGTTTAATAGCTGGTAGTTACTTTCACAATTTGTCTGATAACAGTAACAAAGTGGGACTTATGTGGCTGAATAATAAAGGTTAACTTATAATTGTTATGGTAATACCCACAAGATGTGGAAAAAGACATTTATGTACAGATCAAGACATTTATTTAAGGAAATGTTTCGCCACGAGTAACTCGAGAAGTCACTCGTGGCGAAAAGTTTCCTTAAATAAATGTCTTGATCTCTACATAAGTGTCTTCTTCCACAGTAAAGGTCAAGCATGCGTTCGGGAAAGCACACAAGCACTAAAAGTTTGAAGCCAAGCAGAAGAGACATTCTTTAGCTATTGCACAGATTATAAGGATTCCAGTTGTTTTTTCATCTAGTATATTGACAAATTTGCCAACACGCAGATCACAGTTGTAATGAGCACTGCTGCTGCCCAGATGACGCACCCACTATTAAATGTTAAAGCAATTCAGAAACAAGGAAATCTCAACTTTATTTAACATGATCTAACAAGAATTAAAGTTTTGCACTATTTTACACACACAAAATTAGTAAATCTGCGCCTGCACATTTTACTTTCACTCTCCACATTCGTCGAGAAAATAGGCAGTTAATTTTTTGGATGTTCGAAGCTCTTCTGTAGAAAGTTATGAATGTTATCAGAACCATTGTAGGATGCTGTAACCAGACCTGTAGGAAATATTTCCAGCATCCTGCAATGGTTCTGATAACATACATAACTTTCTACATAAGAACTTCAAACGTCCAAAAAATAAGCTGCCTACTTTTCCGACGACGGTGGAGAGTGAAATTAAAATGCGCAGGCGCAGATTTGCCAATTTTGTTTGAAACAGTGCAAGTTGCTACAAGAATCTTGCCCTAGTTACCGTACACCAGCGTTGAAAATCTGAAGTCGATCGAATGAGGTATTCTCGTGTAATAAGCGAAATTAACACGAAACTTTGGAGGGCTGGAAAAACATCCACCAAGTACGTAAAATTTTCCCTTCTGGAGTACCTAATTATGACTATAATAAGTCTGAACCTTAATAGCAATGAGCTCAGCTCACAACCGAATGGACCGGATCTGGGATAGATTCCCAGGTGGAGCAAAGTGTATGTACACTCAGTACATCTGCTGGTGTTCACCTAGCAGCAAATAGGTACTTTGGTGTAAGTTGACCGTTGTTAGACGCCTACAAGACTACTATGGTCGTCCTTACTGACTCTTGGCCTCTAAGAGCCTTGTCGTAACTAAACAACAAAACGACACAATTCCGTGACTGGAACAATACATAACCCGCGCATAGGAGACAGGAGCTTACGACGACGTTTCGGTCCGACTTGGACGATTTAATGACTTTGTAAATGGTTCAAGTCGGACCGAAACTTCGTCGTCAGCGCCTCGCTCCTATGTGCGGGTTACTTGTGCATTACCGTATCTACTCCTGAAGCGGTGGATTAACTTTGTCTCCAGCACAGCCTCATCCAAGTCATTCCGCTTGTCAACCACCAAAGAATTAAAATAAAAATACTTTGAACATAAGAACATAAGAACATAAGAACGAAGGAACACTGCAGAAGGCCTACTGGCCCATGCGAGGCAGGTCCAAGTCTCCTACCGGCTTAAGCCAATGCACCCAACCTAGTCAGGTCAGGTCACATTGACTTATGGGAGGAACACGGCAACCGACCTGTTAGCACAAGCTATCAGGTCTAATTCACACCCACCCACATCTACTCATGTATTTATCCAACCTATTTTTAAAGCTACACAACGTTCTGGCCTCTATAACGGTACTTGGGAGTTTGTTCCACTCATCCACAACTCTATTACCAAACCAGTACTTTCCTATATCCTTCCTGAATCTGAATTTTTCCAACTTAAAACCATTGCTGCGAGTCCTGTCTAGGCTAGATATTTTCAGCACACTATTTACATCCCTTTTATTTATTCCTGTCTTCCACTTATACACCTCAATCATATCCCCCCTAATTCTACGTCTTTCTAGAGAGTGCAGTTTCAGGGCCCTTAGTCTATCCTCATAGGGAAGGTTTCTGATACATGGGATCATCTTTGTCATCCTCCTTTGTACATTTTCCAGAGAATTTATATCCATTCTGTAATACGGTGACCAAAACTGTGCCGCATAATCTAAATGAGGCCTAACCAAGGATGTATAGAGTTGAAGAACAACCTGAGGACTCCTATTATTTATGCTTCTTGATATGAAGCCAAGGATTCTATTAGCTTTATTGCGAACACTTATGCACTGTTGTCTTGGTTTCAGATTACTGCTAACCAGAACTCCTAAATCTTTTTCGCAATCCGTAATATTAAGATCTACATTATTTAGTTTATATGTGGCATGGTTATTGTCCTGTCCAACATTTAGAACTTTGCATTTGTCTATATTAAACTGTATCTGCCACTTCTCCGACCACTGCATCAGTCTATTCAAATCTTCCTGGAGTGCTCGAATGTCCTCGTCAGAATGAATTCGACGGCCTATTTTGGTGTCATCGGCAAACTTGCCGATGTCGCTCTTTATGCCCTCATCTATGTCGTTTATGTAGATTGTGAACAGCAGGGGGCCCAACACTGACCCCTGTGGAACACCGCTCGTGACGCTTCCCCACTCTGATTTCTCCCCATTTATGCAAACTCTCTGCTGCCTATTTGTCAACCATGCCTCTATCCAGGAAAAAATTTCTCCTCCTATTCCATGTGCTTTAATTTTCCTCAATAGTCTCTGATGTGGGACCCTGTCAAAAGCCTTACTGAAGTCCATATACACAATATCATATTCATTACCATGATCTACCTCCTCAAATACCTTAGTGAAAAAAGTTAATAAATTCGTAAGGCAGGAACGCCCCTTTGTAAAACCATGCTGAGATTCGTTGATTAATTTATGCTTTTCAAGGTGGCTACGAACTGCCTCGGCAATTATTGATTCCATAAATTTTCCCACTATGGAGGTTAGGCTTATTGGTCTATAGTTCGAAGCTAAGGACCTGTCACCTGTTTTGAAAATAGGTATCACATTTGCCATTTTCCACTTATCTGGCACCATGCCAGTTTGTAGTGATATGTTGAAAAGATTAGCCAAAGGTGTGCTAAGCTCCTCTTTACATTCCTTTAGAACCCTTGCATACAGTTCATCATGGCCTGGGGATTTGTTAGGTTTTAATTTATCTATTTGCCTAAGGACCATGTCACTTGTGACCCTAATAGTGCACAGTTTATTATCGTCCTGTTCTACATAATTTATCATTACTGGAATATCGCTGGTATCCTCCTGTGTAAAAACTGAGAGGAAGTATGTGTTAAAAATTCTACACATTTCCTTATCACTGTCAGTGAGCTGACCCGAGGAACTTTTGAGTGGGCCTATCTTGTCCCTGATCTTACTTCTGTATACCTGAAAGAATCCTTTTGGGTTAGTCTTCGATTCTCTTGCAACTTTAACCTCATAATCTCTTTTTGCTTTTCTAATTCCCTTTTTTATTTCTCTCTTTAACTGAATATATCGATTTCTTAATTGCCCCTCTCCTCTTTTGATTTGCCTATATATGCCTCTCTTTTGACCAATCAGATATTTTAATCTATTGTTCATCCATTTAGGATCATTTTTGTTTGATCTTATTTCCCTATTTGGAACATAATTTGACTGAGCAGCTAGAACTATGCCATGGAAAGCATCATATCGGCAACCATCACCACCTACCTGACCCTTAGTCAGGTCATTCCAGTTCAGCCCACCTAAGTAATTTTTCAGTCCTATGAAATCAGCCAAGCGAAAGTCAGGGACGGAGACTTGATTGCCATTATTAGGGGAATTCCATGATATGTTAAAACTGAGTGATTTGTGATCACTCTCCCCAAGCTCATCATTAACCTCAAGATTATTAATTAGTGTTTCCCTACTGGCAAGAACCAAGTCAAGGAGGTTATTTCCCCTAGTTGGCTCTGTCACAAACTGTTTTAAAAAACAATCCTGGAAACGAGCTGAGGTATATAACAGGTCTCCTCATTCCTTTCCAGGGGGCGCCTTCATACCGGTGAAGGGCTCTTAATCCAAGGTATGGTTGATACCCTCCCTATCCCTGCATCAAATATGATTACCTCCCATTCTAAATGTGCGACATAAGTCCTACGATAAAGATAACAATAATTATAAGAAGACGAGAAAGAAGGATAAAATAATAGGTATAATATATATATATATATATATATATATATATATATATATATATATATATATATATATATATATATATATATATATATATATATATAGATATATATATATATATACATATATATATATATATATATGTATATATATATATATATATATATATATATATATATATATATATATATATATATATATATATATATATATATATATATATATATATATATATATATATATATATATATATATATGTCGTGCCGAATAAGCAGAATTTGCGATCTTGGCTTAAATAGCAACGCTCATCTTGACATATAAGACAAGTGAAAATTTGTGTATGCAATAATTTCGCCAAAATCATTCTAAACCTAACGAAAAAAATATATTTCACTGTGTTTGTTTAGTATTAAATTACTGTAAACAAATCTAAAATATATTTAGTTGGGTTAGGCTAAAATAAATTGCTCTTGTTATAATAAGGTTAGGTAAGTTTTCTAAGATTCTTTTGGTGCAAAATTAAATTTTTTTTACATTAACATTAATAAAAAAAATATTTCTTTAAACGTATAAGAGAAAATTTCAGAAAGGACTTAATTTTTAATGAGTTCTTGCTAATTGACCAGTTTTACATATTCGGCACGACATATATATATATATATATATATATATATATATATATATATATATATATATATATATATATATATATATATATATATATATATATATATATATATATATATATATATATATATATATTACTATTATTATACTAAATATCAAATAAAATAATACTAATAATTATAATAAAAATAAAAATGATAAATAATTAATAATAATAATAATAATAATAATAATAATAATAATAATAATAATAATAATAATAACAGAGGTGTGACCAGCTACACTCTACGGAAACTTTCTGTCATGTTTCTCAGATCAAGTTAGTTAAGACACTTGTAATAACTAATTTAATTAACTCACTTAAAACCAGTGTATTTGTTGCTCAGATGCTAAATGGTGCGCTTAACCACGTACACCAGCCATGCTGACACCAGAACCACGCACACCAGTCATGCTGACACCAGAACCACGCACACCAGTCATGCTGACACCAGAACCACGCACACCAGTCATGCTGACACCAGAACCACGCACACCTGTCATGCTGACACCAGAACCACGCACACCAGTCATGCTGACACCAGAACCACGCACACCAGTCATGCTGACACCAGAACCACGCACACCAGTCATGCTGACACCAGAACCACGCACACCAGTCATGCTGACACCAGAACCACGCACACCAGTCATGCTGACACCAGAACCACGCACACCAGTCATGCTGACACCAGAACCATGCACACCAGTCATGCTGACACCAGAACCACGCACACCAGTCATGCTGACACCAGAACCACGCACACCAGTCATGCTGACACCAGAACCACGCACACCAGTCATGCTGACACCCGAACCCCGCACACCAGTCATGCTGATACCAGAACCATGCACACCAGTCATGCTGACACCAGAACCACGCACACCAGTCATGCTGACACCAGAACCACGCACACCAGTCATGCTGACACCAGAACCATGCACACCAGTCATGCTGACACCAGAACCACGCACACCAGTCATGCTGACACCAGAACCACGCACACCAGTCATGCTGACACCAGAACCACGCACACCAGTCATGCTGACACCAGAACCACGCACACCAGTCATGCTGACACCAGAACCATGCACACCAGTCATGCTGACACCAGAACCACGCACACCAGTCATGCTGACACCAGAACCACGTACTCCATTCATGCTGACACCAGAACCATGCACACCAGTTATACTGACACCAGAACCACGCACACCAGTTACATTGACGCCAGAACCACGCACCCCAGTCATAATGACACCAGAACCACGCACACCAGTCATGCTGACACCAGAACCACACATAACAGTTATGCTGACACCAGAACCACGCACACCGATTATACTGACACCAGAACCACGCACACTAGTTATACTGATACCAGAACCACGCACACCAGTAATTCTGACACCAGAATCACGCACACCAGTCATACTTACGCCAGAACCACGCACACCAGTCATACTGATACCAGAACCACGCACACCAGTCATACTGACACCAGAGCCACGCACACCAGTCATACTGACACCAGAACCAGGCACACCAGTTATACTGGCACCAGAACCACGCACACCAGTCATCCTGACACCAGAACCACGCACACCAGTCATACTGACACCAGAACCACTCATACCTATTATACTGACACCAGAGCCAGGCACACCAGTTATACTGACACCAGAACCACACATAACAGTTATACTGACACCAGAACCACACACACCAGTCATCCTGACACCAGAACCACGCACACCAGCCATGCTGACACCAGAACCAAGCACAATAGCCATACTGACACAATAACCACTCATACCAGTTATAGTGACACCAGAACCATGCACACCAGTCATACTGACACCAGAACCACACATACCAGTAATACTGACACCCGAACCACGCTCAACAATCATGCTGACACCAGAACTATGCATACTAGCCATGCTGACATCAGAATACCTTATACTTAGGTTACCTAACTTAAGTTTCCTTACTTAAGTAGTTAACTGCGAGAGGATGCCAAGTCAAATATACACGATGATAGCGCCTGGCAGCGGGCCTCACATTGGTGCCTTTAACACGTTGGAAAAAGCTCGTTCTGGCTACCAGATTGGTGATTCTCGCGAGTTTGAGTTGTCATTCTGGCTTAATAAGTAACTTAAATTTTGGTATTAGTGTTAAGCAACAGAGTTCAACTTACACCCGGGTATCTTTGTAGACGAAAATGATCAGTAATAAAGATACCCAGGTGTTGCACGTATAATTTATTCATCATTAAAGATACCCAGGTGTTATACATGTGTTTTATTCATCAACATAGATACCCAGGTGTTACACATGTGTCTTATTCATCAACATAGTTACCCAGGTGTTACACATGTGTCTTATTCATCAATATAGATACCCAGGTGTTACACATGTGTCTTATTCATCAACATAGATACCCAGGTGTTACACATGTGTCTTATTCATCAATATAGTTACCCAGGTGTTACACATGTGTCTTATTCATCAACATAGATACCCAGGTGTTACACATGTGTCTTATTCATCAATATAGATACCCAGGTGTTACACATGTGTCTTATTCATCAACATAGATACCCAGGTGTTACACATGTGTCTTATTCATCAACATAGATACCCAGGTGTTACACATGTGTCTTATTCATCAATATAGTTACCCAGGTGTTACACATGTGTCTTATTCATCAACATAGATACCCAGGTGTTACACATGTGTCTTATTCATCAATATAGTTACCCAGGTGTTACACGTGTGTCTTATTCATCAATATAGATACCCAGGTGTTACACATGTGTCTTATTCATCAACATAGTTACCCAGGTGTTACACGTGTGTCTTATTCATCAACATAGTTATCCAGGTGTTACACGTGTGTCTTATTCATCAATATAGATACCCAGGTGTTACACATGTGTCTTATTCATCAACATAGTTACCCAGGTGTTACACATGTGTCTTATTCATCAATATGGATACCCAGGTGTTACACTTGTGTCTTATTCATCAATATAGTTACCCAGGTGTTACACATGTGTCTTATTCATCAATATAGATACCCAGGTGTTACACATGTGTCTTACTCATCAATATAGATACCCAGGTGTTACACATGTGTCTTATTCATCAATATAGTTACCCAGGTGTTACACATGTGTCTTATTCATCAATATAGTTACCCAGGTGTTACACATGTGTCTTATTCATCAATATAGATACCCAGGTGTTACACATGTGTCTTACTCATCAATATAGATACCCAGGTGTTACACATGTGTCTTATTCATCAATATAGATACCCAGGTGTTACACGTGTGTCTTATTCATCAATATAGTTACCCAGGTGTTACACATGTGTCTTATTCATCAATATAGATACCCAGGTGTTACACATGTGTCTTACTCATCAATATAGATACCCAGGTGTTACACATGTGTCTTATTCATCAATATAGATACCCAGGTGTTACACATGTGTCTTACTCATCAATATAGATACCCAGGTGTTACACATGTGTCTTATTCATCAATATAGATACCCAGGTGTTACACATGTGTCTTACTCATCAATATAGATACCCAGGTGTTACACATGTGTCTTATTCATCAATATAGATACCCAGGTGTTACACATGTGTCTTACTCATCAATATAGATACCCAGGTGTTACACATGTGTCTTACTCATCAATATAGATACCCAGGTGTTACACATGTGTCTTACTCATCAATATAGATACCCAGGTGTTACACATGTGTCTTATTTATCAATATAGATACCCAGGTGTTACACGTGTGTCTTATTCATCAATATAGTTACCCAGGTGTTACACATGTGTCTTATTCATCAATATAGATACCCAGGTGTTACACATGTGTCTTACTCATCAATATAGATACCCAGGTGTTACACATCTGTCTTATTCATCAATATAGATACCCAGGTGTTACACATGTGTCTTACTCATCAATATAGATACCCAGGTGTTACACATCTGTCTTATTCATCAATATAGATACCCAGGTGTTACACATGTGTCTTACTCATCAATATAGATACCCAGGTGTTACACATGTGTCTTATTCATCAATATAGATACCCAGGTGTTACACATGTGTCTTACTCATCAATATAGATACCCAGGTGTTACACATGTGTCTTACTCATCAATATAGATACCCAGGTGTTACACATGTGTCTTACTCATCAATATAGATACCCAGGTGTTACACATGTGTCTTACTCATCAATATAGATACCCAGGTGTTACACATGTGTCTTACTCATCAACATAGTTATCCAGGTGTTACACGTGTGTCTTATTCATCAATATAGATACCCAGGTGTTACACATGTGTCTTATTCATCAACATAGTTACCCAGGTGTTACACATGTGTCTTATTCATCAATATGGATACCCAGGCGTTACACATGTGTCTTATTCATCAACATAGATACCCAGGTGTTACACATGTGTCTTATTCATCAATATAGTTACCCAGGTGTTACACATGTGTCTTATTCATCAATATAGATACCCAGGTGTTACACATGTGTCTTACTCATCAATATAGATACCCAGGTGTTACACATGTGTCTTACTCATCAACATAGTTATCCAGGTGTTACACGTGTGTCTTATTCATCAATATAGATACCCAGGTGTTACACATGTGTCTTATTCATCAACATAGTTACCCAGGTGTTACACATGTGTCTTATTCATCAATATGGATACCCAGGCGTTACACATGTGTCTTATTCATCAACATAGATACCCAGGTGTTACACATGTGTCTTATTCATCAATATAGTTACCCAGGTGTTACACATGTGTCTTATTCATCAATATAGATACCCAGGTGTTACACATGTGTCTTACTCATCAATATAGATACCCAGGTGTTACACATGTGTCTTATTCATCAATATAGTTACCCAGGTGTTACACATGTGTCTTATTCATCAATATAGTTACCCAGGTGTTACACATGTGTCTTATTCATCAATATAGATACCCAGGTGTTACACATGTGTCTTACTCATCAATATAGATACCCAGGTGTTACACATGTGTCTTACTCATCAATATAGATACCCAGGTGTTACACATGTGTCTTACTCATCAATATAGATACCCAGGTGTTACACATGTGTCTTACTCATCAATATAGATACCCAGGTGTTACACATGTGTCTTATTCATCAATATAGATACCCAGGTGTTACACATGTGTCTTACTCATCAATATAAATACCCAGGTGTTACACATGTGTCTTATTCATCAATATAGATACCCAGGTGTTACACGTGTGTCTTATTCATCAATATAGTTACCCAGGTGTTACACATGTGTCTTATTCATCAATATAGATACCCAGGTGTTACACATGTGTCTTACTCATCAATATAGATACCCAGGTGTTACACATGTGTCTTATTCATCAATATAGATACCCAGGTGTTACACATGTGTCTTACTCATCAATATAGATACCCAGGTGTTACACATGTGTCTTATTCATCAATATAGATACCCAGGTGTTACACATGTGTCTTATTCATCAATATAGTTACCCAGGTGTTACACATGTGTCTTATTCATCAATATAGATACCCAGGTGTTACACATGTGTCTTATTCATCAATATAGATACCCAGGTGTTACACATGTGTCTTATTCATCAACTTGTCGGTACTGTGATAAGGTTACATTTTTAAGCTAAGTTAAAAAAACTGTGAAACTCTGAAGTTTATGGGTAATTTTCTGAAGATACAGAGAACTGGTGGGCAGATACCTTCAGTGTTGAAGATTGAGACACTTATGCAACATATGGGAATCTTCATTGAGGAAACGTTTCGCCACACAGTGGCTTCATTAGTCCAATACAAAGCAGAAAGGTGTAAGGAGAGGAGGAGTTTGAGGTAATCAGTCCCTCAGCCTGGAGTTGATGTGTTCAGTCCATCAATCATGTAGAATGTACAGCATAGGGCCGTAGACGTGAGGCGAAGTAGGACTGATGAAGTCACTGTGTGGCGAAACGTTTCCTCAATAAAGATTCCCATATGTTGCATAAGTGTCTCAATCTTCAACATGTCGGTTTTTTAAGCCATTTATCACACCTTCAGTGTTAGTGGCTCAAGGCTGGCGAAAGGCTCTTGATTTAAGAAGATGGAGTTTCTCTCGCCGTTAATCAGTCGTGATTTTCTTTCAGTCCCCAGACCGTTTGTATTAGATGCTGACGTTGAGTCATATTAACGTACAGATAGTAGTAACTGTTGACACTGGATCACGTTAACATACAGATAGTAGTAACTGCTGACGCTGGATAACGTTAACATACAGATAGTGGTAACTGCTGACGCTGGATCACGTTAACATACAGATAGTGGTAACTGCTGACGCTGGATCACGTTAACATACAGATAGTAGTAACTGCTGACGCTGGATCACGTTAACATACAGATAGTGGTAACTGCTGACGCTGGATCACGTTAACATACAGATAGTAGTAACTGCTGACGCTGGGTCACATTAACGTACAAATAATGGTAACTGCTGACGCTGGGTCACATTAACGTACAAATAATGATAACTGTGGTGACGTGTGACATGTACTTAGCTCTGTGAAGACCTGTTTGTGTGCTCTCTGTGAATCTGAACCAGGATGCCCTCTCTTGAGCAACTTTACCAGCAGCTGAGAGAAGAGCTCAGAGTTGCTAAGATGGAGATACGGCGATTAACGGAGGAGAACAAGAGGATTCGTAGTAATCCTCCTGTTGTGAGTCCCCAGGTTAAGAGGGGAGCTTGGTCAGTGGCCGGGCAACATGGAACCAAGCTGAAGATCAAGAAAACGGTTGGAGAGGCAGAAACAACGAGAAACCAGAAGACTACCGTGGAAACTTCCAACCCATTCTCGGTGCTACCCGACGAATGTGAGTGTTCTACTGGGAATGCCACAACGAGCACCAAAGAAGCATTGGCAGACGTGAGTGAGACATCCCTAGAAACCCCAACGAAGACCATCGAGAACGTCTTGACGAATTCTACAAGTGGTGTAATGCTACCTGGCGAATGTGAGTCGACTACTCGGAGCATCACGACGGACGACGCAAAGGAAGGTAAAAACATTGTTGTTGTTGGGGATAGCCAGATAAGGTACATGGATAGGGCATTCTGCTTGAAGGACAGGAATAGGAGGCAGAGAGTGTGTTTTCCTGGGGCAGGGATGAAGGATATTGTTAGCCGTCTGGATGACATCATGAGAGGTAATGGGAGCAATCCTATTATCTGTCTCAGTGCTGGAGGCAACGATGTTGGCAGACGTAGGAGTGAGGACCTGATTAGCAAGTATAGGTCAGCAATAGATATAATTAGGAGGAAGGGTGGGAAACCTGTCATATGTGGCATTTTGCCAAGGAGAGGAGTTGGAAATGAATGGTTGTCCAGAGCAATTGGTGTCAATTGCTGGCTGGACAAATACTGTAAGGAAAATGCGGTAACATTCATTGACAACTGGGACCTCTTCTATGGCAGAAATGACATGTATGCCAGGGATGGGGTTCACTTATCTAGGTGTGGGGTGGGAGCACTGGCCAACGCAGTGGAGGGAGCTGTTAGGTCTTTAAACTAGGAATAGTTAGTGGTATGGGTTTCTGCGGGAAAACTGTGAAGTCTCAGGGTAGTAATATGAGTACTAGGAGAACTAGTAATAGGCAAAATGAGGTGGATATCGGAAAGCCAGTGGCACTAATTGACAAGGACAGTAATAGGTTTAGTGGAATAACAGAAAGGAGCAGGAATGATAAAGAGAAAGGAGGGTCCTTAAGTATATATTACACAAATAGTCGCAGTGCTAGGAATAAGATGGACGAGTTGAGACTAGTTGCTAGTGCAGGTAACATAGATGTATTTGCCATTACTGAGACGTGGTTTAATTCAAAAAGTCGGGACATGCCTGCAGAATGTCACATTCAGGGTTTCAAATTGTTCCAAGTAGATAGAAGTATCGGGAAGGGGGGTGGGGTGGCATTGTATGTCCGAGATCGCTTGAACTGTTGCATTAAAACGGGTATTAAGTCTGAAGTAACACATACAGAGTCTGTTTGGATAGAATTTTCAGAGGGGCATGAAAAATTAACTTTAGGTGTGATATACCGTCCCCCAAATTTAGATAGGGACCAGGGAAGACTACTATGGGAGGAAATTGTTAGGGCCACAAGGCACGATAATGTAGTAATTCTAGGAGACTTTAACTTTAGTCATATTGATTGGAATTTCTTGACTGGGAATTTAGAATCATACGACTTCGTAGAAGTAGTTCAGGATTGTTTTCTGAAGCAGTTTGTGACAGAACCTACAAGGGGTAATAACCTGCTTGACTTAGTTCTGGCAAACAATGAATCCCTTGTTAATAATTTAGAAGTTTCAGAAGAACTGGGTGCTAGCGACCACAAATCAATTACATTTAGAATTGAATGGAAGTATGATAGTAGGGATAACTCAGTAACAGTCCCAGATTTTCGCTTAGCAGATTACGATGGGCTTAGAGAACACTTATCATCTGTTGACTGGGGTAACGAAGAGAGCTATCAATATGACAGTTTTCTGAACACAATACATGCTGCTCAAAGAACATTTATCCCTTATAAAGAAATTAGATCAAATAGAAATGACCCAAAATGGATGAATAATAGGCTGAAATATCTACTAGGGCATAAGAAAGGAATTTATAGGCGTATCAAAAGAGGCGAAGGTCATCTTATGAATCAGTATATTGACATTAAGAGGGACATTAAAAAGGGGATAAGAAAAGCTAAAAGGGACTATGAAATTAAAGTTGCTAGGGATTCTAAAACTAACCCAAAAAGTTTTTTCCAGGTATATAGAACAAAAGTCAGAGATAAGATAGGTCCCCTTAAAAATAACTATGGGCATCTTACTGACAAAGAGAATGAAATGTGCTCGATTTTAAATAATTATTTTCTCTCGGTTTTTACACAGGAAGACACTAATAATATTCCGGTAATTAATTTTTATAGTGGGCCAGAAGATGATAAATTATGTAACATCATAGTCACTAGTGAAATGGTTGTGAAGCAGATAGACCGACTGAAGCAAAATAAGTCACCGGGTCCTGATGAGGTTTTTTCAAGGGTTCTAAAGGAATGCAAAATGGAAGTCTGTGAACCATTAACTAATATTTTTAATTTATCTCTTCAAACAGGTGTAGTGTCTGATATGTGGAAGATGGCTAATGTAATTCCTATTTTTAAAACAGGGGACAAGTCGTTACCGTCAAATTACCGCCCAATAAGCCTGACCTCAATTGCAGGCAAATTACTAGAGTCAATTATAGCTCAAATTATAAGAAGCCATCTCGATAAGCATAGCTTGATTAATGATACTCAGCATGGATTCACAAGAGGCCGGTCTTGTCTAACTAATTTATTAACTTTTTTCAGTAAAGCTTTTGAGGCTGTTGACCACGATAAAGAATTTGATATTATTTACTTAGATTTTAGTAAGGCATTTGATAGAGTTCCGCACCAAAGACTGTTGAAGAAAGTAGCAGCTCATGGCATTGGGGGAAGAGTGCTCTCGTGGATCGAATCATGGCTCACAGACAGGAAGCAGAGAGTGTCCATAAATGGGGTTAAATCCGAGTGGGGATCAGTAACAAGTGGCGTTCCACAGGGATCAGTCTTGGGCCCGTTGTTGTTTATAATATATATCAATGATCTTGATGAAGGAATTACTAGTGATATGAGCAAATTCGCCGATGACACGAAGATAGGTAGGATAATTGATTCAAACGTAGATGTTAGGGAACTTCAGGAGGATTTAGACAAACTCTACTCTTGGTCAGAAAAGTGGCAGATGCAGTTCAATGTAGATAAATGCAAGGTTCTGAAGCTCGGAAGTGTCCATAACCCTAGCACTTATAAGTTAAATAATGTAGAACTTAGCCATACAGATTGCGAAAAGGACTTGGGGGTTATGGTAAGCAGCAACCTTAAACCAAGACAGCAATGCCTAAGCGTACGTAATAAGGCAAATAGATTACTGGGATTTATATCAAGAAGTGTAAGCAACAGAAGTCCAGAGGTCATACTGCAGCTTTATACATCATTAGTAAGGCCTCACCTAGATTATGCAGCTCAATTCTGGTCTCCATATTACAGAATGGACATAAATTCGTTAGAAAACATTCAACGTAGGATGACTAAATTAATACATAGCATTAGAAATCTTCCTTATGAAGAAAGATTGAAGACTCTTAAGTTACATTCACTTGTTAGACGAAGAATGAGGGGAGACCTGATCGAAGTGTATAAGTGGAAGATAGGTATTAATAAAGGGGATATTAACAAGGTCTTGAGGATATCTCTCCAAGAGAGAACCCGCAGTAATGGATTTAAATTAGATAAGTTTAGATTTAGAAAGGACATAGGAAAGTATTGGTTTGGAAATAGGGTAGTTGATGAGTGGAACAGTCTACCTAGTTGGGTTATTGAGGCTAGGACTTTGGGTAGTTTCAAATTTAGGTTGGAAAAGTACATGAGTGGGAGGGGTTGGATTTGAGAGGGACTTGCACATCGGAGCTTGTTTCTTGGGTGGCATTGAAAATTGGGTTGGTCAAATGTTTGTTAGTGGGATGAATTGTAAAGGACCTGCCTAGTATGGGCCAACAGGCCTGCTCTGCTGCAGTGTTCCTCCTTTCTTATGTTCTTATGTTAACTGCTGACGCTGGGTCACATTAACATACAGATAGTGGTAACTGCTGACGCTGGGTCACATTAACATACAGATAGTGGTAACTGCTGACGCTGGATCACATTAACATACATATAGTGGTAACTGCTGACGCTGGGGTCACATTAACATACAGATAGTGGTAACTGCTGACGCTGGGGTCACATTAACATACAGATAGTGGTAAGTGCTGACGCTGGGTCACATTAACATACAGATAGTGGTAACTGCTGACGCTGGGGTCACATTAACATACAGATAGCGGTAACTGCTGACGCTGGATCACATTAACATACAGACTGTGGTAACTGCTGACGCTGGGGTCACATTAACATACAGATAGTGGTAACTGCTGACGCTGGGGTCACATTAACATACAGATAGTGGTAACTGCTGACGCTGGGGTCATATTAACATACAGATAGTGGTAAGTGCTGACGCTGGGTCACATTAACATACAGATAGTGGTAACTGCTGATGCTGGGTCACATTAACATACAGATAGTGGTAACTGCTGACGCTGGGGTCACATTAACATACAGATAGTGGTAACTGCTGACGCTGAGGTCACATTAACATACAGATAGTGGTAACTGCTGACGCTGGGGTCGCATTAACATACAGATAGTGGTAAGTGCTGACGCTGGGTCACATTAACATACAGATAGTGGTAACTGCTGACGCTGGGTCACATTAACGTACAAATAATGGTAACTGCTGACTCTGGGGTCACATTAACGGGCTAGTAAGTGTAAGAGGTTAGTGCCTAAGAAAGAACCTCTTAGGCAGGAGTGCCACTCTGCCTCAGCACTCAACAATTCTCTCGCCATAAACAGTGCAAACACGTTCCGTCGTGTTGGTGGACTGAGCCAAATACTGACAGTCAACTGTGTATACTGTCACTTCCATAACATACACTGATTTCAAATATTTTGATTTGCTGTGTGCTTTGAATTTCATTATTTTTCAAAAGGTATATTTACTTTGTAGAAGCAAAATACATAAAGACATTAGCAAAGTCAAAGTGGTTTGTAAATAAGAATGAGAATAATAACAATAATAATAATAAGAAGAAATAGAAGAAGAAGAAGAAGAAGAAGAAGAAGAAGAAGAAGAAGAAGAAGAAGAAGAAGAAGAAGAAGAAGAAGAAGAAGAAGAAGAAGAAGAAGAAGAAGAAGAAGTAAAAGAAGAAGAAGAAGAAGAAGAAGGATAAAATTGTGGTACATGGTAATTACATTCACGGGGAAGCGCTCAACTAGGTGAGATGGGGCGTAGATTTGCTCCAGTGAAAAAGATGTTTGTTTCAATTCCTCGGATCAAGAACCCTTCACCAGCATCAAGGCAGTTCCTGAAGAAAAAATATTGATACAAAATATCCACCTAAATGATAAAAGAAATTAGTGTACAGTGAAATTTATGATTAATTTTGTTTCCTCAGTATATACGTATATACATATATATATATATATATATATCTATATATATATATATATCTATATCTATATCTATATATATATATATATATATATATATATATATATATATATATATATATATATATATATAAAATTATCTCTCATTCCACAGAAGGATTCGAACCTTCAAACTCAGTATCAGAGTACAAAGTACTGTATCCACACAGCCAGTTTCCAGAGTCTGAATAAAACACTGTGTTCTCTGATGCGGAGTTTGGAGGTTCGAATCCTGCTGTGTACTGAGAGATAATCATTGTAAATAATTTCGCCTGTTTGCGAATTGTTAAGCATTTATATATATGATGTATGTGTAGGCGCCACCTGTAACGTAAATATGGGTACACACAGTCTCAGAAAACTTAAAAAAACAAAAAAGTTTCGAGGAAAAATGTCGAGATTTGTCCTTGAGTCTGTTAGAATATTTTACATCTACCCATCTACTACCCTGCCCTTTATAAACACACATGTATGTGTGTTTTTTATGTAATATGATACGCAAGGTTAAAAGATACCTTGATGGTTTAAGGTTGCTTCATATAAAATTATAATGTATATATATATATATATATATATATATATATATATATATATATATATATATATATATATATATATATATATATATATATATATATATATATATATATATATATATATATATATATATATATATATATATATATATATATATGCATCACTTGTCTGATTAAAAATATATTTTATTGTTTATTATCAGCGGTAACCCAAGCCGGAGGCGAACACAGATTCAGACGATTCCTCGGCAACATTTGGATTTAAGGGCCACTCTACTCGAGGATTCTTTTATATTCGTGTCTTCTTCCCATTAATTTTGGTTCTGTTGGAACACTAACAATCATTCAGATTCTCTAAGCGTAAAATGAACGCAAGAGAAACGGTGGAGTGCACAATGTTGGTGGGTGTGGAGGACGCTGTAGTTCGTCTGTTTCACCACGGGGGTCCCCAGGAGTCCTGTGGAGCGTCCTCTTGGTGGTCCAATAGAGGGGAGAGGCAAGTCTTCAACCCGCTGTATATCTCCAACACTTCCCCTGGCGTCTCAGTCTCACGAATAAAATTAGAAAATGATACACAGGAGAGGCAACTTTATTTAATTGGCAAAGGCCGTGCGCTTCACTTAGGTAAGGCAGTGTGTTTATCTCGACATTCCTGTCACGTCTGTGCGTGTTCGTGACTTAAGAAATAGGTGCCTTGGACACCATAACCTGCTTGGATGTGGTGGCCGCCCACTCACAACTTGGAATCTAGCGTTCCCTTTCAAGAAAAGCGTAAACTTCATAGTCGTTAACGCCATTTATTGTGGGCAGTGCCACGTGAGTTTCGCCCCAAGGCGGACGAAACTTTAAACTTACCTTGCGCCTAACGAGTGAAATGAGATAGTAGGAACGCGGAACGGACTATTGTTTTGAATGACTCGTAACTGTCGAGGTAAGGCTATCTGCGTTTACATTACAAGTGTAAAGTGTGATATATGGGCTGTAAATCTTGCGCTTATCACCTAGCCTGACCTAATGTTAGCTTCAGTGGGAAGGTGTTAAACAAAGCACTGAAGCCACCAGCCAGCCTTCACCTGCCAATATAAACCACACTGACCATAATGGGAATATTAGCATAGAAAGGCTTATTTGCTGTCTTTTTCCTAGCTCTACTTGCCATCACTTCTGTTGCCTTGCAAGAAATAAGTCATGAAATTTCACACCGCAGACGAGGAAGAGTTGCGAGAGGGCGTGAAATATCGGACAAGCCTGACTGAGCAGACTGTGCGGGTTGGGTTGTGGCAGCCCACCTAGTCATGTTTACCAAGCCTCTCAGTATTCATAAGATTCACTCAAAATGTTCTCTATGATCTTAAAATTAATGGTTCGCCGCTAAACAAGTGACGTTTATGCCTCGACCAAATTTAAAGTTTCCGAATCATTGTGTATTAGTTGGATGCCACAGAGAGATTTTTCACATATATTGCGTTACTTCTCGCCTTTTAAATGTCTTTCACTTTGTTTTAGTTCTGGTTGTGAATTCTGCAGTCTTGTACAGTGTGTGAAAATTAGCTCGGTAATCCAACCACATAAACATAAAAGTGTAGTAAACAAGAACGGGACGCAGAGGTCGAGGAAACGGAACAATGCAATCCTTCTACATCTCTGACTTTTATTGGATCTTAAGAAGGGAAGAGACAGCCAGAGATGTTAGGCTCGCCAGGCTGCCTCTCACAACCTTCACCTGTTTCATGCAGTGTGTGTGTGTGTGTTTCATGCAGTGTGTGTGTGTGTGTTTCATGCAGTGTGTGCGTGTTTTATGCAGTGTGTGCGTGCTTCATGCAGTGTGCGCGTTTTTCATGCAGTGTGTATGTTTCAGGCAGTATGCGTGCATGCTTCAGTTAGAGGGTGCATATTTCGCTGTGGGTGCGTATGCTTCACGCTGTAGGAGCGTATGCTTCACGCTGTGGGTGCGTATGCTTCACGCTGTGGGTGCGTATGTTTCACGCTGTGGGTGCGTATGCTTCACGCTGTGGGTGCGTATGCTTCACGCTGTGGGTGCGTATGCTTCACGCTGTGGGTGCGTATGCTTCACGCTGTGGGTGCGTATGCTTCACGCTGTGGGTGCGTATGCTTCACGCTGTGGGTGCGTATGCTTCACGCTGTGGGTGCGTATGCTTCACGCTGTGGGTGCGTATGCTTCACGCTCTGGGAACATATGCTTCACGCTGTGGGAGCGTATGCTTCACGCTGTGGGTGCGTATGCTTCACGCTGTGGGTGCGTATGCTTCACGCTCTGGGAACATATGCTTCACGCTGTGGGTGCGTATGCTTCACGCTCTGGGAACATATGCTTCACGCTGTGGGAGCGTATGCTTCACGCTGTGGGAGCGTATGCTTCACGCTGTGGGAGTGTATGCTTCACGCTGTGGTAGTGTATGCTTCACGCTGTGGTAGTGTATGCTTCACGCTGTGGTAGTGTATGCTTCACGCTGTGGTAGTGTATGCTTCACGCTGTGGTAGTGTATACTTCACGCTGTGGTAGTGTATGCTTCACGCTGTGGTAGTGTATACTTCACGCTGTGGTAGTGTATGCTTCACGCTGTGGTAGTGTATGCTTCACGCTGTGGTAGTGTATGCTTCACGCTGTGGGAGTGTATGCTTCACGCTGTGGGAGTGTATGCTTCACGCTGTGGGAGTGTATGCTTCACGCTGTGGGAGTGTATGCTTCACGCTGTGGGAGTGTATGCTTCACGCTGTGGGAGTGTATGCTTCACGCTGTGGGAGTGTATGCTTCATGCTATGGGAGTGTATGCTTCACGCTGTAGGAGCATATGCTTCACGCTGTGGGAGCGTATGCTTCACGCTGTGGGAGTGTATGCTTCACGCTGTGGGAGTGTATGCTTCACGCTGTGGTAGTGTATGCTTCACGCTGTGGGAGTGTATGCTTCACGCTGTGGTAGTGTATGCTTCACGCTGTGGGAGTGTATGCTTCACGCTGTGGGAGTGTATGCTTCACGCTGTGGGAGTGTATGCTTCACGCTGTGGGAGTGTATGCTTCACGCTGTGGGAGTGTATGCTTCACGCTGTGGGAGTGTATGCTTCACGCTGTGGGAGTGTATGCTTCACGCTGTGGGAGTGTATGCTTCACGCTGTGGGAGTGTATGCTTCACGCTGTGGGAGTGTATGCTTCACGCTGTGGGAGTGTATGCTTCACGCTGTGGGAGTGTATGCTTCACGCTGTGGGAGTGTATGCTTCACGCTGTGGGAGTGTATGCTTCACGCTGTGGGAGTGTATGCTTCACGCTGTGGGAGTGTATGCTTCACGCTGTGGGAGTGTATGCTTCACGCTGTGGGAGTGTATGCTTCACGCTGTGGGAGTGTATGCTTCACGCTATTGGAGTGTATACTTCACGCTGTAGGAGCGTATGCTTTATGCTGTGGGAGTGTATGCTTCACGCTGTGGGAGTGTATGCTTCACGCTGTGGGAGTGTATGCTTCACGCTGTGGGAGTGTATTCTTTAATCTATGGGAGTGTATGCTTCACGCTGTGGTAGTGTATGCTTCACGCTGTGGGAGTGTATGCTTCACGCTGTGGTAGTGTATACTTCACGCTGTGGGAGTGTATGCTTCACGCTGTGGGAGTGTATGCTTCACGCTGTGGGAGTGTATGCTTCACGCTGTGGGAGTGTATGCTTCACGCTGTGGTAGTGTATACTTCACGCTGTGGGAGTGTATGCTTCACGCTGTGGGAGTGTATGCTTCACGCTGTGGGAGTGTATGCTTCACGCTGTGGGAGTGTATGCTTCACGCTGTGGGAGTGTATGCTTTACGCTGTGGGAGTGTATGCTTCACGCTGTGGTAGTGTATGCTTCACGCTGTGGGAGTGTATGCTTCACGCTGTGGTAGTGTATACTTCACGCTGTGGGAGTGTATGCTTCACGCTGTGGGAGTGTATGCTTCACGCTGTGG